>NC_049202.1:67581213-67703713 GCF_013347855.1 Anguilla anguilla | reverse complement strand
CTTCTTTTCTTCTTTAAATAATGTTCTATGATTGTATGTTTTTGTATTTCTTTTTTTCCTTATTAAAAGCCTAGCTAGGGACAGGAGTTGAAAACTAGCAATAGCTATAATATCTGTATGTGGTACATCAGTTACATCAACTTGTTTGTAACAAGTTGAAGTGGTACTATGTTAACTTGCATTGTCCCTACCAAATAAACTATATGAAATGAAATCACAACTACTTGGTTAAAATAGTTGCGTTTCCTGAAATAAAGGGCTGTGGGAAATGTATTGTGTTTAGTGTTTTGACAGCAGTAGTTTAGCTCGATGCATTTCAACCTAATTTAAGCTGACTAGCAGCATTTAAAGGCCGCCTAAAATTTTAACACATCCTAGCTAGATGACCAACCACAGTGGACTCTACTGAACTAGTGAGCAGATCTTGCTCATTTATTTTGGATCCTGGCAATACCCCGTGAGTTCATAGTTTACAAGTGAAGGAGATTAGTTTACACGGGGCACTTTTGCCGCCGAAAGGATCCCTTGAACCGTGCACGTGTCGTACCTTGTGTTTGTTAAGTTTCATAATTTAAAAATTAAGTTCACATTTGTTTATGGAATTACGTTTGAAAAACACTGAGGATAAAACACAGGCCCATAAAAATTAAACCCTCAGATTGTCCTCCCGATATATATGGACACACGACAGCTTTGGCGCAATCAGGAACATCCAGCTGGAAAGCAGTGAACCGTTTCCTCCCGGACACACAGTTCGGTCTAAACCGTCCGGTGCATTCTGAGGCACCGTTCAGACGCAGTTCGCCGTATGTTTGTGGGCGTGTCCGGAGGGCGAACGGGAACGCGCTGCTAAATGATTCATCTTTGTCAGCGGCTGCCAGAGAAAGCTAATTAAGCACTGGGACTGAATAAGCAAAATGGAGCCAAATTAATTCCGGCCGGTGTTGGCGGTGCTTAATAAGGGACATTCACCATCAAGACCGTCACCGGTGCACTTGCTATTTTTATACACAGCCTGGCTTTACTGTATCCGCCATTTTCACCCTGAGAACACGTTAGAAGATTAAATCCATCATTTCATCTTAACGTGATAATATACGTCTAATTGATTACCGTTCATTTTTACTAAAACCTCACTATAGCTTGGTATGACTTGGTTATTAGTGGTTAAGTCAGTGTACCAGTACCTCTAAATTATTTACATGGCTGCGTGGTGACCTTATTTTTTGTGTCGGATTTCAATTCCCTAAATTCAGGACTTAATATAGATCATGCATGGCAGGTTTCATGCCAATTATTCAATCAGAATGTAAACTCCAAAACTGCATTTGACCGTCAGAACACGATCTCCTGGCACTTGTTGATATGTTTATATATGTATGTGTCAGTTCCATTAGTTTACTGTAGGCCTCATTTATGCTTTTAGATGTTTAGAATGTGTTTACATATATAGTTGCATATATATATATACACACACATATATATATATGCAACTATATATGTGTCTGTCTTTCCATGGTGATTAAAAAAATGGCATATAGGAAAATGGCACTCAATAACATTCCCAGGGCAACAGGCAGTATTACATTACAAGCATTTAGCAGACGCTCTTATCCAGTACGACTTACACAACTTTTTACATAGCATTTTACATTGTATCCATTTATACAGCTGGATATATACTGAAGCAAATCCCGGTTAAGTACCTTTGCTCAAGGGTACAACGGCAGTGTCCTTACCCGGGAATCAAACCTGCGACCTTTCGGTTACAAGCCCAGTTCCTTACCCACTGTGCTACACTCCGTCCTCAGTGAATGGCCTATGATACACTCAGTATCATAACACATTCATCAGAGATATCCAAAAATGGCACTGTTTAATAATGAAGGTAACAAAAAGAAATCCTTTTACAGACGACTACAGGGGATAGCTTATGTAAAATTCAACAGGAGCTTGAGAGCGGTTCGGGATGATTGCCAGTCAATGTTTGTACCGCAGGGGAGGGAGAAAAAGAGAGAGAGAGAGAGAGAGAGACAGTGAGAGAGAGAGAGAGAGAGAAAGAGAGAGAGAGAGACACTGAGAGACAGTGAGAGAGAGAGAGACACTGAGAGACAGTGAGAGAGAGAGAGACAGAGACAGAGAGACAGTGAGAGAGACAGAGAGACAGTGAGAGAAAGAGAGAGAGAGAGACACAGAGAGACAGTGAGAGAGAGACACTGAGAGACAGAGAGAGAAAGAGAGAGAGAGAGACACTGAGAGACAGTGAGAGAGAGAGAGTGGAGCATCAAGGGTTATGCAACCAGTGCTTACAGAGTTCTTATGTAACGCATTGAAAAGCAGCCGGTGGGACGAATATAGATAACCCAATTTCAGGACAGTGACCGGAAATTCATGTCTGAGTCCCAGTCTGAGTGTGTGTGTGTGTGTGTGTGTGTGGGGGGGGGGGGGGGGGGGGGGGGGCGGGGGGGCGGGGGGTTGTTTCTAGAACATTCATTGCACATCTCCTCTGCCCACATGTGAATTAAGTTCCCCTGCACTTTTCGTTCTGGTGCTGGTTTCTATCAGTCTAATTTATAGGCCTTAAAGTCAAAATGAAAGCATGTTTAAAACTGTAAGTAAAAATGACCAGTTAATTTAAATTACAGTAAAATTCGGGAAAGTATTTCGTTCTGTATCGTTCATTATTTCTGGTTCTTATTGTCCGAGCTGTTTGACCTTTCAAACCTACATAATTTGTTTGTCCAAGAATGGGGAAAACATTTGCTACTTAACATGACACAGGCACATGTAAAAATGATCATTTTGCACTGAATTGTGTGTACAAGAGTTGTATGGTAGATGTCCTTCCATGCTATCGTCAATCCCCAAACATTCTGATACTGAATCATACTTTTTCATTTTTCACTATAGTTACTAATTCAATTTTACTACTAAAGTGAATTTAGAAGAAAAAAACCATGTTTAATAATTCAATAATGTCAAACTAATAAATTTAATAATGTCAAACTCCACCGCATCTGTCTGAAGTAGAGTATGTCTGATTTTCAAAAACAAATATTCACTTCTTATTTGTTTGTACCCTTCAATGAGTAAAACTTTCTTTTGTGTTCTATTTCTAATGATGGCAATTGTAAATAAATCTCGCTATTTGTATTTTATAGCTATAATTGGAGCATGTTATTTAGATAGGAGAACAAAATCCAACATAACATGAATCTCAAACATGCAGCTTTAAATCAATTTTGTTATTCTATGACAAAATGTCTTTTCCATGCATGTTGTGAATCCCAATCGGTTGTTTTTGTTCGGCTGGGACCTTCATTCACAGTTAAAAAATTAAAAGTGCCGCTGAATGAATTTAACACACCTGCTACCTGATGGGCCTTGTCTCTCTCTTGTGGTGTGTAACAAAAGGTTTCAGTACATTTGAGGGCTTTTATGTAGGTACTGCTTGGGCAAAATGAAATGCAGTTTTATTCAGTCAGCCTTGCACAAATGCGTAAAAGGCGTCATTTTCTGGTCTTATTGCTTGAAAGGGTTCGGTAGTTTTGACATTTACCCCGTTTTGAATTTGTAGGCCTCGTTATTCACTAAAGGTTTGTAGGAAAATGCGTTATATTAACATAATCTGTCAGTAAAAGTGCAATTAAAATAAAATTCATTTTTGAAGTTAATTAAATGATAAAAAAAAAGTCTCAAAAGTTATTTCAGTTTGTAAAAAAAGTGATATTACAATTTGGCATTCCAAGTAAATTAACTCTGCTATGTATGCAGAAGCTAGCAGTTCTCTTTGTGACCCAGGTGAGCTAAGGCCATAGATGATAGAGAACATTTTGTCATAATTATAGTTTTTTTCTGTGCGGCCCTATATCTTATTTTTTTTCTGGGAAGCTGTTTTGTATGTTTCAGCAAATGGCTCTTAAGTTGGCACAACACTTCAGAAAAGCCAGCTCTAGGTCGTTCAGGCCAGTAAACAACTCTCTTCTCTCTTGGAACTGCCTTACATCTGTGGTTGCTTGGCAACCAGCCTCTCTAACTATGTTGCTGCCCATTTCAGAAAGTGCCCCCAAGCACCTCACAGAAGACGTAAAGGAGTTTGATAATTGATAACCAAGAATGTTTTTTCCATCTTTTTCTCCATTCCCAGTTATTGGAGCGCTTCTGAATGTATTACCGGAGACAAGATGCTTTTAGTACTTTTTTTTTTCAAGTCATGGTAAAGTAAAAAATAAAAAGGGGTCACCAACTTTTCAAAAGACTCATGGGTATTCCAGGATGTTGAGTCCACATGTTTCTGTGCTGTTGACCTGCGAGATGAGGATACTTGCATCTATTACAGGACTGATGACAAATCACATATTTTATTCATGTGTTTATGCAAGTGCTTTAGAGGCCACCATTCAAAGTAAAGTCAGTCCTTGGGTGGGTTATGGAAGTACTTTTCGTTTTTGAGGCTACTGGAAGCTAGTTTTAAAAAAACAGTAAAAATTCGAAGAGAGTTACGCAAAAACAATATGCCAAATATGGCCAATGTGTTTTTGATTCCATTAGAGAGTGCACATTTTTAAACACTGAAACCACAAGTTGATTACTTATTTATTTATTTATTTTTTTGCAAAATTTTTTTAACTGCATGTATAATGCTAACACAGTCATTCGATCACATGACAGGAAGATATGTCTAACTGTCTCAGTGGCTGGATAAAATGTACTTATCTGGAAGTACAGTAACTAAGTATTGGAATGTTACTGTTTTCCTCGCACATGCTGGCACGACACAACACAAAACAAAGATGATTCATTTAAATGCTTTTGTTTAATTAAATGTGATATCTCAAGTTATCCAACCGATTCATATTTCTTCTCAGGCACACAAGCAAGTATGTGTACAAATATTTGTGATATGATTTTTAGGTGCCCAGTCCTATTATTGTGTTGATAGAAGAATGCCAATTATACATACAGGCCATTTATTATTACTGCATCTAAGTGTGCAAAATATGTGCATGCATATACATTAGGGTGGATTTACCTGAGAATTGTATTAAGATTTTTTCTAATCATAATAGTTTTGCAAATGGGGTCAACGAAAAGGCCATCACAGAGATGCAAGCATGCTGGCTTGAAATTTCTGACATTGTAACGTATTGAAAGCAGCAGAGGCATACTGGCAGGGTAAACAGAGTAGCCACATTATGAAAAATAATCTTCATGAAAATGTTCCAATTAAAAAAAAAAAAAAAGAAAAACATTTTTCTTCATGTCTCTTCTCGTAGGGTCATCGCCTATATTTTAGTAAGCCGTAGGGTCAGTGTGATAGCAAGCTGAAACGACGATGCAAAACTAAAAATGTGTTGTGGATAAGGATAATGATCGTACCGTCAGACCGATTAGAGGGGGGAACGCTTATACTGTCTTTGATGTCTTAGGCCTGGGTCATGAAACTGAGAACGGCAAGACCAGAAAAAAAGACACACAGTTTATGTAAAATAATTGCATTTAATACAAAGTATTGGCAGCCCGCCTGGGGCTATGGGAGCCTGCCAAAGCTCGGCGTGCCTGGGATGTAATCACGCTTATTCTGAGACGTCGATTGAACCCGGCAAACATTTTTTTTACAAAGCAAAAGCGGATAATTGGATATAATCCAAAAATCATGCATGCGCGGGTTTCAGAAATCAATACTGAGTGGATGAGTTGATTGCGCATGCATTCGTGCATGCATGCATTACTGTGCTGGAACAGATGATTCCATTGGAATGCATCAAGTGTAACATTCTTGGTATTGTTGGGTGCACATGCAAGGAGTTGGGATAGATTGAGCATTCTAGTTTTTACATTAGTTAATAAAATTGTAACAATGATAATTATAGTCTGTTGGATTTATATCTCAGTTCATTACAGTTTGCCAGGAAAATGAAAGACATTTACTGCAGGGATAGTAACTTCCCTCAACCAACATTTATTGTGCAGCCTCAGTGTAGGCTATGCATAACTGCTATTTGGCAGCAGAAACCAGAGGTAGTGAGGCAAGCTAATTAAGACTGTTGGATGGCTTGGTTAAGCCATATTTGAAATTTGGTCAGGTGACAGAAGGACAGCCCTTCTTTTGCCTACGTACCGTGGAAACTTTAATGGCCAGAGTGTGACCATCATGGCGAAATAAATAAATAAATAAATCATCCCCTTGTCCTCTTTGCTGCATTGGCTTAGTCTTTTTCCTAAAGGGCAAAGACACACAGCAGAACACCTGCCAAAATGTGCCAATACCGGTTCTCAAAAAAGAAATGGGACGTTTTGTACCAAAACTGTGGTCTACTGTGGGGTCAAGACCTACGCAGAAGTAACGTCCCTGAAGACGTCTCTCCGGAAAGAAACATTTGACGGAAGCAAGAGCATCCGACAGGGGGAACCGTCCGTGCTACTGCAGGACCCCTTACATTAAATGGACTGCATTTATATAGCGCTTTTATCCAAAGCGCTTTAAAATTGTTGCCTCTCGTTCGCCAGAGCAGTCGGGGGTTAGGTGTCTTGCGCAAGGACACTTCGACACGCCCAGGGCGGGGTTTGAACCGGCAACCCTCCGACTGCCTGCCAATCGGTCTTACCTCCTGAGCTATGTCGCCCCACTGTTATGGCATTAACTGTATGTATTTGTGCTCTAGTGTTCTTTAAAATGAAATAATCTAAACCTTGTCAGATCAGTCAATCAATCAATGAGACTTTATTTGTAAAGCACTTTTCATGCAATTTAAATGCAACACAAAGTTTTTCACACAATACAACGAACCCCCCCCCCCCCCCCCCACCCCCCCCGATTCCATACCCAAAGCGATAAATGATTTTGTAAATGAATAAAACACTCAATAATAACAGCATTCAATAAAACAGGAACTGAGGAAAGGTAAATGATACAAAGAGGCCCGGGGTCATCGATAGCGACCCAGCCAACATTAACCTCTGCCGTTAACTGAAAATGCTTAAAACAAATAGTTTTTTTTTTGGATGGGGGACTTCATAAAGATAAACAGGTTTACTCGTGTACCGGTTTTAGAGGTTTGCCAACTCGACAAAGAACCATGTCAGCAGTGTCTGTGAGACAATACCGTTGAGAATAGCCTCAATACTGTACTGTGCTATTTTAATTATGTTGGAAAGGTGTGCAGTAGCCGGCAGCAAATATTGTTCATTTGCCTGGTTTTTCTGTCAGGCTCTGCATTCCAATAGCTGAAGGCTAGCTAATGGCTACGCCCTACTCCCCCCCCCCCCCCCCCCAGCTGATCTAAAATAAAATATGCTCCCTGCTCCAATGAAGCCTTCAACTCCAAAGAAACCAACAGTATAACGGTGTCAAATCGTGGCACATTTAAAAAAAATAAAGAAATAAATACAACACTAAATTACTTCTTGGCCTCTCCAGTGCTACCTTCTTTCAATTTACTGTTAGGCTGCAGGCTTGCTCTTCAAACTAACTACTGATAAATCCTCAGTGCAGATATAAAATAAAAGACATAAATATGACGACGAGTAATCTGATAAGTAAAGCAAAGACCGAGGTTTCCACCCATGCAAATCTCGAGAATGTGTGAGAAACAAATTCTATTTCCAGAAACAGAGCTTACTAAAGCAATTTGGACCTTCCGAAAAGTTCAGTGATTCGTGATGGTAGTTGACTTTGTCTGTGTCATTATTTTGAGAAAGTGATTAGCCTCTCTATTAAGTGATAGCAGTGTAATGATTAAGGACAGCTGTAAGCCTTCAGAAGCTGTGAGCCTTGTCTGGATTTGATTGTGTAACAGGCCTGGCTGAATGATTGACTAATTTCATCTGAAACGTACCGGCACCTCACCTGCCATTATCTGAGACCAGAGGACCGAATCAGGAAGAAAAAATAGCACAGTTCATTCACTTCTCATTCAGTACAAGCTGGCCTCCCAAGGAACATAAGATTTTTTAAATCATTTTACCATCATATAATGAATATGGCAATTCATTTCTGACAGTATAAATAGTTACCTCTGGGTTATGTGAGAGGTTAGGTAAGGTATTCTATTGATAAATACAGCGTTACCCGGTTTGTATGACACTAATGTAACACATATAATGTTCACTTTTGAAGTAATATAGAATTACAGCATAAAATAAGCCCAGATGCATTGTACACAAAATGATATAATGTACAATGCATATTACCTGTGTACACAAAGTCTGGCCAAGTGGTGAGTCAATATTTTCTTTTACCTTGCCCCCCACTCCTAGTATTTGCTGTAATTGCTATAAATAAATATTGCATTGCATCCCTTTATTGCTTTTGCACTTGTGCATTGCAAATATGAGCTCTGTTATAGCTGCACTTTTATGATATATATTGTTTCAATATATACAGGCCTAGTTTTCACATATCATGCTCTCTAGAACATGACAAATAAAAATTATGAAGGTAAATAAAGTAACTAAAGAACACCGTCAGCGCAATAGGCAACATAATATAAAGGCTTTCAAAAACTTGTAATGTGTACTTCAGACCATGTATACACTGTATCAGTGACATGCAAAAAGAATTAAAGAATGATTCTCTGCTACTATTACTCAAATTACAGTTTGTAACATTAAAGTTAACAAGATGAGGACCAACTGTCGTAATTAGTTTTCCATGTTCAATATAATAAACGCTTCCAGTAGTTCTCCTGTCATTCGGAAATGTTGTTGTATTGTAAATAATGTTAATACCACTTTTTTAATGTTAATACCACAGTTTTTAAATGTATTTCTTGAGCTTTTGTTCACCATGCTAAGTGTTCACTGGCACTGATTTATTCTTTAGTATGAAGACACAAGGAACAAGCAGTGTGATGGGAGGACAGGAGGACTGCCTAAAGTTATACTCAGCGGATTATAATAAACAACATAATTCTCTGTTTAATAATTGTGTCAGCATGAAACAAGACTGAGTTCTTGCCCAGTTTAAAGAAATTCTAGCAAATGCTACCACATAACTATGAAGGGTTGAAACTGTACTACAGAATTCCCCTGAACTCACCCTTGGAGCGTGCTCCACATGAACTAAACCAAAAGTGACAGCCCCAGTCAAATAACCAATCAGGGACGACCAGTGGCATTGTAAACAACTTCTGATTGGCCGTTTGTGTTCTCTGTCTTAGAGTGCTCTCTCCTTCTCAGCGGCTGACCTTAAATCACCATGTCCCTGTGTGGCTTTTATGCGCTGGTTCTACCGCCCTACTATTTTTTTCTTTCTTTTTTTTTTTTTGCTTTACCATTTCCATTTTCCTCTCTTTCTATTGCCTTCCCTCTGAACCAGCATTTGCCTTTGTTCCTTTCAGCCACCCAGTTTTACCTCAGCAAGATAACATACAGGAATTATATGTATGTACACACACACACACACACACACACACATATATATATATATACATGTGCGTGTGTGTGTGACAAATTAAAGGAAAAACCCACGTAAAGTGCCGGTGTTGTTGCTGCCATAACAGCCTCTACAAGAGAATTAGAATGATAGATTCTACAAGTCTCTGGAACTCTACTGGAGGGACGGAACAGCATTCTTCCAAAAGATATTCCCTCATTTGGTGTTTTGATGATGGTGGTGGAGAATGATGTCTAATGCATTGGGAGCAGTATTTGTGACTGAATTGCCTGCCATCCATACCCCAATAATGAACCCTCTTTCAAAGTCACTTGGATCTTTTCCTCTTGCCATCTTGATCCAAAATCGAGGTCAACTGGGGCTGCTCAAAATTAATTTACACATGCCACAGAGCATGATGGGATGTTAATTACTTAATTGTATCATGCACTTGTATTGAAGCATCTGCATTTGTTATGTTTCTCCACTTCGGGTTTTTCCACCCGTCTGTATATAGTCTGTGACGGAAATATAAAACACTTCCTTTTGCCAAATGTGAAACTACATACAGTATGCGAGTGTCAGGACCTATGCTTATTTGCTCACTGGAATCTGATGAAAGCGATTGCAGATTGCAGATTGCAGATATGCCTTGCACTCCCATATGCTACAGCAGGGCCCTCTGGGAAATTCACCAGAGTAAATGTATGTAGCTAATTACCTAATTGGAGGAAATGAGGCATGGTAATTGGTTGTAACCTGTGGCCATGTTGGTCCTCCAGGAATGGAGTTTGCCACTCTCTTGCCTTGCAGATAACAGGACTGAACTACTGCTACTTTTTTTTTTTTAGACAAATCATTGGAGCCGCAATGATTATTAATGACGAATATGATTTGTTTTGTGGATGTCGCACACTGTGTGAAATGTTGTTATCCTGGCAGCTGTGCATGCGCAATGCACTGTTCATAAAGGAGCTGTGAGCACAGACTTCTCTGAGCAGGTCTGTAGCGTGTGGCTAACTGTCTGGCTGTGTTTGATCCAATGAAAATTAAATACTACAAGAATTATGTAAAATTAGAATGATTTCAGTGGCAAACATGCACTGCTACTGAGCGCATTTTCAAGGAAACTAATGGGCAATATTTTCTTTCTTTTTTTTTTTTTTACCAATATTTAGTCATTTTCTATAAAAACAAGACCAGGTCAAAACCTAGTATATGGCTGGACCGGCCGACCAATGGTGTACCTTCATCACTCACTCAGTCACTCACTCACTCAGTCGCTCAGTCACAGACGTTCGCGTTTGTAGGGCTGGCCCCGCTGTCGCGGGTCCAGCCAGAAATATTCATTCAGTTTAATGTTTGATGGAACAAAACGAGGTATTTGCTGAACTGCACACGAGGACTGGAAGAGAAAGCACATCGGTCTGGCATGTGAGAGCGGTTCGAACCCAGGGCAGCAGCAGTCAGCAGGTGGCCAGGCCTGCAACGCGAGCTTGGCTGCCGCGGTGTTGTTTACGCCACGACGGGGTTGAGTCAGGCCAGCGTGCGCACGCATGTGGAGGTGAACCCAGGTTGGGCTCCTCAGAGAGAGAGAGAGAGAGAGAGAGAGAGAGAGAAGAGAGAGTGAGGGTGAGTGAGAGAGAGAGAGAGAGAGAGAGAAGAGAGAGGAGAGAGAGGAGAGAGAGAGAGAGAGAGAGAGAGAGAGAGGAGAGAGGGAGGCTCAACTTTAGAAACGAATCACGCTTGTTTTTTTGTTTTTTTTAGACCTTGATTCGGAGTGGCTTCTTTAAGTTTTTTGTCGTTTGTTTGGCACGGTGGTGGGGGAGCAAAGGGGTCCGAGAGCTGCCGATTACCTTTTCTCATAGAATGTGTACGAACTTTTCGTTATTTTCCTTTACCGGTATTTGGCAGACGCTCTTATCTAGGGCGACTTGTAACGCAGACACAAGTGCAAAGGTCAGGGATCAAAGCACAGTAATTTCCACCAGGGGGAAAGTATATTCCCAAGCAGTCAGTCTATCATCCCAAAGAACACTGTGCTCTTTTTGCTTCATTCGTGTAATTTCCTCAATCTTCTCAACTTTTATCACGCGAGTAATTTATCACTAGCACTAGCACTTTGAGCAAGGCCAAGCAGTTGTCTTCAAAGCACAAAATAAGAGCACTTGGGATCTCAATGTTCAGCTTTTTGGGGGTAATAAGCACAAGTTCTCTCACCACTGCTCCACATTGCCCCCTTATTGGGTATCAATAAAACAGTAACAGATGAATTATTTAAAAAAACACAGAGTGAGACTATGAAAAGGGGAAAAGACAAGAATGTCAAGAAGAGAGGTGTCAGAACAGAGAGGACGCTCACCAAGTTTGAGTTCTGGGCATGGCTTGGAGCACCTGTAGTGCAAAAAGTACAAACTCGACTGACGACTTGTCAACTAAACTACTATATTTAAAATTAAACTAATTAATTTAAACAAATAATAACAAAGAACTACAGACTCTGAAAATGAAAGAAATGAAAAAAGAAATGTTTACACCTAATCGGGTGTTGGGGTGCGAATTAAAGTGCTTGAGAGGGTTGGGGTGGAGGAGCAGGGGGGGGGGAAGGCAGAAGAGCTGGGTCAGTGACTCTGTGACGGGACGCTCTGTGCACCACTGAGGGGCTGGAACATATATTTTGGGTGTGACCAGGAAGGGCAGGCTCGAATAGGGGGCGGAGCCACGTTTCCCAGGGTTGCGGAATGGTGGGGTCTGGCTGGCTTTTGGCAAACGAAAGGGGTGACACATTTTTTTTTTTTGTTCTTACAGGTACCTGGTCCAGGTTTTTCAATATTTCGTGGTGGGCCTAGAGTGCATACAGCTGTGCATTACCCCCGGGCGGAAGGTCCCGGGAATCTGCCTACAGGGCAGCAGTCCCCCCACACCACCCCCCCCCCCCCCCCCCCCCCCCCCCCCCCCGGCCCCGGCCCCCGAGGCCTGGGTGGGTGACTCATCCCCTCTGCATGGCGATGGTACTGAACTCATCGTCTCTCAGCAGGAGAGTGATGTCAGACAGGCCACAGAGCGCCCAGCCTGCGGAGAGACTCCCCAGAGAACGGCCCTGCGTGCATATGAGAGAGAGAGAGAGAAGAATGAGCAGCACTGTCCATACCCCCCACCCCCCCATAACTCCCCCTTCTGAATGCATCTCTGACGATTTCTGCCCAGATACCGATAACATGGCAGCTATCTGAAAGTCAACCGAGGTTTTCCACGAAACGCTTGGAACGTGGCCTTTCTTTAGAGAGGACAACCTGGCCTCCGTCCAAGGCTGCTTTTAGAGCTCGTTATGAAAGATTGTTGATATTTGAGGACTTACCGTGTTTACATTTCAGTACTGGTGACCTACTTCAAGCCAAATATGTGAATTAATGGCTGCTTACAGGCCTAAGTAAGTTCTTGTTGTTGTTCTTGGTGCATGCATTCAGTATATCTAAGATGACCCAGTAAGCCTCTTGTTTTAAGAGCATCTGCTAAACAAATTAAAAACAGAGGGGCGCAAAAAGAACCCCCTCTGTTGCACGGGTGGTGGCTGTTGTGACTGTGCAACTTCTCAGTTTCACTCAAAAGGGAGAGTTTGGAAACAAAACTGAAACTCAAGTGAAACTCAACATTTTCTCAAGTGCAGATTTTACTTATAAAGACACCCTATCACACCAGAGAATGGCAGGTCACGGCCATATGGGTTGGTTATGGGCAGCTGTCAATCTAGTCCTGACAGGCAGGGATGGAAAAAGTTAGTGTGAAGCCCACTTGTTAGAAGAGAGTATGATAAATACACTGGCTTAAAGTGTGCATTCATTTGGCATAATGTCTGAATCACCGCTCAGTCTGTTACATAAGGAAATCCTTTTCTTAAGTGTTGACAAATCCGTTGACTCATTCTGTGGTACTACTCAGTAGGACACAGAGGAACTGATGCACAGAATAAAAATCCCTGTGCAGTGTTTCCCCCTACTGGGGAAAAGTGGAAGCACAGCAAGTGTTTTTTCTAACTTCACTGCACAGGGAAAATAACAATTCAGTTTTCCCATTTTGTACTGTGTAGAATGGAAGGAAGCCCATACAGAAAAAAAAACATATAAAGAAAACATATATTTTTTAAAATAGTTTAATAACAATAATTATAAAACAATATCTTACAAAACTAAAAAGTGTCATTCAAATTAAAAGCAAATGGATTCCTATTTTTTCAGTTTGGAAACATGTGATCTTGTGAAACATCAAATCATATCGGCACTGCAGTCTGTACTATTTAGTATATGTTAAGGCATCTGCGTAACAAGGTGAGTACAGTAAACATATTCCTGGATTTATTCATAACTTAACAGAGCGTCGTGCACTTACTTAGACAACAGGCCAGAAAAACAGAGCTTATGAAAGTACATCAGAGCATTTCCCCCTTTAGCATTTGACTGTGACAGTAGCAGAGGTGGAAAATCCAAGTTCAGGAAGTGAAAGTCATCCCCAGCATTTTGTTCCAATCACTTGGCATTGCTATTTAGTATAATTATTCAGATGGGAGACAGAACTAATTAGGGAAATCAGTTGGCTGAGTTCAAGGGTGGAAGAAACACAGGTCAGGCCTTTTACATCCCGACCCCCGGACCTTCCACCTACGGACAATATGCTTACTACATTACTCATACTATAATACATTTACTAAACATACCTGCCTTTTTTAGTGTTCCATAAAAGCCTATAGAAAAGCATACCTTCCACTGACTTTCACCACCAGTCTGAACCTCAGTGGAGGGGGGGTGGGGGGGATGTTTATTCAATATATGTACATCTTATGTAAAATCCTGTCATTGTATCCTGGGAGCCATTTTGTACAGTGCTTCCATTTTCCTTACACTTGAAGGGTATACTGAATCAAAGATAGCCTTTTGGCACTACAGTGTCGTACTTGAGATTTAAAAAACAGACCCCTGGTCGTGAGTAGGGCATCACACCTGCTCACGAAACACTGCTGTGCTGCGAATAAATGCCGTCAAATTTTCAGACCAAAGGCATCACTTAGTGTTGAATCCAGAATCAAAGTCATGTGAGGAAGTAGCATCAGCTGGGAACATTGAAGCCATCCCAGCTCTCCCAAACTTTTTTCGT
Organism: Anguilla anguilla; assembly: GCF_013347855.1. NCBI lineage: Eukaryota > Metazoa > Chordata > Actinopteri > Anguilliformes > Anguillidae > Anguilla > Anguilla anguilla. The sequence goes on along the minus strand of NC_049202.1, from coordinate 67,689,189 downwards.
TTGTCAGCATACCGTGAACTTTACAGTTTGTTCTGGAAAGCCTATTGCTCTGGTCTGTTAGGTGTGGGTGACTGAGAACTGTGCGTTCTCTTTCCATTTGAGTTTAGCCTGGAATGAACACGTATCGTTTTATTTATGTTTGGTCCCCGGGCCACTTCTCATTTCGCTATTGCTGGGCTGGGCTTCCTGTAGTTTTTCTCCATCAATACCTGAGTGCTGCTGTCAGTCAGCATTCAGGAGTTAGTGCATTAGATCCGTGGTGTGCTTGCCATGCTCTCTCTTTCTTTCTCTCTCCCTCTCTCTCCCGCTCTCCCCTTTCTCTCTCTCTCTCTCCCACTCTCCCCTCTCTCTCTCTCTCTCCCACTCTCCCCTTTCTCTCTCTCTCTCTCCCACTCTCCCCGTTCTCTCTCGCTCTATCAAATTCAAATTCAAACGTGCTTTATTTGCATGACAATTAAACGTGTGTTGCAAAAGCAATGGGATATACAAAATGACAAACAGACCCCTACAACCCAAAGAGGGGAAAAAAGAAAAAAAAAGAATAACAAACCCCCCATACACATATGCAAGTATAGATACATACACACACATACACACACATATGCAAGTATAGATACATACACACACATACACACACATATGCAAGTATAGATACATACACACACATACACACACATATGCAAGTATAGATACATACACATACATACACACACATATGCAAGTATATATACATACACACACATACACACACATATGCAAGTATAGATACATACACATACATACACACACATATGCAAGTATAGATACATACACATACATACACACACATATGCAAGTATATATACATACACATACATACACACACATATGCAAGTATAGATACATACACATACATACACACACATATGCAAGTATAGATACATACACATACATACACACACATATGCACACACACCCAGGTTAAAACATATTTAATTTGTAATATACTGTGACAATTTATGAACCTGTCAGTATCAGTAATGAACACAGATGATACTGTGTGCAGTACCACTATTTAGTCCGAACCTTCTCTTAATTTATGGCAGGCAGAGACATACTGGGCTACCACCTCCATTGCGATATCCTCTTCCCCCAGAATAATTTTTATTTTATTTTTATTTGGTTCCGATAGGTATTGGAATTGATTAATCTGTGCAGTGAATCTCTCTCTCTCTATCTCTCTCCCACTCACCCCCTCTCTCTCTCTCTCTCTCCCACTCTCCCCCTCTTCTCTCTCTCCTACTCGCTCTCTCCTCCTTCTCTCTCGCCCTCTCTCTCCCACTCCCCCCCTCTCCACCTTCTCTCCCCCTCTCTCGCCCTCTCTCTCTCCCCCTTCTCTCTTTCTCTCTCTCCCCCTCTCTCTCTCCCACTCCCCCCTCCCCCTTCTCTCCCCCTCTCTCGCCCTCTCTCTCTCCCCCTTCTCTCTTTCTCTCTCTCTCATCCCCCTCTCTCTCTCCCACTCCCTCCCTCCCCCTTCTCCCCCCCCCCTCGCTCTCTCTCTCTCCCCCTTCTCTCTTTCTCTCTCTCTCTCCCACTCTCCCCTCTCCCCCTTCCCCCCCCCTCCTACTCGCTCTCTCCCCCTTCTCCCCCCCCCTCCCCCTCTCCCCCCCCCCCTCAGGTGTGTCTCTTCATGTGCAGGGCCAGGTGGTCTGAGCGGGAGAAGGCCCGCTGGCACAGCGCGCACTCGTAGGGCTTCTGGCCGGTGTGCTTGCGGTAGTGCCGCGTCAGCTCGTCGGAGCGGGCGAACTTCCAGCCGCACCCCTCCCACGTGCAGCGGTAGGGCTTCTCACCTGAGGGACACGGAGGAACAGATGGAGCAGCGGGCCTCGAGCCTCCCACCCTCTGCTCTGTTGTGACAGCGAGCAGAGGGAGAGATCAAATTCACCGGCATTTTAATCAACCGTCTCCTTTCTCTCCCCTCCTGAATGCATTTTTTTTTTTCATATTCCAAGTAATATCCAGTCATATCCTAGGTCTGTTTTCAAACGTTATTGGGTTTTTTTTTCCGGCAAACTTCCTGCGGTTTTGGTGAGGAAGCTGCATTTCTCAGCAGAATCGCTATTTTGTATTGTATTAAGAAACACTTTTTGCATTCTGTTTTGACTATTGGTGAGACTAGGCTCAGGCGAAAATTGGAATATGTGTCCACTCATGTATTTCCTCTTACCTGTGTGAGTACGGAGGTGTGCCTTCAGGTGAGAGCTCTTGGTGTAGGTCTTGGTGCAGCCGGGGTACTCACAACAGTGAATGGCGGTCCGTTTCTTCGTGACAGTCTTGCGAATGTGCTTTCCTTCCGGGCCAACAGGGGGCGGAGATGAGACTGATAAGTGGGTCTTTGGAGGGGAAAACAGGCCAGGGGTGCAATAGTGGGTGTAAGGGCCTTGACTTTGGTAAAACTCAGGGTATGGGTAGTTTGGAAAGCTGTAGTGTTGAGGGGAAATTAATGAGGTGTCAGTGTCTAAAGCTGGTGCTTGGAGGAACTGGGTGTCAGGAAAGGATATCGTAGGGGTTGGATGGGAGTAGTAGTGTCCGTAGTCCTGTTGCTTCCCCTTGCTCTGGCACATTGCAACTCTGTCTCCACTCCTTTCCAGATTACTCCCCACAGAGAAGCCAAACTGGTCCACCGGGGCATGCAATGGGTAGGGCTTCCCTTGTTCCCCACCATACCCTCTGTGGTAGAGATCTGATTGAGCAGAGCTGAGGGATTCAGCAGGTAAAAGCAACTCAGCCATCAGGTTGCTGTTGCTTACATTGAACCCATCTGCTAAATCCTGCTCTTTCTGACAACTTCCCTCCTGTACATTCATGTGGCACCATCCATTTTGCTCCTGAAGCATGATCCGCTGTGAGCTGTAGTCCAGAGTAGGGTTTGGCTCGGGGGACGGACTGTCCCAATCAGACAGCAGGAACTCCGTATCCCAGCAGGCCCCATTCCCATCCTCAGGATTCTCCTCTGTCAGAGACTGCAATAGTTCCTGTTGGTGGATGCTATGGGTTACAACAGCTGCCTTTTTCTCATGAGTATCCAAACTGATGGAGCCATTATCAAACTTCCACACCTTGAGGGGGATGAGGTGTTTTTGTGAATGTTGAGGCCAACCAAGGAAATCAAGAGCGATGAAATAAGATGGATATAGCAGGGATAGGTGACGTATAGAAAGACAGAACAACAACCTATATATTAAAGGGCCTATATATACAAGATGCCATGGACACCGAGTGAGAAAAAAAACTATTCTGTGGAATAAATATTTGGAATATTTTAAATTACAGTACGATATTCTCAGGCATGAGGATATGTCAGTTTCATACTGATATGCCATACGTACTGATATGCCACACTTGGCATTGATACCAAGCTGCTTTAGGCACACTCACTTTTAGTAACGTTGTGTTCTTCGTTATTAAATTAAAAAACGAGAAATCTGTGTCAATATAGTGTATAGTATGAATATATGTAAGGATTCTGATGAATGTCAGACTTGTCTGTATCTTGGAGTTGCGGATTACAGCCATAGGCTGACCTATTGGTTCAAATGCTACAATCCATAATATCAGTCGCTACACATAAAATTAAAATATTGAATACGTCTGAACACATCCCCAGCGTAAACACATTGAGTTTACTTAAGAAGCATGGGGAAACATGCATTAGAGCAAGTTTTAAGATAATGGCTGTACTATTTCTTTTAACATTTATCACTAACACTAGCTTTACAATTTTAAATAAACAAAAAGGGAATGCCTTACCTTCATGTCTTCAGTGGAGTTAGAAAAGTTTGAGAACTGACTGAACGAGGGAAGGACAGCCTGAGCCAAAGCCATATGGCCACAGAAGTATACAGTAACGCAATAAAGGATTCTGGGAAACCTCAGAAAGAAATGTAATTGTTTCAGGGTTCAATCAAGCGCAGAAATTATTGTAAATAAATAATAGACAGGAATTTGAATGCATTTAGACCTTTTCCTTTCCGTACTCCCCCCTTTTCACCCTCAACACCAAAACTTGACTTTTTCACTCAAACTCCTGAGTACTCAAAAGCTGGTAGGAGGGGCTCTGCTGATGAATATTAAGCATCAGCTCACCACATTATCTCCTCTAAATACTAGTATCACTCCTGTTCTAACTGAGTGGTCTTGAGTAAAATCCAACTTACTGGCATCATAGTAAAATGACCACAGCGACAGTGAAATAGCTTATTTCATTTGTGCAAATACAGTGGAAATGCAGGCTACATGGTTTGACAGAAATGGTTTTGAAGTGTGATAAACTTGCTAATTCACTGACTATATAAATATGTAGCATGTTCCAAGAGTGTTTGTTTCGATGTGTAAAAGATAATGTGCTTGTGTCTTTGCCTGGCTTGAAAGGTGTTGCATGTAAGAGCTACATTTTCTCATCATGCAAAATTTCCATTCATGTTTAGGCAACGTGAGCATACTGCACTCTTCTCCTCTCTTTCTCTGTCTGTCACTTGAACGCTGAGAGATTCGTTTCTGAGAAGACCTGTGCACGAGCCATGATTATGGCGTGCTTGTGTTTATCAGCGCGCGAGGAGCGAAGAGAGGGTCCCTGTCACTGGCCAGATAATGGCAACCTGACCCTGAAAGCCACTGATGACTCTCTATTAGAGATAAAGACACAAACTTCCACTGCTCGTCTGTTTAGAAACATCACCGAAAAACACGCTAAGAGCTCTGTGAAAGCTTGCTTATATGTTCAGCAACGCTTGTCAAACACGGTGTCGATTTTTTTATTTATACATGTATTCATTTATTAGCAAATCCAAGTCTTTATATCGAATACCATTAAATATGAATTCGGGTTTGCCCATGGCTGCAGTTATGACCTATCTGTCATAATAATTAGATTGCGTTTTGGTATAACTGGTCTGTCCGACCATTTTTAGTATTCTGTGTTTTGGGTGGACTGGTGTCTGTCGTAGGCTTATAATGAAGCAAAAATAGATTTTTTTCTGGGAAGAAACCTGTTCATTCGGCGGGCCAATATGTTATAATTTGTAGGCTATTTGGAATACTGTGCGTCATCAAATTAATTATTAACTGACTAAGGCAAATACAAATGTCTGATTACGACCAGAAAGATGCAACCGATATTACATGTGTTGAACAAGTTAGTTTTGACAACCAGAGCTTACCCTGGGTTGCTATGAAACAATAGCATGCACACTTCATCGCTGACTTTCATGAGGTAGGCCTACTGTACTGTGAACTTCCTATATGATTTAAATGTGAAATTTACCTAGGTATTATAACTTCACTTTGAAGTTAATTTAACGCGTTGAAGGTCTGGCTAAAACTTTATTTGCGTGTGTAAATTTATAATCGCCTTTCATAGCAGGTTATTCAAAAAGCTTGTCATTTGTAACTTGAATCAACAAACATTTTACATATAACGAACATTAGGTACGTCTTTAAACAGAATAGTATAGTATAGTATAGTAATAATATAAGCCACATTTTGATGTTTTGCTTTGTAATACCGTACATAATTATACTTTAAAAGCACTGTACATTTTATTTCAAACGTTTTTTTGTCTTAGCTAATGCAGCTCAGCTTTTACTGTATCGAGTGTAAGAGTTTAGACATTTTGACACTATCGCATAGGCTAATTGAAATTTCTCTTTTAGTCTCGCTCTCTGTAATTCCCTTCTTTCAATTGAACAAGGCAGGGCAAGACCGCAGTGGTGATGCAGCGCTCTGGGCTCTGTGAGCGTCCCCGAGTCCCCAGGCCCTGCGAGGCCGATCAGGCCCGGCGGCTGAACGAGGTGCGGAGATACGTGGAGGAAAGAGGGCTACAGAGTTGCGCTGAGAGCCTGTGCGTGGACGCGCTGCGAGACCCGCGCGCCGTCCCCGTCAACCCGTATCCAGCCTTCACGCAGCGGCTGCGCCAGCTCGCGCAGGAGCGCAGGTAAACGCGCTGCTCTCCACGATGCAGATACGCGCGCGGCTACAAAAGTGCTAAAAGCAGCGGGGCCGGTTGTCTCACAGATTGATCCCCTTTTGCCGGCAGGTTGACACTGGACAAGTCGAGCAGCGATGAGATGTTCAGCAGGGCTGTGTCTTTCCCCACGACTCTCACTGCCGTCAGACATGTTGCAGGTCGAAGCCTGTATTTCCCTTTACTCTTGGTATTGACTGCCTTCTTTCGAGCTTTGCGCTTAGCAGCTGTAATTAGTCTGGAGTATCTGTATCCTGTAATAACGTGGATGGGATTGAAGGATTGATGGAGGCTTGGCAGTGTCACGCTGCTCGCTCATGTCTGACTGCCGATCTGTCTCCAGGTGCTAAAGGGTGCTCCCATGTTTGGGGCCTTCCCAGCATCCTCCGCTGCGTCAGCCCACAGGAGATAGGGCGCTACCGTTGGCTGCTGGAGGACACGACCCCCCCGCTCTCCAAGCTGGGCCACCACAGCCCTTACACTGTGAGTTTGGGTTGTGAACGCCCTGTCTGCGTTGGCTTCCTGCCATCTGTCCTGGCTGAACTGACGGGCCTTTACCCCCCACCCTCACCCCCCCCAACCCCCTCACCCCCCCCCCCCCCCCCCCCTCCCTGGCAGGTCCAGGTTGCCTGTGCTCTAACGGGGCCCTGCATATTCTCCGGCACTCTCCTCCCTGCCTCCCCTGCGCCCGACCTGGATCTGCTGCAGACCTACATCATCGCCGGACCCGACCCGCACCGCGCCCGCTCCCTCTACGCCCAGTACCTGCACCGTGATGTCATAAGGATGACCCAGCAGGGCCGCCATAGTGTGCTGAGGTCAGAGGAGGGCGGGGACAGCCTCTCTGCGGAGGAAACTTCAAATAACCACAGTTCACTGTGTGTGGTGTCTCTCCCATAGCCGAGCAAACATCATTTATTATCAGCATAAGAAAGAAAAAAAACTTTTGGGTTTGATATAGTAAAGACCCAAGAATTTGCAGAGCAATTTTTTTTACAATAGATAGAATTGACAGATGGGTTGATTTCATAGCATTTTAGAAGGTTCTGTACCTCAAGCCAAAGGCTGCTTCACTACAGTACGGACTGCTTTTGCTTTAGCTTGCACGTACTATGTATATTAGCATGTTAATATCTTTAAGCAGTAGCAGCATGAGTCAAATGTGTTAGACTTGCTCTTTGGAAAAGCAATTGAGATTTTAGCAAGGTGATATGATATGGTGACAGTTTTCTAATGATACAATTTTATTAAACTTTTAGTGCTCATATTTATTAGGATAAGGTAAACTGCTGGTGCACATTGTAATAAAATAGCAGCTGCTGCTTGTTGCAGTATAGTCAATGTGGGAAAGTAATCATTTAGACTTCAAAATGAAACCAAATTCAGTTAGATTTTACAGAGAGGCTGTACACTGACCTGTTAAATCTTTCCCAGTGATTTAAGATACTGTTGTTTTTTTTTGTTGCATTTTTTTTTCTAGAATTACTGTGCCAGATGATGTCAAAGGAGGGGTCCAGGTGTTCTCTAAGGCAGGTTTCTCTTTACCGTAGGACAGTCCAAAGTGTTTTCACTGGGCGAGAAATGCAGAACAGTTCTAGTATGTGCATCAGTAACGCAAAGCTCCTTATTTGTCTTGCAGGAAGAGGTCTCCTTGCAGGGGGCTGTGTTTGAGGACGCAGTGCAGAGGTGCCTGGACTGGGACAGAGAGGAGTTGGTGAGGGTGGAGTGTGTGTGGAGGGTGGACCCCCAAGGCACCCAGTACCAGGGGGGCAGCAAGGCCTACTGCCTGACTATCATACAGAATGCCTGTGACCACCAGGAAAAGGAGAGGTGAGGGAATGCAGTCACTTATTTTCATACCTTGCATCTGTTCCGCACATCCTTTCCCTGCTCCTTAGCTTCACCCAACGTGAGGAAGAGTTGCAGGAATGAGATTCCAGGACAGAGGAATCGAGGCAGCGTGTATTTAGCAAATGGAGCGTCCTTACTCAGTCAAGATTCATTTCAAAGCCATGTCGATTACTGACGGGGCAGATGTGGAAAGGTGGATCTACAGTGGATCATTTATATGTAACGTCTTCTGCGAAGGCTGCACTTGTGTATCCTCGCCGAAGCATCCTCAGGGAGCCTCCTCACTCCTTGCTCCTCCCTCCTCCCTTCCATGGAGCATTTAACGGATTGGAATGTCCTTAACGATGGCAGACCTCAATCGATTTGCAGGTCACGCGAGGACAGAGGAGACGAGAAAAGATTTTAAAAAACGATTGGAATGAACCCTTTCTCTCTCTCTCTCGCTCTCTCTCTCTCTCTCTCCCCTAGGGTGCTCTCTTGCCCACAGCGCCCCCTGCTGTTGCTGTGCTGCAGTGTGTTTCCACAGCAGGCTCAGGCTGAGGCTTTCGCTCGCGCTCACCTGCCCGCACGCCCAGGTCACACAGTTCCCTGCGCCGCTGCGTTTTTCCTTCATTTCTATTGGCCGAGGCGGCAAATCCGGGTTCAGGAAGCAAAAGTCCTCCCCAGTATTTTGCTCCAATTACTTGGATTTGGTAATTAGCATAGTTCTGCAGCCTGGAGGATGAACTGATTAGTGAAATGGGTGGCAGGACTTTTACTTTCTGGCCCCTGGACTTTCCGCCTCTGCCTCTTGGTCTGTAATGTGTGTAAAACTACAGGAAAGCAGCACAGTAAACTTGTGCCCCCCGCCCCCCCCTTGCACTGCTATATTCTTGTGCCATTAGCAGACAGCGGCGTGGATGTTTTTGCTCCGGTACGGGACGTCCTAGCGGGGAGGCTGTCTGCCCTGCACCTCCCCCATGAGGCCCTCCCTGCGGCCCACCTCTGCTGCACTCTCCTCCTGCTGCTCCAGGACGTCCAGCCCAGCACAGACAGCGCTACACCACAGACATCTCCCCTGGAGGTAAGACACAGAGCTCAGCCTCGGGTAGGTCGGGTGGTTTGGAGTGCGGAATGGCCTGTCCAAGTTAAATCAATGCTTTTGTGTTTCAAAGGTTAATCGATAAGGTTATTATAAGGGGGTGTGGAGAAGTTGTGGAAATGTTGTACTCTCCAGATTTTGTTTGGCCGCGGCAAATGTTTCCTGCAGAGAAAAATATGACCTTGACTTTTTGAAAATGCAGCTGGAAAGCTGTGGTTTGGGGACGGTAAAAAATAAATATTGGCACAGACATGACACAGCCTTGCTGCAAAGTTGTACTGACGTTTTGTGTTAGCTGGATACACACAGTAGTGCTGGTGGATGGAGCGAGCCGTCCTTTCAGTGAACGCTGCACTGAGATCCTTAAGGAGCTCAGTCATATTTATCATAAGGCGCCATTATGCAGGCCTGCTGAATGCCGAAATGAGTGAGGGGACAGGACCGTTCTGATGCCCCGGTGCGGGTCCCTGTAGCAGCCCCTGTTTCCCCTCCCCGTCCATATTTAGAATGCCTCCATTAGCGGTCGACCGTTCCCATGGAAGCGCTTGTGTCATCTGGCCCCTGTCTGCTCCAGGCCCTGCGGCAGCTGTTCGGGTTCGTGTGGGGTCCGGCCGGCCGGCTGCGGGGCCTGCGGCAGCACGCTCTGCGCCTCCGCCGGCTCGTCCAGCTGCGGCCAGCCGAGGTGAGGCAGCATGTGCTCCGCACACACACACACACACGCATGCAGACACACACACGCTGCTTACAGTCAGCCAGACACACACACGCGCAGAGAGCAGCACTTCTGCAGAACGCCTCGGCGGTGGTTGTCACGGCGGCGGTTGTCACGGCGAGGCGCTCTGTGTTCAGGCCCCGGACGCGGAGGCGTGCGTCGCCCTGGCCCGCCAGCTGCAGCGCCTGCTCCGGGACTGCGCAGTCGACGCAGACCCCCTCGGCAGCTGCTGCCGTGGTAACCCGGAGAGTCTGCGCAGCCACAGCCGGCTTGAGGCTGCCTGCGACCAGCTGGCCCGGGACCCCAGTCACGCCGCCGCCCTCGCTGAGCTGACGGAGGTGAGAGGGGGACGGGGGACGGGGGATTGGGGGACGGGAGGACGGGGGACGGGGAGGAGTCGCGGGCGATGAAGGCTGTCCCTGTGCTGTGCGTCCTGGAATATGCTCTGTGTTCACAGCGGCTCAGGCACTGTCATTAGGGCTGTGTGTGCAAACAAAATTAAGGGCAAGGTCTCGGTCTGTCTCTGTCCTGCACAGTCTGTGTAGGGGACCGTGCGTGTGCTGTACTCTGTAGCCTTACTCTGGGCCAGGGCCATGTTGAGCTCCGGGCCTGGTGGATTAGCTTCAACATGCGAGGAGTTTGAACTCACTGTGAAGGAGAAGAGCTCCTTTGTTCTTCACCTGCAAGTTGTTATGATTGCAGATACTGTAAATGTGCATGTATCGATTTATACATCTGAATATCATGTAGCAGGTTTGGTCCCTGTGGGAATCTCTCTTGCTTTTCCTCTACAGTTTTCCTGCTCGCCAAGGCTCACCTACGGTGTCCTGCCTCATTAAAGTGGATTCTGATGTTTGCACTGAATGGAATATGTCACGATCGATTTAAAGAGGACACAGCTTGGCGTTGTACCTGGCGCATTTTCTGAAGTGCGGTGTTTAACAGCGCTGAGTGTCGAGTCATGGCTTGAGTCACTGAGCTGGCGCAGCCTCGCGCTGTGTGTGCTGTGCGCGTTCGCTCGTGCAGGCACAGATGGTGCGCTCTGTGTGTGCGCCGTGGTGCTGGCACACTTGTCAGTGTGCGCATGAACAAACAGTTATTGTTGAGCGGTTCCGTTGCTACAGTCTCTCGCTCTCTTTCTCTCTCTCTCTCAATTCAGTTCAGTTTCATAAAATGCTTTATTGGCATGACGTACTGTATTTCAATGTATGTGTTGCCAAAGCTCTACAAAAAATAAAAAACACGTAGCAATGTACATACAATACAATAGGTCATGAGATATTAACAGATACATGCAAACACATAATCTACTTATTGTTAGACGACTAAAAATAATAATGAAATTGAAATTGACTTTTTTTAAAAAATTTTTTTACAATGAATGATCATTAACGGTTGCAGCTGTCCCTCAGGCTGTGGTAGTTGGCTACATATTTTGTGGCCAAATTTTGGCTGCACCTTTTCTCTCCCCGGAGAATTTGAATTTGCTGTGATTCAGGTAGGGTTGGGAAGTATGGGAACTGTGTTGTGAATCTAGGGAGGAAATGTTCTCTGTTTTTTTGTATTTTTCATATTTAATGAGGAAGCGCAGCTCTGTCTGTACCTGCTCTTTGTTGCAGTTGGAGCACAGCCTCTCCTCCCTGGGCTGCCAGGTCTGCCTGTGTCAGCCTGTCTCTGTCGCCAGGCTGTGCTCGCTGAGTCTGTACTTCGTACATGTTTTCCTAAGCTTGAGGTTTTTCACTGTGGTCAGATAGTCTGCCACAGTGCACTGTCGGTTTAGGGCCAAATAACACGCCGATTTGCTTCGATTTTTAGTTTGAGTTTCCCAATAAGAAACGTCATTCCCATAAGATATGTTTGTTTTTGTTGTGTTATGGTCTGGTTGATTCATTGGTTTAATTGGAATGGGATTGTCCTGAGGGTCTCTCTCTCTCTCTCTCTCTACATGCTAATACAGTGGTGCTGGAGCAGCAGTGTGCTGGAGTGCCAGCTTGTGTCAGACGCCCTGCCGGGGGTCCCGCTCCTCAAAGGCTTCATGCGAAGGGCTGGACACGGGGAAGAGGGAACGCAGGTACTAATGACGGCCATTTTGAAAATGTGTGCTTCCAGCTATGTTCGTGCTCTCACGACAGAATTTCTGACAGCCTTTGTGAGAATTCTTCGTTCTCCACACGCCACATGCGATGATGTCGTGGGCCCAGAAGCAGAGGTCATGATCAGGCCCTACGTTCCCATTGCACATTACAGTACATACCCCCCAGGGTGCTCCCCTCCTCAGGAGGAACGTGTAAAGCTGTCGAGCCAATGCATGGAATTATAGATTTCTGCAACTATTGGCAACAGTGCTACCTTGTCTTTTCTGTTCCAGGCCTCGTAAAGACTTAGCATGCCCAGCCTGAGCTGGGATATTTAACTGGGCAAATTTCCCTCGGCAAAGGTTGAAAATGTTGAATTCATGCTATATGTTAGCATGGCCCTTACTGATGTACAGCTAAGCTAAGTATGTTGTGGCTGAGAGCTCAGCTGGGGCACAGTTAGCGTGTAACGTTGCTCTAACTGGAGTCCCTGACTCCTCCTCCTCCTCGGCTGACCACAGGAGCAGGAAGACGCAGAGCAGAGAGCATTGTGGGAGATGGAGCTGCTGTACTGCAAGCCGCACACGGTGGACCTCACGCCGGAGACCTGTGGAGACCCCGCACGCCTTAAGGCCAGGCTCTCCCAGGTAACCATGGGAACAGCACATGCACAAACCCTTTACGTGACAACACATGCACATGCTCTTTATTATGAAATAACCCTGAGTAATATTAGTATTGGAGACAAGATGTAATAAATGCCGAGTTCATGTAGGTTGTACTGTTTTCGACAAATCAGTAATAAGGCAATTCGGATTACTTTACTACTTTACTTTACTACAAACAGTTCCTTCATTTCTGTGTGTGTGTGTGTGTGTGCGTGTGCGAGAATGTGTGTGCATGCATGTGCGTGTGGAGAGTGAAGGGGTCCATTTGAATTTCAAGGATATAGACTCTATATGAACAAGAAGCTAACATTTGCATTGTTTTACATCTGTGTATTTAATGGATCTGCATAGTTTTGTGTGTGTGGAAATGTTTGTTTTCAGTACCTGGTGGACTGTGCAGTGGATCAGTGCTGGGAGCAGTGTCTGTGGAAGGTGCTGTCTCTCTCTCCGCTGCCCTTTAACCCTTTCCCGTCCCTGGCCCAGGAGTTCAGGCTCGCTGCGCTCAGGTCAGGCCCTGTGCATCCCAGACGCACTCTGTCTCACTTCAGTGTGGTGTTTATAACAGCCTTTACAGAGAACAGGAGAAAGTTATTCGTTTGGCCTGTTTATCCACAGCTTTTTGGAAGGTTAATGTTGACCGGTCACTCTCAGGACAGAGGGGCTGGAGAGGGTGCTGCTGTCCCTCAGGATAGAGGGGATGGGGAGGGTGCTGCTGTCCCTCTCAGGACAGAGGGGCTGGGGAGGGTGCTGCTGTTCCTCTCAGGATAGAGGGGCAGGGGAGGGTGCTGATCTTCCTCTCAGGATAGAGGGGCTGGGGAGGGTGCTGCTGTCCCTCTCAGGATAGAGGGGCTGGGGAGGGTGCTGCTGTTCCTCTCAGGATAGAGGGGCTGGGGAGGGTGCTGCTGTCCCTCTCAGGATAGAGGGGCTGGGGAGGGTGCTGCTGTTCCTCTCAGGATAAAGGGGCTGGGGAGGGTGCTGCTGTTGCTCTTAGGATAGAGGGGCAGGGGAGGGTGCTGCTGTCTCTCTCAGGATAGAGGGGCAGGGGAGGGTGCTGCTGTCTCTCTCAGGATAGAGGGACTGGGGAGGGTGCTGCTGTTCCTCTCAGGACAGAGGGGCTGGGGAGGGTGCTGCTGTCCCTCTCAGGATAGAGCGGCAGGGGAGGGTGCTGCTGTTCCTCTCAGGATAGAGGGGCTGGGGAGGGTGCTGCTGTCCCTCTCAGGATAGAGGGGCAGGGGAGGGTGCTGCTGTCCCTCTCAGGATAGAGGGGCTGGGGAGGGTGCTGCTGTTCCTCTCAGGATAGAGGGGCTGGGGAGGGTGCTGCTCTACGTGCACATGCTCCATACGGCCTGTTGCTCTCAGGACGGCTCTCTGGCGACAGCCAGACGCTGAGGTGCTGAAGCAGATGTGGTCCCTGCAGACCCCCCAGCCCTGCCCTGCAGGGGGGCCCCTGCACCGTGGCCCCGGGGGGGAGGGGTACGGCCTCCCCAGCGCGCTCAGGGCCTCGAACCCGGACCGGCTCAGGGACTGCCTGGCCCGAGCACAGAGCCTGGAGACCGAGCCCCAGCCCACGGGCAGATTCAAGGTACGGGACAGGAGGGCAGGTGCTTAGAGCTACACTTCGGCTTGGCTCTGGTCACAGATGCTGTGAAATACGATCTGTACAAATGTGTTCTGTCAGAACAGAAGTTCATGAGAACTTTATCCTTTATCCTGTGTCTTTTTTTTTGCCCTGTTTGAAAAGGCTTGTCCACTGTTCATATCCATTTAAATGAATGTTGGAGTGCGGTAAATTTAGTATGTAATAGCACTAAATGCACTATAACATAGCAGGCATTAAATAGACAACGCATACACCGGCAAGTCCAATAACAAACAGTGTATTGGAGTACAAGCGGAATCCTTGCCAGGGTTAATGCAGTAGTGAGTAAACTGAGAACATGAGTAGATCTGGAGCACACAGGGCTTTCTGTGGTGTGCATTTAATAAACAGGGAAGGCTGACTGATGCTCTCCTGAAGGCGACGCATTGATGCCCAGTCTGTTGTCTGCAATGTGGTCAGGTGGAGCGAAGCACAGCGGTTCTGTCTCCCAGCGCCTGGCTGGGGATGCTCTCCCCCTTCCTTTGTGGACTGCAGGTGGTTGAGTTCTGCTACATAACAGCGCCCCCTGGCTGCCTGGATGAGGTGCTGCAGGTGTACGCCAAACTGGGTGAGCAGGAACGTCTACCCTGCGTTTCAATGTTTTGTTAGGGTTGCATAATTTATAGTCTTGCTTCGTCAAGGGAACACAAAGCTGTAAAGACGCAAAAATATGGTTTTATATTTGAGGGACGCAGCCGTGCTGTGTAAGCAGTCATGCTTCTTGCTCACTGACTCGTGCTGTCAGTGCTCCTCTCGGTGAGTTATTGGGTCCCTCAGCTGTAAACAGCAACAAGCCGCAGTAATGACATTTAGCCCCAGGAAAGAGCAAAGTCAAACAGATTGAGTTTAGCTCTCATTCCATTGCTAATACTCTTCCCCTTTCCCTGCCCCCCCCCTCCCCATACCACCCCCCTCCTCCACCACCACATCCTTCCTGCAGTGCTGGCTGGGTTGTCTGAGTTGCGTGGGAAGGATGGGCTGATCCTGGATGTGGTTGACCTGGGCTCACGGGGGATGTGGGATATGCAGCAGGTCACGTCTTTCCCCACCCATTTCCAGGAGTGCTTCGCGGACGCCCTGCGACACAGGCACCCCGTGCACCTCCGGGTATCCGCTCCACGCCCTAAACCTTCTCACCCCATAGACGCACTGTTGCATTACATTACATTACATTACATTACAGGCATTTAGCAGACGCTCTTATCCAGAGCGACGTACAACAAGTGCATTAGTTCAAGGTGCAGAGGTGCAAAAGAAACACACTAGAGTGAAGAGTGTTGCAGTTTGCATATGTCACAATCACATATGAAGTTGATTACAAGCTTGCAATCTTTTTATCAACATCTTATCCATGTATATATATATATATACATGGATACATACATATTACATATTATCCATTTATAGAGCTGGATAATTTGAAGCGCTTTGGCTGTGTAGCCGTGCCTCACTCAGGGGTACAGGTACACACATTCCCGCTGGGGATTTGAAACTACAGCACAGCCTCGGAGTTTACGAGCCCGCGCGCTCAACCACCACGCCAGGCTGCTGCCCGCTGTTACCGTTCAGGCAGTGACCTGCACAGCGCACCGGCTGAGCTGTTGGTCACCAGTCGGCACCCTGAGCCGACCAGAGGAGGATGGGTTTCCCCCTCCTTGAGCCTGGTTCCTTCCGAGGTTTCTTCCCATCTGCCACAGGGATGTTTTCCTTGCCACTGTTGCCTCAGGCTTGCTCCTGTGGGAGTTCAGGCCAGGGTTGTCTGGCTTGGTCGAAATAGCTTGGCTGTCTGGTAAAGCGTATTGTGACAACTGCTGTAAAATACGCTATACAAATAAAATTTGATTGATTGATTGATTGACTGTTTCCCTGACGAACTGAGTCAGGTGGGTGTCGGCCGGGGGGAGTCACCTGGTGCTGCGTGTGCGCGTGCGCCCGCAGGCGTTCCAGGCCCCCCGCGGCGGCGCGGAGTGGCGCTTCCTGGCCCTGCGGAAGCGTTTCGTCCTGTACTGCCTGCGCGAGGACGGATCCGCCTGGCTGTGCCTTCCGCAGCACGACCCCCTCTCCCTCCGCCAGGCCGTGTTCGCGTCCCCGGAGCGGGCTGCCCTCCACTTCAACACTGTCGGTGCGTAGTGTTGCCCGTCTAACCTGCCCGGGCACTGCTGCTGCTGGTGATGCGCTGATGTATATTTGCTGCACTAGGTTATTATGGTAAATGGACTGCATTTATATAGCGCTTTTATCCAAAGCGCTTTACAATTGATGCCTCTCATTCGCCAGAGCAGTTAGGGGTTAGGGGTTAGGTGTCTTGCTCAAGGACACTTCGACATGCCCAGGGCGGGGTTTGAACCGGCAACCCTCCAACTGCCAGACAATCGGTCTTACCTCCTGAGCTATATCACCCCTATTATGGTGGGCAGTGGAAGAACCGATGTGCTTGGGTTCTTCTGTCTCTATGCAAAGTTATCTCTACTCTTCTGCTGTGCTTGCTCCTGGAGAGAGTGTCATGTGTATGCCATTCATGTTTCTGTATGAGGTTATGTGGGAGTCCTGTTCCTGAAACTCTCTGTTACTGTCAGAGGAAGATCACAGAGGAAGTGTAGAAGTGGGTACTGTGCAGCAGTTCTGAACAGCACGGCCTGGAGAGGAAGGTAGCAGGGATAACGTTAGGACACAGTGACTTTCTGTCAGGGATACCTCACTCACACCCCACTGCTCAGTGTGTCCTGTTTTCTCCCTGGTGTGACCCCCCTCCAAAACAAAATAAAAAAGTAAAATAAAAAAGAACAATATCTATGTATTATTTTCAGTTTTTCCATATGTTTTTTTCCCTAATGATTTGAAATAAATTTCTCTGTTGTGTCGCAATATAATGCACACTTATTCACTGGGGCCATCTGTGATTGCATATTTTTTACTTCACATCCAAAACATAATTGTCACAGGATTGTGACTGGTGAATAGTCGTGTGAATCACAGTTTCATTCCACACATTACACGAAGCAGCAACACAAAGCGCACGGTACATCCACAAGGTGTCAGCACATTCATAGTTTTCGGGGGATCTTTTCAAATTCTGTTGAATGTAGGCAGTTGGTGAGGGCGGGGCTTGGCGGGCTCGCTGAATGAACTGTCATTTTGCTCAGGGCGGGATCCGCCCATTGGTGGCAGTCTGCAGGAGGTGATGTCACAGCTGGATTCTGAGATCACCGATGCTTTCCTGAAAAGGGAGATTCTGCAGGGCTACCGGTAAGCAGCAGCAATGCAGATACCATCCAGCATAACACATTCCAGAGGGTGATCATTGCAAAATCAGTAATCAATCGCATACAAATACAATGATAATGTTGGAGGCAGAACAGTCCTACACTCTTTTCGTCCATATCAGGAAATATCAGTTTTGTCCCTGGTATTGGCCAGAGGGTCAATGCCCCCCTGCCCCCCCCCCCCCCCCACACACCCATTCTTGTCCCCCCCCCCACTTTAAATCCTCTTACTCTTTTTTTTTCAGCAAATATCCCTCCTCTTTACCATTCATAATTCAGTGTGTTAAAATCAATGTATATTTCTGAACAAATTATTTTATCTGACCCTTTACACCACCTGCCCCAGTTTGAGAGGTTGTTTTGTCCACAATGCCCCCCCCCCCCCCGGATATAAACACTAGGACACTAGGTCCTCAACTTTTTTTTTTGTTGCCATTTTCTCCCATTTTTCTCCCCAATCTTTTAGTCTTTATACCAATTCCCCGTGTGTATCACAGTCCCGGTGGATGCGCTATCCTCTGTCAGTCTGGGGGTGGGGGAGTGGGGGGGGTGTAGACTAGGTCCCGAACTTGTCCTCACCTCTGCGAGGCTGTGTGTGTGTTCCCTTGTGCTCGCCGCCCAGGCTGGTGGCCCTGAGGGGCCTGCTGAGCGGAGAGGAGGCCCGCCTGGCGGACTGCTGGAGGGTGTGCCGCAGCGTCTGCGCTCAGACCGAGCTCCTCTGCGCAGTCGCTGACTGCCTGCAGGTGAGAAACGCGTGGGCTCGCGCTTCGATCACACGCCCTGCGCTCGCAGGCCGCGGGGGGTGGGTGGGGGGGGGGGGGAGTCGACTTCAGACGATGTGAATTGATTTGCGCTTTGCCTGCACGCGCTGGTCCAGGGTCTCTTCGAGCTGTGTGGGGAAGATGAGGCGTCAGGACCAAGGCGGACTGTTGCAAAGTACCTGCCTGCCATTGGTAAGGGTGTTGTGAATATTTGTTGAGAGGGAAAGTGGATTTTGTAATAAAGCAATTTTATGCAACTAAAAACAAAAAAAAAAAGAATCAGACTCTAATATCCAACTCCCTTCACTCTGGGGTTGAAAAGTGATGGATGCACCTTTGGAAGGCATGTTTTTTTGAAATCACAGTTTTACAGCTGAATAATACACATATCATAACCCAAGGCATGAAATGTTTCACACAGATTTACTATATAACATGGATTTTAACTAATTGTTGTCATCTGTGCCAAAAAGGTTGAATCTTATTTTACTGGATTATCCTCTTTTCATCTCCAGAGCACATGTTTGAGGGGTTCTCCTGGATGTTAAGGCGAACACTGGAGCATCCCGAGGCTCTTGTGCCCCCTGGCGTGTGGGAGGTGGTACTGAAGGGCCGGGAGGCTGTGGCCTGGGGCAGCAGGGCGGTGTGGGTGAGGGGGATGGTTGGGGTGTGCCACGCCCTTTCGGAGACTCTGTCCCAGGACCTGCACTCTCTCTGTCCCGGGGTACAGGCCCTGCTGGAGAGACTGCACGCAGCACAAGAGAGAGACACGGTTAGGGCTCACATCTCCTGCGTAGAAACCGTACCCCAAAACCCACCGGTCCTCTCTCACCGCACCCCCGAACGCTCGGTCCAGAGCCCCGATCGGAGCACGCCCCTCACCGGGGCTCAGGCCCTGGCACTCTTCTGACATCATCAGCCTATCAGCGTTCCGCACGCACCGCGCCATTGCCTAGCAACCCAGCTGGCTTCCGAAGAAACTGCTGGAACCCCTCAGCAGAATGGGGATGAGCCGCCTATGAGCTTTTTGCCTGTTGTGATCTATTCTTAGTTTTTGGCAGTGAAAATTCTCCACGGCCTCATAATGACACACACACTGTCGAACCGAACGCGCTCTTCTAATTACGAGCCATGATTCACTACCGTGTTTTCTGTCATCTTGACTGGGCAGAGCGAGCTGATGGGTTTGTAATGAACCGTCTCGGTACCTTGGAAAAGGAAAAATGAAGTGAAGGGAGATGCAGGCTCTCTCTAGGTCAGATGGGCTTCGTGAGTGTCGTTGCATGAGTTCAGTTACAGCACCGCACTTGACTTGAGAAAGTTCATTGAAATGCTGAGGTAAATACCCAGATTTGGCCTCCGGACGTTTCATTTTAATATAACATGACATCATTATGTAATGACTCTCTGAAAGATAGTTTGACAAACGGGTGAATTTTATATAATGTACGTGTTGCCTTTAATTATTGTGAATACTGAGATCATTGTAATGATCAAATAAAATGAATCAGGGTGTTCAATTCCCTAAATAAAATGCAGTCGTGTCGTGTATTTTATTTTCTTGTCTTTTTTCTCTAACCTTTTTTTGGGATTCCTGCTACCCCCGCATCTGCGGTTTTCGTTCCTGTTTAGGTGACCTCACGTCCTTTCTCACTGACGCAGAGGACGTTCACAGCCGAATGAAATGAAAAAATGTAGAAAGAACGTGTTCCTGTTTCGTGAGAAGAGCATATTGCATATTGCATATTGCATGCTGAATTTGTGCCTGCTGGTTCCACAAACCACACACATCCGCACGCGCACACACACACACACACACACACACACACCCAACTTGCCACAGTTCACTTCCAGCCGAAGGACTGTGCCGTTAGGTGAATGCTAACTGTCCTGCGCCCTGGGGAATGGCAGTCTGTGCACATCACTGCTCAGTGAAGGATTTTGTTCTCCTGGTCAGTAGTATACTGTTGTTGTGCGGTAAGTTTTTCCTCTTTCCTGACTGTGCCTAAATGTTACTGAACTTGCTGTTTTTTTGTACGTTTTTCGCTGTGACTGTCCTGGTCTTGCTCACGTGTGGTCTGATTTGTATTTTCAAGAAGACTAGGGACAAACCAAACAGGACTTACTGAAACTTATTGAAATGGTGCAGGTTTGTACAGAAACCTTACACCCTGAACAAAAGGTAACACTGGAAGAGCAAAACGGATATTGCTTTAAGAACACATTGTCTCTATCTGGCTTTCTCTCAAAGGTGAATTGAGATTTTTCGGAAAACCGTTGTAAAGTCTGAAACAGAAGTGATGATGATGATGATTCTCGGTCTCCTGCTCTTCACCAGATCTGGTCTGTTTGGCAGACCCCCGCCCGTCCGATCTCCCAGCACCCTCTCTGACCCGGCAGACCCCTCAGGGAGGAGGCGCGATAGACCTTGTGTGCCGCGCCCCCGACGGCCATGCGGGGGTCCTGTTCCGTCTCGTCAGGGTGACAGCGCAGGGGGACAAGGTGGACCTGGTGGAGTTTCCACAGGAGCGGCAGGAGGCCCGCTTCAGTCTGAGAGGGGAGGCCGGGCTCAGCCAGGAGTCCCACTGCTGCATGTACCAGGACCGCCACCAGAGGTACAGCGGGTACAGCCCCTACATACGTCTGAGCGGTGAGTGTGTGGGCTGGGCCGAGCCACCGCTGCCCTCAGCCGGAACGCTTGACTGGAACACTCACTTCCAGTTTGGCAGTTAATGGCAGTTTGTTTCCTTGGTGACCCCTGTGTTTTTTGCCTGGCTGTAGTACTTTATTTTGTTATTTTATTTAGAGGGCACATTTACTGGTGCTAGCGCTGTGGCTGCATTAGTACAACTGACCTCAGCCCAGCATGTGATGGAGGCCTCTACATAAGGAAAGCACTAAGGGCTGCTTTATTTCTGCAAATATTTGATCATATCTGTGCAGTGCGATTCAAAATCTTTACTGAAATTAGCTGAGAATGACTAGAATTTATAACAGATTTCCCATAAGAATTTTATCCCTCGTTCCATTAATTCATTGCTCAACCGACGTCTGTTGAGTTTGTCTTTTTTAATAGTCTTGGAGATTCCAAAAAATATTTATTGTGGATTTTTCTATCCAGTTTGATCATTCTGGGTGAACATTAGTTCTTTTTTTTTAGCAAAGCCATTTAGTGTTTATGAAGTAATTAGTGAACAAAAACGGGATGTTGTCAGTCTGAAGCTTGTTCCTGGGCAGTGGAACGTGACTAGATTGGACAGACAAAATGGCATCATTCTTTATCCAAAAGCCTGCATCAATGGTCAGCTAAGTGAAATTGGTCTGAATTCAGTGCTCCCTAATGGCTTTCCGCTACAAATGCTCATGTTTCATCAGTTGCTGGGATGGGCCGTATTGCAAATAACAATCCAATTTCCACAGAGAAATCTTCCTTTGATACTAACAGAGTTAACTGAAGGACACAAAGACGACCTGGCATTTCTTTACAACGCTGTGGCTAATTAACCAAGAGAAGACAGATTTCCATGTTTGTTTCTTTAAGACTGGACTTGGACATTGCCTTGTAAATGGCCCTCCGAGCTGCTCCAGAACTGCTCTCCAACTACTATAAAATGTCATAAGACTCATAAAGCATCGTTTCACAGGCTGTCCATAAAATATCAGTCCAAGTGCTATCTTCTGCTATAAAATGTTTTTATGGGCTTGCACCATAATCACTGAAGGATCTGGTAATAGCCCGTGCTATAACTCTGTTTTTAGCAATGGAGCCACTGAAAGTGTGGAATTGTTAGCCGCAGTTTCTACATTTATCAAAGGCTGTCTTTCATTAAAGCCCAGATTTCCAACAGTTGTCTTCTGCCTTTTCTTGTTGCTTTGGTAACTGTCTCATTGGTAAATATCTGCAGTTGTTCTCCATCAAACATCCTAATCTGGTTTTCGTAATTGTATAATCTGTAAATAGCGGACTGCAACAAAGGGAGAAAAAAAGATCTCCTGTTCGTGTACAATACACTTTCACTTGGTCCTAGTTTGCCCAAAACGGCCACTTTCATTGTCCCAAATATGTACAAATTACAATGATTAACTATTACAATTCAGAATAACTGCTGTGTTGATGTAACACGGAACCCACATTTGCTGAGTTTGTTATGTTTTATGTTCAGCAATTGATTTGAAATCTATTTAACTGGAAGCCACATAAAGTAAGGATTGATTTAAAAACCGGTATACTACTGGCAACCTCCCTTCCGCTTTGAAAAACAGCCACAACTGACTCTCAAGTTACCAAGTTTCTGAATTAATATTTCCTCTCCACATTGTGATGGGTGTGTCTTCCTACCACTGCTAGTATCTGTGGAACTGCCTCTGTATATGTACACACACACACACACACACACACACACTTGCTCTCAAGCACATACTCACACACAGGCTCTCTCGGTCACACATTCATACAAACAGGTGCACATACACACACACACACACACACACACACGCGCACAGTCACATTATCATCAACGGAGAGCTGGTTGCAGGTGGTGGAGGATAGGTTACAATAACATGAGGTGTGACAGTTAAAGAGAGACAAAACTGTTGAAGCAAAGCTGAACCACATCTAAACTACAGTTTACCTGACACAGCTCTCACAAAGAGAACGAACTGACCCCCTCCCCCCACCAGCTCTTACTCTTAGTCATAAGCAGGCCTGTGTAGTGTACTAGTGTACTTAATTCTTTTTAAAAAACTGTACGTTTGCTATTGCATGTGTTCTGTGGTTTATTTCAGCTGCAGCTAACATTTTCTTTTTATATTTCAGATTTTGAATGAAACGCAAGAAAAAAATTTCTTTATTTTTTTTTGCATTGTATTATATGCAGACTTTGGGCTTCGTGTTTCAATTGCTTCTGATCCATAAAAGGACATAAGATGTCCTATGTAATCCCTTTGTTCTTTCGCTGTGTTCCCGTCTTCGTCCACAGACCCAGCCCCCGCCTCTCCTCTGCTACAGCCATCCCTGTCGGTGGAGCCCCACGGGGGCAGGGTAGTTAGTGGCCAAAGCCTGTCCTTCCACTGCTCCGCCCCTCCGTCCCAAAGCCCCGCCCCCCAGGCCTTCTTCCTGCTGAGGACGGGGGCGGAGTCCGAGGGCTCCGTGGTCTCTCCGGCGTCCCCGGACCCCCTGGGCTTGGAGGCGTCCTTCCATGTGGGCCCCATGAGGGGAGGGGAAGGGGGCTCCTACACCTGCGTGTACCGGGTCGTCCTGCCGGGCGGCGGCCACGCGAACTCCATCGCCAGCGCACCTGTCCACATCACCGTCTCAGGTGAGGGGAGAGCGAGCGATAGAGAGAGCGAGAGAGAGAGAGAGAGAGAGAGAGAGAAAGAGAGCCGAGAGTGCGGGTGTGTGTGAGAGAGAGAGAGAGAGAGAGAGATGTTTTTGTGTGTGTGTGTGAGAGAGAGAGAGAGAGAGAGATAGAGCGAGTGTGTGTGTGTGAGAGAGAGAGAGAGAGAGAGAATGAAGGAGAGAGAGATATAGAGCGAGTGTGTGTGTGTGTGAGAGAGAGAGAGTGGTCTTTGAGTCAGAGATGGCACCATGATGAGCCCTCTTTCTCTGGGCTAGCATGGGGATAGCTGAGAAATAGAGGTGCAACTTCTGTCTCGGAGGGCCAAGATTTTTTGGGGTTTGTTTTCAGGGCTTCTGCAGTTACCATGTTTCTATCACCAGCGGTTCTTATGCCTGCTGAGATTCTTCTGCAGTTAGACCAGTGGCTCTCAGCCTTGGTCGTGAAGTACTACCACAATTGTGTGGTTAAACTTATTTTAACACAATGCAGTTTTTGGCTTGTTGCCATTTTACACAGATGGTTTCAGGTTTCAACGTTCTCAGCAAATGGGACCCATCTGATTTCATCTGTTAGTTTGTAATTGAATAAATTCAAAATGGAACCTCTGTCAACTGCTATTATTTATCATGTAGCACATACAGCACAAAAAAATGAAAGCATAAGTTGGTCTGCCTGATTGATATTCCTGGGATGTGAATATGGGACATTTATTTTTTCAGGGTATACATAGCTGTATCTGATACAATGTCAGATTTAACTGTGTAAATCATCCATGAATATAAACATATCTAATAAAGAACAATTAGCAGCTCATTACAAAACATAGCTTGTTATTATGCTTGGACCTAAAACCAGCACGCACAGTCGGTCTCCACAGGACTGGGGTTGAGAATCACTGGATTAGACCATGATACCCGAATTAGCCAAACAGCATAAATGCGATTTTCAATGACAAAATCACAGAGGGCTTGAGTGGTCTCCTCGGGAACAACGGTTTAATTTGTTTGTGACCCGTCCGCAGCCTGTGGCCTGAGCTGAAGCTGCGATTCTGAATGCTGTGCTCTCCGTCCTCACAGAGTTGCTGCCGCGGCCCACGCTCTCCCTGCTGGATCCGGACCCTGGAGACCAGGGGGTAACTGTGCGGTGCACGGGCCCGCAGGCATACCCCGGGGCCCAGTTCACCCTGTTTCGGCTGGGCTCCTTGCTCCCCGTGTCCTCACGCCCCGCTGACCACACCCGCCATGAGGTGTACTTCACCCTACCCGTCCTCCGGCCTGACCCAGGCCCAGACCCAGACCCAGAGCAGTACCAGTGCCAGTACAGCGTGCTCCTCGGCCAGCACCAGAGCGAATCAGAGCGCAGCCTACCTATCACTGTACCCAGCCCCACAGGTGTGTGTGTGTGTGTGTGTTTGTGTTTGTGAGAGAGTGTGTGTGTGTGTGTGTGTGTGCGTGTGAGAGAGAGAGGGAGTGAGAGAGAGTGTGTGTGTGTGTGTGTGTGTGTGTGTGTCTGTCTGTGTGTGAGATAGAGAGTGAGAGAGACAGCATGTGTGTGCCTGTGTGTGTGTGTGCATGTGTGAGAGAGTGTGTGAGTGTGTGTGTGTGTGCATGTGTGAGAGAGTGTGTGAGTGTGTGTGTGTGTGTGCGTGTGTGAGAGAGTGTGTGTGAGTGTGTGTGTGAGATAGAGAGTGAGAGAGACAGCATGTGTGTGCCTGTATGTGTGTGTGCATGTGTGAGAGAGTGTGTGCGTGAGTGTGTGTGTGTGTGCGTGTGTGAGAGTGTGTGTGTGAGATAGAGAGTGAGAGAGAGAGACAATGTGTGTGTGTATATATCAGTGCATGCGTATGAGACCGAGGGAGTGAGAGAGAACCAGTGTGTGTGCGTGTGTGCTGCAATTTGTGAGTTTCACTATTACTGTAGTTGAACCAATCTAGTCCTCTCAGCTGTTTTGTGCTGACTGCTTCTATATATTGTCATTCAGGAACAAACTTCATCCCTGCTGAAGTCTCTACTCCCCCCTCCCCTTCTCCTTTCTCAGGTAACAAATCAAAATGTTAATTCTCACCACAGAATCTCTCCCAGCCTGTCCTGCTGAAAGCAGCACACACACATTAGGTATTGTTTAATGGCATCAGAATTCCAGTATACCTCCGATTGCGCTCTCCGTGTGACTGCAGAGCCTGAAAGGAAACTATTAATTAGTCTCAGTCTGCTGTCTCCCTTCACCTGTGTTTACTTCCTGTCTGCCCTCTCACGATGTCCACCCTTCAGCAGTTTTATTATATGCTTCTCCACAGACTCCCCTTATCCACAGACAAAATACATCAATTTTAAATTGATCATTAATACAGCTGGGCATTTACTTACAGTTTGGTACTGTGCCTCACTAAGGAGTGCCACAGCTGTGCCCCTTTGAATTGTTGGATTCAAACTTGCATGCCTGTGACAACTCTTGTATTCCTTAACCAGTACCCCTTGTTGGCCCCTGTGCTCCTCATGTTGTGTATTGCATGTGTGTGTGTGTGTGTGCATTGGTGCGTGTGGGGTGTGTGTGCGTGCGTGTGTGTGTGTCTGCATGTGTGGGTGTGTGTATGGTATGTGTGTGCATGTGTCTGTGCGCATTTGTATATGTGCATGTGTGTGTGTGTGTGTGCATGTGTGTGCATGTGTGCATGTGTGCGTGTGTGTGTGTGCATGTGTGCATGTGTGCGTGTGTGCGTGTGTGTGTGCGTGAGTGGTATGTGTGTGTGTTTTCACCGAGCTCTCCCTCCTGCAGCTCCTGACTGGCCCCTGATTGCTGGCTGTGTATCTGCAGTGCTGCTGTTCCTGGTCGTGCTCACAGGGCTGGGCATCGGAGTGCACAGGAGAGGTACGGTGCAGGGTAGCAGCACACAGGAACATATTTATATTTATAGATTCATTTTTAATAGATGTAAACCCTGTATGTCATAATAATAATAATAATAATAATAATAATAATAATAATAATAATAATAATATGCCCAAGCGTGGGTTTCTCATAGGCTTGCAGCAGTGGGTCACAGTTGGCTTAAGGCAGGTTCAGTAGCTCCTCCCAGGTGTGCACCAGCTGTTCTTGAGCTATTGGCTGTTAGCTGCAATACAGGTCATGTGTTACTTCCAGGGTTACTGGTTGGCTGTAGGGTGAGTGCATCTCAGGAGTGCGCACACATCAGCGAGAGTGCACCTACTGTGGGCGGGGCCAAGACCTGAGAGGCACGACCTCAATTCCCAGATTAGTTTGACGAGAGGGGAACCTTTGTTCAAAATTAAATAAATACTACAGTAATCAACTGCCGGACTTCAAAAGGGGTTTTTAACGGCGGTGCATTTCTGTTTCTCTTTCAGTAAAAGCGCTGGCTGAGAAAAAGAAGAGGAGGTGGGCGAAAGACTGGAAACAAACCATATTTAAATGATATTTCTGTTACTGATATATACAGTGTAGACACTGTCTTTTTCAGTGTGCTAAATGTAAGCGCTGAAACAAGCCTACGTGGTAACGTTCAATGTTTTTTGTTGTATGCAGGGAGGAAGATCGCTTCTGGAAGCATCGTCACGCTATGGACCACACCCTCGGCAAGTCTTTTCAGTGTTGTGGGCTCTGTGTTTCTTTTTGAATTGTGGGACCGGCATTCCTGTGTCATTATAAAGGGCGACATAGCTCAGGAGGTAAGACCGATTGTCTGGCAGTCGGAGGGTTGCCGGTTCAAACCCTGCCCTGGGCATGTCGAAGTGTCCTTGAGCAAGACACCTAACCCCTAACTGCTCTGGCGAATGAGAGGCATCAATTGTAAAGTGCTTTGGATAAAAGCGCTATATAAATGCAGTCCATTTACCATTTACCATTATTATATATGCTTTTCAGTGGCCACCGCCGATACGTTTCATGACTGACTGATTGTTTATCCAATCGAGGGTCATACTAGGGTCAGCAGTGTGCGTGCGCGCATGCGTGCGTGTGCATGCTGGTGCATGTGTGTGTGTGTGTGTGTGTTTATATATGTGGGTCTATATATGTGTGTGTGTGTGTCAGTGTGTGTAGTGTGTGTGTATGCATGCGTGTGTGTGCGTGTCTGTGCATGTGTCTGTATGTGTGTGCGCATACATGTGTGTTTATATGTGTGTGCATTTGTCATCTTTTATATTATTTTGTTCATCCTGCCTGCTCTATTGTGCTTTCCCAGACCTAACCTTAATAGGCCCATAGGACGCCAGGCCCATAAGCATCGGCTCCCAGGTAACTTCCAGTACATTCATCTCTCTTTCTCTTTCTCTTTCTCTCGCTCTCTCAAATTCAAATTCAAATTCAAATTCAAATTCAAATGTCTTTATTGGCATGACGTAACACTGTACATATTGCCAAAGCAAGTGTTTGAACATTGAAAAGCTAAACATTAATTAGAAAACATACTACAGTAAATAGTAGAAAATACAGTGGATGGAAGTAGAAAATAGATAGTCATAAAATAAATAAATAAATAAATAATTAAACAAATTAAACTTAATATCAACACAAAACAAAACAAATAAACTGTCATCAAATATAACAGCAACAATGCGCGTCAGGTGACTGTCACTCACTGTCCCTCAGTTTATGGCAGGCAGCAACATAGACTCTCTCTCTCTCTCTCTCTCTCTCTCTGTCCCTCTCTCTCTCTCTCTCTCTCTGTCTCTCTTTCTCAAATTCAAATTCAAATTCAAAATGCTTTATTGGCATGAAATACACTTGTACTTGTTGCCAAAGCGTACACATAGAAACAGGAACAGGAAACATGAAATACGAACAACATTGTGGAAACGACAACAATGCAATCAACAGTGTGGCAATGGCCACAACGAGTAGGCTATACAATAATAACAATAATAAAATCATAACAGTAATAAAATCATAACTCTCTTTCTCTCTCTGCTTCTGAATTTCCGTTTTTGTTTTGTCGTTCAGCTTTCAAAAGGTTTAATCAATACACCATCCCTTTGTACTTCTCGAGGCCTGGCCGCCCACAGCATCCTCGCTATAATCAGAAACCTGCGTTCATGAGCGGAATTCTATTAATGGACACCTGTTGCAGGAGGAAGTCTGTCAGACAGTGGTTGTTCTTAGTAAAACATGATATAAAAAGCCCGTTGGCAGTCTATAGTGAGCTTTTGTGCTGTGAAAGTTCTGGCCTGCCTGATGTGTGCTTCCTCTCTTCATAAACCGCACAGCTCTTAGCGCAGTCCAGCCTGTGCTGTGAGGAAATGCGCTCCTCCCTTTCGCCACATTGCGCAAAAGGCCATGACCTCCTCGTTGCTCCACACGGGAAACACGCGCTGCGCTGTGCCAAGCGTAACGTCGTGCGTCACCAGTCGTATGAGTCTGAGATATCGCCGCCTGTGGCGTGCTCACCCCCTAGCGTGCGCAGCGGGCGTCGGCGGTGTTGTAACCCGGGAGAAATGTGCCACGGTACCCTGTGGAGGGTCAGGCCGCCCTTCGCCACACTCAACGCAGAAAAACCTTCGCCGTCAAAACCAGCTCTGACTGTGTCCGACAGGGGCCACCGCGTGTAATCTATCCATTACATTACATTACAGGCATTTAGCAGACGCTCTTATCCAGAGCGACTTACACAACTTTTACATAGCATTTTACATTGTATCCATTTATACAGCTGGATATACACTGAAGCAATTTCGGTTAAGTGCCTCGCTCAAGGGTAGAACGGCAGCGTCCTACCCGGGAATCGAACCTGCGACTTTTTGGTTACAAGCCCAGTTCCTTACCCACTGTGCTACACTCCGTCCTATAGCCGAGTTAAACGTAGACCTGTCAGGGGTGATTTTAAAACTGAAACCTATCGCTGCATAGACATCACATTACATTACATTTACAGACGCTTTTATCCAAAGCGACGTACAAAAAGTGCATTTCATGGTCATGGACAACTACAATGTATATAACACAGGTTCAATAAGATACAATACTTATTTTGTACAGCTATTTCTAGCCAAGAACACAATTTAGTTCACACAGTGAACACAATTCTGACCTAACCTCTGCCAAGCCAACTAGGCAGAAGAACACGCTACAGTATTAGGACAAATACAAATTACCAAAAAGTGCTTGGATGGGGGGTACATGGAACGAGTGTCACGAAAGGGGGGGATTTAAAGTGAAAGACCTCTCCTTCCACGGGTGGTGCGGTGCCTTCTGCTCGGAGTGATTAAATGATTCGTTGACAAAATGGATGCCAGGCCATCCGCTCTGCTTCCTGCTCCTTACAGACAGCCTGTGCCCTGACCAGACCTGGGTCAAATACCTATTTGTTTTGGATTCAAATACTTTTCTAAACTTTACTGATCCTTGTCCGGTGTATTGGAACCAATTAAATACTCTGAAAAAAATGCAGACCCTGTCTTCTGGTCATATTGGCAGGCTCAGTTACACCAGGCAAGATCAACAGAGCACAGAAAAGCATTTGAACCCTAAACAAATACGTACTTGACCCAGGTCTGGCCCTGAATCAGCACGTGCTGTACGTGCACAGGATTCATTCTGAGGTGCTGGCTTTAATACAGTAAGCCTTGGTTTAAACTATCACATCAGGATATTTAGCTACCAAGGAGGCCTTGGCTGCTAGTTCTGTTTGTTGAGCTGTCACCCCCGCTGGTCACCGGGGGGGGGGGGGGGGGGGGGGGCTCAAAGATGAAAGCTGTTAACAGCACAGGGGAGAAAAACCTCCTGAGCGGCCTATGTGTGGAAATACCTCCTAAGAGCATAAGAACATAAGAACGTTTTATGGTAAGAATGGGCCTTTCATGCCTTCAAAAACACACCATCTCTCCATTTCAGATCCAAGGTGCAGCAGTAATTGATTCTTTTAAATCTGGTCTCAAGACATAACCTTGTCTTATCTGCCTCTTTCTCTTAGTTTTTGAATTTGGACTTGATTCAGATTCTTTCAAATCTCCATTTTAATCTTGTTGTAAAGCACCCTTTGACATTGACCAATATAAAAGAGCTTGCACTGTATTGTAATGTATTGTATTGTAATAACTGTTTTGTCTTGCGTTTTTTGTGTTGTCACTTTAGCTTGGGTCATATTGAGTAGAGAGTGTGTCTGGGCCTCAGAGATATCCTCCTGTATCTGTAGAAATGCGTGCTGTGCATTTTGAGTCTCCAGCTTTTAATTAAAAACACGCTAAATCTGCGACGGGGTCAGAGTGGTGACTTCTTCAACGAGACAGCACGACATTTTTCTTGGGAACGAGTCAAACTTCTCGTTTGAAAAAGGGGCGGGGTACAGAATAGGAACCAGGCTGCTTGAGATGGGCTGGGCTGTAGGTGGGAGAAGGAGTGCGATGCTTTTTAATGCTTTGTATGGTCGGATGGTGCTGTTAGGCCTGTTTAGCTTTAATAGTGTGTTTTGGTTGTGGGACTGTGAACTCAAATTGCCTGTATTCTCTGGGATGTGTTTTTGGGGGGTGTATGCAGGACCGGGGTCCTGGTTCCACAGCCCGCCTCAGAACGTCTTCACTGTCGGCCCCTCAGTGGCCTCTCTCTACGTTTGAGAACCCGGCCTGCTGACCACCACTTCCATGGGCCTCCCCCCTACTCCTCCCCCTCTCTCTCTCTCTCTCTCCCCCCCCCTTTCTGCTTGCATGCTTGCTTGTGAATACAAGTGTTTACCAGATAAAGGTTTGGGTCACAGTGAATGTGCCAGGGGTGTATTCTGGTCCTGCAACAAATATATTTGTGATATCACTGCAAATGAACCACATCGATCTGACACTCGCTTGCTTACAACTCATGACTCTGGGCGCAGAAATCTATTCCTAATCACTGTCAATAAACAATGTGACCATTTAAACACACACACACACACACACACATACACACACGCACGCGCACACACACACGTCATTTCTGTTTTTCGCTTTCAGTTCTGTTAATGTTTTTTTTTCTTCATTCTCATTCATCTTCTTGATGAATACCAGACCTTACTTTTCAAATATATTCACATATTATACTTATAATTTAATTGGTATGTACATAGTTTCTAGTTGCATTAAGTTTGTGTGTGTACATATAAATCAAAGAGACTGTTCAAAGTGTGGAAACTGAAAAAAGCAATGTCAATGCATCCAATAAATGTATATCCTTTATTAACTATGATGCATAGTGACTTTTTCCCTAGTTTAGCCAGTTCTGGCGCTGTGTGTCTTCAAAATCAATTCACGGTTTCCCATTCATTAAGTGCTCATTCACTGGGTATTCACTCAGAGCTCAGATGCGATCCTTTTAACGTGTCACAAGAGGGCGCTGTAACCCACAGAAATAGAATTGCGCCACTTGCTCACCTTATTGCTCAGTGAAGTTATCGAAACTGTAAATCAGCATAGCTGACAATTCCAGTGGATCCTGACAATATGTGAGAACAGGGTGATATATTATGTAATGTTTAGAAATGTGTGACTTACATGGCTGTATTTTTCCCTCGGCATTTGAGTGAAGTTCATTTTAGTGTTGTCAGTTCCTAAACGGTAGTGACAGAGTTACCGTCTAGGTTGTCTTGGAGACGGATCCCTTGCCAGCAAAGGCAATGCTATCCTAATACCCTGAGAGGCCAAGAAAGACCAGAGAAGCCATAGAGCAGCTGTGCATCAGGTTTTTTGCGGTTTTATTGTGTGAACTGAGAAAGGCAAGACCTAATCGCAGTGCTTAGAGAGAGAGAAAATCCATTCCAAAATGGCACTCCTTCAGATCGTTACTGTTTTTGCGCTTCTTCATTTAATACAGCTCTGACACAGAGTTCCATTCTCAGAGAACATGCTTTTTCAGACAGAAATAAATGAAGAAATAGAAACATAGCAATATATATATATATATTTTGATCTCATTCAATCACAAGTCATTACTGTAAATCTCTACCGTGATTGTTTGAGACTAAATGAGTATAATGGATGCATCCAACATTACCCGAAAGAGTCGAAATGTTAAATATCACAGCGCTGATCGATGATATTCTGGCAGAAGTTTGAGAGTGGTTCTTACCCCCATTATTGGGCACCATATATTGGAAATGTGGTCAATTTAAGGACAGGCAGCTTCCTACACCTCCTCCAGTTTCTATTGACCCATGTGACCATATAGAAGTGGGCGGTGGTTCGATAATCCAGACCCAATTCATCAGATGTAGGAAGAAATTAGTAGGTTTTATGATAAGATTCTGGGCGTGTATTGAAGCTTTAATGACGTCACGGACTCTCTTTATCTCATTGGGCGAAGGCTGTGCCCCCTGAGTCACTGCATCAGGTGTGATGACACAAAACATCACTCTCACAAAAGGGCTGGGCCTTGCAGCCATGAGTCATCCTGAAGGCAAAAGGCAGTTAGCTTTGCATAGTTTCAGCTAGCGGTCAGAACACGTCATCCTGCCACTCATTTTACACCCATTGAACTTCATATTAATGGGTATATTGATTACATTTTTGGGCACAATGCAATTTAACATTATGGGTAATAGGGTTACAATGTTAAAACCAAAAAAACAGAGGTGCCGTACGTAGGCTCATAGTCATGGTTATTTTCCTAACCGAGTCCTCAGATAGGCTTTTGTGCTAACATAAATTACAATGCTACCAAATATAAAATGGGCAATTTTTGAGCAACATAGTTTTTAAATAAAATAAATATAGTGTGATAACTGTGAAGTCCAGGTGTATATAGTGAATAGTGACAGTGAATTACATTCAACTCTTTTGTAGATGTCAATCACACCATTGTTGGAACCAAAGAGGTATTTGAGGTGTGTTGCTGATGTAGTACAATCAGCATGGCAGTTTATGCTTGTTTTGTTGTGAAATAATTTACAGTGATCTAAGCAAGGTGGAACAAATCACAGTGTCAGTTTTTTGTCAGCTCGTTGTTTCAACTTTCCTGAACAGACTTACACCTGCAAAAGTCATTGTTGAATAATTGAGACCATGAGATAAGGCATAGGAACTTATTAGTCCAAGGCTCTGGAGTAATTTATTCTCAGATCTAAATGACTATACGTTAACTGTCTCTCAACCCTGGTCCCACAGGCACACTTTGTTCCTGCTGCAAAGGACTAATTAGATTTGATTGAGCTGTTAACCTAACAATGTTTTATATCTCTCGACAGTTAATCTGTTAAGTAAACAGATATAAAAAAATTATATAAGCTGGTTTATTCTGCGTATTTCCATAAGTCCCGCGAAAATTAAGCAAATTAGCCCACTGACGTATGAAAAAGCGACATTGTCGTCCGTCCATCTGTCCTATGATTTCTTCTGTAACCCCATACTACCACCGAAGTAGCCTACATTAGTTTCTAATAACTGGGACAGCCCGCAGGGGTTTATTCCACTTATATACAACGGGCTACCAACAATGACTGTATATGGTTACTTTTGTATTTATTGATTTTTATCGATTTAATCACCTGGAATTGAAATATTCTTCTGCAGCCGTTTGGGCATATTTTACCGTTGTCAAGCAAAAATGTCGTTGGTAGTTGAACTTGGATGTTTTTATGCGAACATTCGCTTTCATGTCTTGACATCCGAAGCGACAGAATGCATTCACATTTCCAATATAACTGGCAACAACAGCAGAAAACATGCACACGTTGTAAACAATTTGCTGTTTGATTACTTTCTCATCGTCAATTCCATATAGGCTAATCGCAAAATGACAAGAATAGAACGAAAACTCGGACTTGCGTGAACATTTAAATTAGTAGTGGTAGCCTACAGCCACCGTTTGCTTTCCTTCGAAGTTACTGCTAGCCGAGCAGCGAAGTGTGCCCTCCAGATGTGAACCATGCACCATAAATTAGTCCATAGTCTTCCTGGTCTTTTCGTGGAATTGAAGAATGGCAGTAAAATGGAGTAAAATTACGGCAGTCTGAAAAAGCTAAAGGGACGATTACTAGAATTAACCTGCTATTTTACCCTGACAAAAAGTGCGGAAGGTGATTTCCAGTTTGCTTTTACTGTATCACCAATGTTAATTACGCAGAACTACTGCATACCTCACATAACTGTATCAAACGTTTTGAGTCAATTACAACGGGCTAACATAGAAAATCCGGAAGAAAATATTCAGCAACCAAATTAATCCGTTTGAATGTTTTGGTAGCCTACGTAATATGCTGTCCCAGCACGAATGCTTTTTATAAAACGAATACTAAAGCAAGAAAAGAACAGAAGAGCACACGTTATAATTCCAAGACGTTGGCAGGCTATAACCAAAACTAGGCTACTGCGCCGCATAACATACAAGTTTGATTTGAAGTTATTATGAAAATAAATTGGTTTGCGGCTGCATATTTTCAAACATGGTGGTTAATGGCGGAAAATAAATACAAAAATACAATAAGTACTCGGCCAATCAGAAATGTTCAGCGCTGCAAGCTCCACCCAAAAGCTTCCTGTACTTTCGGAAAGTACTACCCCCCGAGCAGGAACTTTTTGGGGGGTAAAATAAAGCCCCAGGAACTAAATTTAGACCCTAGTTCCTGCGGTGGAAACGCACTGAGTTCCTCAAATGGTTCCTAGTTCCGGGGTAAAGTTCCTGCGGTGGAAACGCGGCTATACATATTACACATTATCCATTTATAGAGCTGGATAATTTGAAGCACTTTGGCTGTGTAGCCGTACCTCACTCAGGGGTACAGGTACACAAATCCCCACTGGGGATTTGAAACTACAGCACAGCCTCGGAGTTTACGAGCACAGGTGCTCAACCACCACACCAGGCTGCTGCCCGCTGTTAACGTATAGACAGTGACCTGCACAGCGCACCGGCTGAGCTGTTGGTCACCAGTCGGCACCCTGAGCCGACCAGAGGAGGATGGGTTTCCCCCTCCTTGAGCCTGGTTCCTTCCAAGGTTTCTTCCCATCTGCCACAGGGATGTTTTCCTTGCCACTGTTGCCTTAGGCTTGCTCCTGTGGGAGTTCAGGCCAGGGTTGTCTGGCTTGTAAAGCGTATTGTGACAACTGCTGTAAAATACGCTATACAAATAAAATTTGATTGATTGATTGATTGATTGACTGTTTCCCTGGTGAACTGAGTCAGGTGGGTGTCGGCCGAGGGGAGTCACCTGGTGCTGCGTGTGCGCGTGCGCCCGCAGGCGTTCCAGGCCCCCCGCGGCGGCGCGGACTGGCGCTTCCTCGCCCTGCAGAAGCGTTTCGTCCTGTACTGTCTGCGTGAGGACGGATCCGCCTGGCTGTGCCTTCCGCAGCACGACCCCCTCTCCCTCCGCCAGGCCGTGTTCGCGTCCCCGGAGCGGGCTGCCCTCCACTTCAACACTGTCGGTGCGTAGCGTTGCCTGTCTAACCTGCCCCGGGCACTGCTGCTGCTGGTGATGCGCTGATGTATATTTGCTGCACTAGGTTATTATGGTGGGCAGTGGAAGAACCGATGTGCTTGGGTTCTTCTGTCTCTATGCAGAGTTATCTCTACTCTTCTGCTGTGCTTGCTCCTGGAGGGAGTTTCATGTGTATGCCATTCATGTTTCTGTATGAGGTTATGTGGGAGTCCTGTTCCTGAAACGCTCTGTTACTGTCAGAGGAAGATCACAGAGGAAGTGTAGAAGTGGGTACTGTGCAGCAGTTCTGAACAGCACGGCCTGAAGAGGAAGGTAGCAGGGATAACGTTAGGACACAGCGGCTTTCTGTCAGGGATACCTCACTCACACCCCACTGCTCAGTGTGTCCTGTTTTGTCCCTGGTGTGACCCCCCTCCAAAACAAAATAAAAAAGTAAAATAAAAAAGAACAATATCTATGTATTATTTTCAGTTTTTCCATTTTTTTCCCTAATGATTTGAAATAAATTTCTCTGTTGTGTCGCAATATAATGCAGACTTATTCACTGGGGCCATCTGTGATTGCATATTTTTTACTTCACATCCAAAACATAATTGTCACAGGATTGTGACTGGTGAATAGTCGTGTGAATCACAGTTTCATTCCACACATTACACGAAGCAGCAACACAAAGCGCACGGTACATCCACAAGGTGTCAGCACATTCATAGTTTTCGGGGGATCTTTTCAAATTCTGTTGAATGTAGGCAGTTGGTGAGGGCGGGGCTTGGCGGGCTCGCTGAATCAACTGTCGTTCTGCTCAGGGCGGGATCCACCCATTGGTGGCAGTCTGCAGGAGGTGATGTCACAGCTGGATTCTGAGATCACCGATGCTTTCCTGAAAAGGGAGATTCTGCAGGGCTACCGGTAAGCAGCAGCAATGCACACACACATTCCAGAGGGTGATCAGTGGGAAATCAGTAAGTCATTGTTGGAGGCAGAACAGACCCACACTCTTTTCGTCCATATCAGGAAATATCAGTTTTGTCCCTGGTATTGGCCAGAGGGTCAATGCCCCCCCCCCCCCACTTTAAATCCTCTTACTCTTTTTTTTTCAGCAAAAATCCCTCCTCTTTACCATTCATAATTCAGTGTGTGTTAAAATAAATGTATATTTCTGAACAAATAGTGTTATCGGACCCTTAACACCACCTACTGCAGTTTGACACTAGGTCCTGAACTTTTTTTTTTTTTTTTTCATTTTCTCCCATTTTTCTCCCCAATCTTTTAGTCGTTATACCAATTCCCCGTGTGTATCACAGTCCTGGTCGATGCGCTATCCTCTGTCAGTCTGGGGGTGGGGAGGTGGGGTGGGTGTAAACTAGGTCCCGAACTTGTCATCTCACCTCTGCGAGGCTGTGTGTGTGTTCCCTTGTGCTCGCCGCCCAGGCTGGTGGCCCTGAGGGGCCTGCTGAGCGGAGAGGGGGCCCGCCTGGCGGACTGCTGGAGGGTGTGCCGCAGCGTCTGCGCTCAGACCGAGCTCCTCTGCGCAGTCGCTGACTGCCTGCAGGTGAGAAACGCGTGGGCTCGCGCTTCGATCACACGCCCTGCGCTCGCAGGCCGGGTGGGTGGGGGTGGGGGGGGGGGGGGGGGGGGGGTGGGGGGGGGGGGGGGGGGGGGGGGGGGTGGGGGGGGGGAGTCTACTTCAGACAACGTGAATTGATTTGCGCTTTGCCTGCACGCGCTGGTCCAGGGTCTCTTCGAGCTGTGTGGGGAAGATGAGGCGTCAGGACCAAGGCGGACTGTTGCAAAGTACCTGCCTGCCATTGGTAAGGGTGTTGTGAATATTTGTTGAGAGGAAAAGTGGATTTTGTAATAAAGCAATTTTATGCAACTAAAAACAAAAAAAAAAAAGAATCAGACTCTAATATCCAACTCCCTTCACTCTGGGGTTGAAAAATGATGGATGCGCCTTTGGAAGGCATGTTTTTTTGAAATCACGGTTTTACAGCTGAGTAATACACATAGCATAACCCAAGGCATGAAATGTTTCACACAGATTTACTATATAACATGGATTTTAACTAATTGTTGTCATCTGTGCCGAAAAGGTTGAATCTTATTTTACTGGATTATCCTCTTTTCATCTCCAGAGCACATGTTTGAGGGGTTCTCCTGGATGTTAAGGCGAACACTGGAGCATCCCGAGGCTCTTGCGCCCCCTGGCGTGTGGGAGGCGGTACTGAAGGGCCGGGAGGCTGTGGCCTGGGGCAGCAGGGCGGTGTGGGTGAGGGGGATGGTTGGGGTGTGCCACGCCCTTTCGGAGACTCTGTCCCAGGACCTGCACTCTCTCTGTCCCGGGGTACGGGCCCTGCTGGAGAGACTGCACGCAGCACAGGAGAGAGACACGGTTAGGGCTCACATCTCCTGCGTAGGAACCGTACCCCAAAACCCACCGGTCCTCTCTCACCGCACCCCCGAACGCTCGGTCCAGAGCCCCGATCGGAGCACGCCCCTCACCGGGGCTCAAGCCCTGGCACTCTTCTGACATCATCAGCCTATCAGCGTCCCACACACACCGCGCCATTGCCTGGCAACCCAGCTGGCTCCCGAAGAAACTGCTGGGACCCTCAGCAGAATGGGGATGGGCCGCCTATGAGCTTTTTGCCTGTTGTGATCTATTCTTAGTTTTTGGCAGTGAAAATTCTCCACGGCCTCATAACGACACACACACTGTCAAACCGAACGCACTCTTCTAATTACGAGCGATGATTCATTACCGTGTTTTCTGTCATCTTGACTGGGGAGAGCGAGCTGATGGGTTTGTAATGAACCGTCTCGGTACCTTGGAAAAGGAAAAATGAAGTGAAGGGAGATGCAGGCTCTCTCTAGTTCAGATGGGCTTCGTGAGTGTCGTTGCATGAGTTCAGTTACAGCACTGCACTTGGCTTGAGAAAGTTCATTGAAATGCTGAGGTAAATACCCAGATTTGGCCTCCGGACGTTTCATTTTAATATAACATGACATCATTATGTAATGACTCTCTGAAAGATAGTTTGACAAACGGGTGAATTTTATATAATGTACGTGTTGCCTTTAATTATTGTGAATACTGAGATCATTGTAATGATCAATTAAAATGAATCAGGGTGTTCAATTCCCTAAATAAAATGCAGTCGTGTCGTGCATATTATTTTCTTGTCTTTTTTCTGCAACCTTTTTTAAGGGATTCCTGCTACCCCCGCATCTGCGGTTCTCTTTCCTGTTTAGGTGACCTCACATCCTTTCTCACTGACACAGAGGACGTTCACAGCCGAATGAAATGAAAAAATGTAGAAAGAACGTGTTCCTGTTTCGTGAGAAGAGCATATTGTATATTATGCTGAATTTGTGCCTGCTGGTTCCACAAACCGTACGTGCATCTGCACAAACCACATGGAATCGACCATCCCATATGCTACTTGTCCCGAAAGTTTAACAGGCATCAGGTAAACTATTCCACAATTGAACAGGAGACACTAGCATTGATACTGGCGCTTCAGTATTTTGAAGTATACGTCGGGTCTAGCTCTCTACCTGTTACGGTGTTTACCGACCATAATCCGTTGGTATTTTTGGCCCGCATGCGCAACAATAACCAACGATTGATGAGGTGGTCCTTGTTGGTTCAAAATTACCATCTGAATATTAAGCACAAAAAGGGGTCAGAGAACGTATTGGCGGACGCCCTGTCACGCACTTAATTTTAAATTGTATATATTGTAACTAGCCTTACTAGGTGTTTACGTGCCAGGTTTGTTTTTTTTCTTTTGGTCTCATTATTCCGTGAGGTCTGCTACGGGTCACTCCGCAATTGGTGAAGAAGAGGGAAGAGTGCGCTGTTTCCCCCCCCAATCCTCTTCTGCGGACCTGCCTGGCGGCCAATGAGGAACAGACCCACACCTATAAATAGCCAACATTGTCAGTTACACCCCAGTGACTTGGATTTGAATGTTAGTTCACTTCTGTAATACTATTGTGACTTAGTGCTATTTTTACTTGTGTATCGATCGTATTTCTGAAAAGACTTTGAGGTTGGGTTTGCGTCTCTGGTTTGGTTGCTGGTTTTGTGTATATATATTAGGAGTGGGATTTAAGTAGGTGTTTGTTTTCTTCACTGTCACTGTTAGTTTCACTTGTGTATATACATAAGGAGTGGGATTTAGGTAGGTGTTTGTTTTCTTAACTGTCACTTTTGAAACTGTTAGTTTCACTTGTGTATATATATATAGATACAGGCGTGTACCACCCTTGTATGTTTTTGTTCAGTTTAGAATAGTCAGTGTAGTTAGTTAGGTTCGGAAGATTTTCGGGTTTCAGTTAGTTTCTTTCATTTCTAGAATTGTTAATAACCAAAACAGCTTATATATTTCTATCTTCTTTTGTTTGGTACCGCCCAGTGTTTCCCCTCCTGTTTGTTCATTGTATAGATAATTAATTGTGTAAATAAAATTAAATCTTTAATGATCAGTCATTTTGTTACTCCCCTGTACCCCTAGACCACAATGGGGACGCAACACTGCTACCCCCCGCATCTGCGGTTTTCTTTCCTGTTTAGGTGACCTCACATCCTTTCTCACTGACACAGAGGACGTTCACAGCCGAATGAAATGAAAAAATGTAGAAAGAACGTGTTCCTGTTTTGTGAGAAGAGCATATTGCATATTATGCTGAATTTGTGCCTGCTGGTTCCACAAACCGTACGTGTGTCCGCACAAACCACACACATCCGCACGCGCGCACACACACACACTGTGTGTCTTGCGCCCTGGGGAATGGCAGTCTCTGCACATCACTGCTCAGTGAAGGATTTTGTTCTCCTGGTCAGTAGTATACTGTTGTTGTGCGGTAAGTTTTTCCTCTTTCCTGACTGTGCCTAAATGTTACTGAACTTGCTGTTTTTTTTGTGCGTTTTTCGCTGTGACTGTCCTGGTCTTGCTCACGTGTGGTCTGATTTGTATTTTCAAGAAGACTAGGGACAAACCAAACAGGACTTACTGAAACTTATTAAAATGGTGCAGGTTTGTACAGAAACCTTACACCCTGAACAAAAGGTAGTACTGGAAGAGCAAAACGGATATTGCTTTAAGAACACATTGTCTCTCTGGCTTTCTCTTAAAGGTGAATTGAGATTTTTCGGAAAACCGTTGTAAAGTCTGAAACAGAAGTGATGATGATGATGATTCTCGGTCTCCTGCTCTTCACCAGATCTGGTCTGTTTAGCAGACCCCCTCCCGTCCCATCTCCCAGCACCCTCTCTGACCCGGCAGACCCTTCAGGGAGGGATAGACCTTGTGTGCCGCGCCCCCGACGGCCATGCTGGGGTCCTGTTCCGTCTCGTCAGGGTGACAGCGCAGGTGGGCCAGGAGGACAAGGCGGACCTGGTGGAGTTTCCACAGGAGCAGCAGGAGGCCCACTTCATTCTGAGAGGGGAGGCCGGGCTCGGCCAGGAGTTCCACTCCTGCATGTACCAGGACCGCCACCAGAGATACAGCGGGTACAGCCCCTACATGCATCCGAGCGGTGAGTGTGTGGGCTGGGCCGAGCCACCGCTGCCCTCAGCCGGAACGCTTGACTGGAACACTCACTTCCAGTTCGGCAGTTAATGGCAGTTTGTTGCCTTGGTGACCCCTGTGTTTAAGTGGTGTTTGGCCTGGCTGTAGTACTTTATTTTGTTATTTTATTTAGAGGGCACATTCACTGGTGCTAGTGCTGTGGCTGCATTAGTACAACTGACCTCAGCCCAGCATGTGATGGAGGCCTCTACATAAGGAAAGCACTAAGGGCTGCTTTATTTCTGCAAATATTTGATCATATCTGTGCAGTGCGATTCATAATCTTTACTGAAATTAGCTGAAAATGACTAGAATTTATAACAGATTTCCCATAAGAATTTTATCCCTCGTTCCATTAATTCATTGCTCAACCGACGTCTGTTGAGTTTGTCTTTTTTAATAGTCTTGGAGATTCCAAAAAATATTTATTGTGGATTTTTCTATCCAGTTTGATCATTCTGGGTAAACATTAGTTCTTTTTTTTTTTTTTAGCAAAGCCATTTAGTGCTTATGAAGTAATTAGTGAACAAAAACGGGATGTTGTCAGTCTGAAGCTTGTCCCTGGGCAGTGGAACGTGACTAGATTGGGCAGACAAAATGGCATCATTCTTTATCCAAAAGCCTGCATCAATGGTCAGCTAAGTGAAATTGGTCTGAATTCAGTGCTCCCTAATGGCTTTCAGCTACAAATGCTCATGTTTCATCAGTTGCTGGGATGGGCCGTATTGCAAATAACAATCCAATCCACAGAGAAATCTTCCTTTGATACTAACAGAGTTAACTGAAGGACACAAAGACGACCTGGCATTTCTTTACAACGCTGTGGCTAATTAACCAAGAGAAGACAGATTTCCACGTTTGTTTCTTTAAGACTGGACTTGGACATTGCCTTGTAAATGGCCCTCCGAGCTGCTCCAAAACTGCTCTCCAACTACTATAAAATGTCATAAGACTCATAAAGCATCGTTTCACAGGCTGTCCATAAAATATCAGTCCAAGTGCTATCTTCTGCTATAAAATGTTTTTATGGGCTTGCACCATAATCACTGAAGGATCTGGTAATAGCCCGTGCTATAACTCTGTTTTTAGCAATGGAGCCACTGAAAACGTGGAATTGTTAGCCGCAATCAAAGGCTGTCTTTTATTAAAGCCCAGATTTCCAACAGTTGTCTTCTGCCTTTTCTTGTTGCTTTGGTAACTGTCTCATTGGTAAATATCTGCAGTTGTTCTCCATCAAACACCCTAATCTGGTTTTCATAATCGCATAATCTGTAAATAGCAGACTGCAACAAAGGGAGAAAAAAAGATCTCCTGTTCGTGTACAATACACTTTCACTTGGTCCTAGTTTGCACAAAACGGCCACTTTCATTGTCCCAAATATGTACAAATTACAATGATTAACTACTACAATTCAGAATAACTGCTGTGTTGATGTAACACGGAACCCACATTTGCTGAGTTTGTTATGTTTTATGTTCAGCAATTGATGTGAAATCTATTTAACTGGAAGCCACATAATTTAAAAACCGGTATACTACTGCACCGTTGTGGCAAGGAAGACACACCCATTGAGGTGTGACAGTTAAAGAGAGACAAAACTGTTGAAACAAAGCTGAACCACATCTAAACTACAGTTTACCTGACACATGCCCACAGCTCTCACATAGAGAACGAACTGACCTCCTCCCCCCTCCCTCCTCCCTCCACCAGCTCTTACTCTTAGTCATAAGCAGGCCTGTGCAGTGTACTAGTGTACTTAATTCTTTAAAAAAAAAACTGTACGTTTGCTGTTGCATGTGTTCTGTGGTTTATTTCAGCTGCAGCTAACATTTTCTTTTCATATTTCAGATTTTGAATGAAACGCAAGAAATTTTTTTTTTTTTTTTTTTTTGCATTGTATTATATTCAGACTTTGGGCTTCGTGTTTCAATTGCTTCTGATCCATAAAGGACATAAGATGTCCTATGTAATCCCTTTGTTCTTTCGCTGTGCTCCTGTCTTCGTCCACAGATCCAGCCCCAGCCTCTCCTCAGCTACAGCCGTCCCTGTCGGTGGAGCCCCACGGGGGCAGGGTAGTTCATGGCCAAAGCCTGTCCTTCCACTGCTCCGCCCCTCCGTCCCAAAGCCCCGCCCCCCAGGCCTTCTTCCTGCTGAGGACGGGGGCGCAGTCCGAGGGCTCCGTGGTCACTCTGGCGTCCCCGGCCCCTCAGAGTGCTGGCGGCCTGGGCTTGGAGGCGTCCTTCCACGTGGGCCCCGTGAGGGGAGGGGAAGGGGGCTCCTACACCTACGTCCTGCCGGGCGTCGGCCACGCGAACTCCACCGCCAGCGCACCTGTCCACATCACCGTCTCAGGTGAGGGGAGAGAGAGCGATAGAGAGAGCGATAGAGAGAGAGAGAGAGAGAGATAGAGAGAGAGAATGAAAGAGAGAGAGAGATAGAGCGAGTGTGTGTGTGTGTGAGGGAGAGAGAGAGAGCGAGTGTGTGTGTGAGAGAGAGAGAGAGAGAGAGAGAGAGAGAGAGAGAGAGAGAGAGCGAGTGTGTGTGTGTGTAAGAGAGAGAGAATGAAAGAGAGAGAGAGATAGAGCGAGTGTGTGTGTGAGAGAGAGAGAATGAAAGAGAGAGAGATAGAGCGAGTGTGTGTGTGTGTGTGAGAGAGAGAGAGAGAGAGAGAATGAAAGAGAGAGAGAGATAGAGCGAGTGTGTGTGTGTGTGAGAGAGAGAGAGTGGTCTTTGAGTCAGAGATGGCACTGTGATGAGGCCTCTTTCTCTGGGCTAGCATGGGGATAGCTGAGAAATGGAGGCGCAACTTCTGTCTCGGAGGGCCAAGATTTTTTGGGGTTTGTTTTCAGGGCTTCTGTGGTTACCATGTTTATATCACCAGCGGTTCTTACGCCTGCTGAGATTCTTCTGCAGTTAGACCAGTGGCTCTCAGCCTTGGTCGTGAAGTACTACCATAATTGTGTGGTTAAACTTATTTTAACACAATGCAGTTTTTGGCTTGTTGCC
Organism: Anguilla anguilla; assembly: GCF_013347855.1. NCBI lineage: Eukaryota > Metazoa > Chordata > Actinopteri > Anguilliformes > Anguillidae > Anguilla > Anguilla anguilla. The sequence goes on along the minus strand of NC_049202.1, from coordinate 67,644,866 downwards.
ATTTTACACAGATGGTTTCAGGTTTCAACGTTCTCAGCAAATGGGACCCATATGATTTCATCTGTTAGTTTGTAATTGAATAAATTCAAAATGGAACCTCTGTCAACTGCAGTTATTTATCATGTAGCACACACAGCACAAAAAAATGAAAGCATAAGTTGGTCTGCCTGATTGATATTCCTGGGATGTGAATATGGGACATTTATTTTTTCAGGGTATACATAGCTGTATCTGATACAATGTCAGATTTAACTGTGTAAATCATCCATGAATATAAACATATCTAATAAAGAACAATTAGCAGCTCATTACAAAACATAGCTTGTTATTATGCTTGGACCTAAAACCAGCACACACAGTGGGTCTCCACAGGACTGGGGTTGAGAATCACTGGATTAGACCATGATACCCGAATTAGCCAAACAGGCCAGGGGGTAACTGTGCGGTGCACGGGCCCGCAGGCATACCCCGGGGCCCAGTTCACCCTGTTTCGGCTGGGCTCCTTGCTCCCCGTGTCCTCACGCCCCGCTGACCACACCCGCCATGAGGTGTACTTCACCCTACCCGTCCTCCGGCCTGACCCAGACCCAGACCCAGACCCAGAGCAGTACCAGTGCCAGTACAGCGTGCTCCTCGGCCAGCACTGGAGCGAATCAGAGCGCAGCCTGCCTATCACTGTACCCAGCCCCACAGGTGTGTGTGTGTGTGTGTGTGTTTGTGAGAGAGTGTGTGTGTGTGTGTGTGTGTGTGTGTCTGTCTGTGTGTGAGATAGAGAGTGAGAGAGAGTGTGTGTGTGCCTGTGTGTCTGTGTGCATGTGTGAGAGAGTGTGTGAGTGTGCGTGAGTGTGTGTGTGTGTGCGTGTGTGAGAGAGTGTGTGTGAGTGTGTGTGTGAGATAGAGAGTGAGAGAGAGAGACAATGTGTATGTGTATATATCAGTGCGTGCGTATGAGACAGAGGGAGTGAGAGAGAATCAGTGTGTGTGCGTGTGTGCTGCAATTTGTGAGTTTCACTATTACTGTAGTTGAACCAATCTAGTCCTCTCAGCTGTTTTGTGCTGACTGCTTCTATGTATTGTCATTCAGGAACAAACTTCATCCCTGCTGAAGTCTCTCCTCCCCCCTCCCCTTCTCCTTTCTCAGGTAACAAATCAAAATGTTAATTCTCACCACAGAATCTCTCCCAGCCTGTCCTGCTGAAAGCAGCACACACACATTAGGTATTGTTTAATGGCATCAGAATTCCAGTATACCTCCGATTGCGCTCTCCGTGTGACTGCAGAGCCTGAAAGGAAACTATTAATTAGTCTCAGTCTGCTGTCTCCCTTCACCTGTGTTTACTTCCTGTCTGTCCTCTCACGATGTCCACCCTTCAGCAGTTTTATTATATGCTTCTCCACAGACTCCCCTTATCCACAGACAAAATACATCAATTTTAAATTGATCATTAATACAGCTGGGCATTTACTTACAGTTCGGTACTGTGCCTCACTAAGGAGTGCCACAGCTGTGCCCCTTTGAATTGTTGGATTCAAACTTGCATGCCTGTGACAACTCTTGTATTCCTTAACCAGTACCCCTTGTTGGCCCCTGTGCTCCTCATGTTGTGTATTGCATGTGTGTGTGTGTGTGTGCATTGGTGCGTGTGGGGTGTGTGTACGTGCGTGTGTGTGTTTGTGTGTGTCTGCATGTGTGGGTGTGTGTATGGTATGTGTGTGCATGTGTCTGTGCACATTTGTATATGTGCATGTGTGTGCGTGTGTGTGCGTGTGTGTGCATGTGTGTGCATGTGTGCGCATGTGTGCGTGTGTGTGTGCATGTGTGCGTGTGTGTGTGTGTGTGTGTGTGTGTGTGTGTGTGTGTGTGCATGTGTGTGTGTGTGGTGTGTGCGTGTGTGTGCGCGTGAGTGGTATGTGTGTGTGTTTTCATCGAGCTCTCCCTCCTGCAGCTCCTGACTGGCGCCTGATTGCTGGCTGTGTATCTGCAGTGCTGCTGTTCCTGGTCCTGCTCATAGGGCTGGGCATCGGAGTGCACAGGACAGGTACGGTGCAGGGTAGCAGCACACAGGAACATATTTATATTTATAGATTCATTTTTAATAGATGTAAACCCTGTATGTCGTAATAATAATAATAATAATAATAATAATAATAATAATAATAATAATATGCCCAAGCGTGGGTTTCTCATAGGCTTGCAGCAGTGGGTCACAGTTGGCTTAAGGCAGGTTCAATAGCTCCTCCCAGGTGTGCACCAGCTGTTCTTGGGCTATTGGCTGTTAGCTGCAATACAGGTCATGTGTTACTTCCAGGGTTACTGGTTGGCTGTAGGGTGAGTGCATCTCAGGAGTGCGCACACATCAGCGAGAGTGCACCTACTGTGGGCGGGGCCAAGGCCTGAGAGGCAAGACCTCAATTCCCAGATTAGTTTGACGAGAGGGGAACCTTTGTTCAAAATTAAATAAAAACTACAGTAATCAACTGCCGGACTTCAAAAGGGGTTTTTAACAGCGGTGCATTTCTGTTTCTCTTTCAGTAAAGGCGCTGGCTGAGAAAAAGAAGAGGAGGTGGGCGAAAGACTGGAAACAAACCATATTTAAATGATATTTCTGTTACTGATATATACAGTGTAGACACTGTCTTATTCAGTGAGCTAAATGTAAGAGCTGAAACGAGCCTACATGGTAATGTTCCCCTCAATGTCTAAGGCCGGAGTGTAGCACAGTGGGTAAGGAACTAGACTTGTAACCGAAAGGTCGCAGGTTCGATTCCCGGGTAAGGACACTGCCGTTGTACCCTTGAGCAAGGTACTTAACCTGCATTGCTTCAGTATATATCCAGCTGTATAAATGGATGCAATGTAAAATGCTATGTAAACAAAAAAAAAAAAAAAAGTTGTGTAAGTCGCTCTGGATAAGAGCGTCTGCTAAATGCCTGTAATGTAATGTAATGTAATGTCTTTTGTTGTGTGCAGGGAGGAAGATCGCTTCTGGAAGCCTCACGCTATGGACCACACCCTCGGCAAGTCTTTTCAGTGTTGTGGGCTCTGTGTTGCTTTTTGAATTGTGGGACCGGCATTCCTGTGTCATTATTGTATATGCTTTTCAGTGGCCACCGCCGATACGTTTCATGACTGACTGATTGTTTATCCAAACGAGGGTCATAACAGGGTCAGCAGTGTGCGTGCGTGCATGTGTGCGTGTGCATGCTAGTGCATGTGTGTTTGTGTGTGTGTTTATATGTGGGTCTATATGTGTGTGTGTGTGTGTGTGTGTGTGTGTCAGTGTGTGTAGTGTGTGTGTATGCATGCGTGTGTGTGCGTGTTCGTGCATGTGTCTGTATGTGTGTGCGCATACATGTGTGTCTATATGTGTGTGCATTTGTCATCTTTTATATTATTCTGTTCATCCTGCCTGCTCTATTGTGCTTTCCCAGACCTAACCTTGAGGCCCATAAGCATCGGCTCCCAGGTAACTTCCAGTACATTCATCTCTCTTTCTCTTTCTCTCTCTCTCAAATTCAAATTCAAATTCAAATTCAAATTCAAATGTCTTTATTGGCATGACGTAACACTGTACATATTGCCAAAGCAAGTGTTTGAACATTGAAAAGCTAAACATTAATCAGAAAACATACTACAGTAAATAGTAGAAAATACAGTGGATGGAAGTAGAAAATAGATAGTCATAAAATAAATAAATAAATAATTAAACAAATTAAACTTAATATCAACACAAAACAAAACAAATAAACTGTCATCAAATATCAGGTGACTGCCACTCACTGTCCCTCAGTTTATGGCAGGCAGCAACATAGACTCTCTCTCTCTCTCTCTCTCTCTCTCTCTCTCTCTCTCTCTCTCTGTCCCTCTCTCTCTCTCTCTCTCTCTCTCTCTCTCTCTGTCTCTCTTTCTCTCTCTGCTTCTGAATTTCCGTTTTTGTTTTGTCGTTCAGCTTTCAAAAGGTTTAATCAATACACCGTCCCTTTGTACATCTCGAGGCCTGGCCGCCCACAGCATCCTCGCTATAATCAGAAACCTGTGTTCATGAGCGGAATTCTATTAATGGACACCTGTTGCAGGAGGAAGTCTGTCAGACAGTGGTTGTTCTTAGTAAAACATGATATAAAAAGCCCGTTGGCAGTCTATAGTGAGCTTTTGCGCTGTGAAAGTTCTGGCCTGCCTGATGTGTGCTTCCTCTGTTCATAAACCGCACAGCTCTTAGCGCAGTCCAGCCTGTGCTGTGAGGAAATGTGCTCCTCCCTTTCGCCACATTTCGCAAAAAAGCCCATGACCTCCTCGTTGCTCCACACGGGAAACACGCGCTGCGCTGTGCCAAGCGTAACGTCGAGCGTCACCAATCGTATGAGTCTGAGATATCGCCGCCTGCGGCGTGCTCACCGGTGTTGTAACCCGGGGAGAAATGTGCCACCCTGCCACACTCAACGCAGCAAAACCTTCGCCGTCAAAACCAGCTCTGACTGTGGCCACCACGTGTAATCTATCCATTACATTACAGGCATTTAGCAGACGCTCTTATCCAGAGCAACTTACACAACTTTTTTTACATAGAATTTTACATTGTATCCATTTATACAGCTGGATATACACTGAAGCAATTTCGGTTAAGTGCCTCGCTCAAGGGTAGAACGGCAGCGTCCTACCCGGGAATCGAACCTGCGACTTTTTGGTTACAAGCCCAGTTCCTTACCCACTGTGCTACACTCCGTCCTATAGCCGAGTTAAACGTAGACCTGTCAGGGGTGATTTTAAAACTGAAACCTATCGCTGCATAGACATCACATTACATTACATTTACAGACGCTTTTATCCAAAGCGACGTACAAAAAGTGCATTTCATGGTCATGGACAACTACAATGTATATAACACAGGTTCAATAAGATACAATACTTATTTTGTACAGCTATTTCTAGCCAAGAACACAATTTAGTTCACACAGTGAACACAATTCTGACCTAACCTCTGCCAAGCCAACTAGGCAGAAGAACACGCTACAGTATTAGGACAAATACAAATTACCAAAAAGTGCTTGGATGGGGGGTACATGGAACGAGTGTCACGAAAGGGGGGGATTTAAAGTGAAAGACCTCTCCTTCCACGGGTGGTGCGGTGCCTTCTGCTCGGAGTGATTAAATGATTCGTTGACAAAATGGATGCCAGGCCATCCGCTCTGCTTCCTGCTCCTTACAGACAGCCTGTGCCCTGACCAGACCTGGGTCAAATACCTATTTGTTTTGGATTCAAATACTTTTCTAAACTTTACTGATCCTTGTCCGGTGTATTGGAACCAATTAAATACTCTGAAAAAAATGCAGACCCTGTCTTCTGGTCATATTGGCAGGCTCAGTTACACCAGGCAAGATCAACAGAGCACAGAAAAGCATTTGAACCCTAAACAAATACGTATTTGACCCAGGTCTGGCCCTGAATCAGCACGTGCTGTACGTGCACAGGATTCATTCTGAGCTGCTGGTTTTAATACAGTAAGCCTTGGTTTAAACTATCACATCAGGATATTTAGCTACCAAGGAGGCCTTGGCTGCTAGTTCGTTTGTTGAGCTGTCACTCCCGCTGGTCACCGGGGGGGGGGGCTCAAAGAAGAAAGCACAGCACAGGGGAGAAAAACCTCCTGAGCGGCCTATGTGTGGAAATACCTCCTAAGAGCATAAGAACATAAGAGCGTTTTATGGTAAGAATGGGCCTTTCATGCCTTTAAAAACACACCATCTCTCCATTTCAGATCCAAGGTGCAGCAGTAATTGGTTCTTTTAAATCTGGTCTCAAGACATAACCTTGTCTTATCTGCCTCTTTCTCTTAGCTTTTGAATTTGGACTTGATTCAGATTCTTTCAAATCTCCATTTTAATCTTGTTGTAAAGCACCCTTTGACATTGACCAATATGAATGAGCTTGCGTTGTATTGTAATGTATTTGTATTGTAATAACTGTTTTGTCTCGTGTTTTTTGTGTTGTCACTTTAGCTTGGGTCATATTGAGTAGAGCGTGTGTCCGGGCCTCAGAGATGTCCTCCTGTATCTGTAGAAATGCGTGCTGTGCATTTTGAGGTGTTATATTGGCATGCGCTGGCACTGTTCCAGTCCGCCAGTCTGTTCGAGTCTCCAGCTTTTAATTAAAAACACGCTAAATCTGCGACAGGGTCAGAGTGCTGACTTCTGCAACGAGACAGCACGACATTTTTCTTGGGAACGAGTCAAACTTCTCGTTTGAAAAAGGGGCGGGGTACAGAATAGGAACCAGGCTGCTTGAGATGGGCTGGGCTGTAGGTGGGAGAAGGAGTGCGATGAATTTTAATGCTTTGTATGGATGAGAAGACACACACATTCTAGGTCGGATGGTGCTGTTAGGCCTGTTTAGCTTTCATAGTGTGTTTTGGTTGTGGGACTGTGAACTGAAATTGCCTGTATTCTCTGTGTTTTTGGGGGGTGTATGCAGGACCAGGGTCCTGGTTCCACAGCGCGCCTCAGAACGTCTTCACTGTCGGCCCCTCAGTGCCCCCTCTCTACGTTTGAGAACCCGGCCTGCTGACCACCACTTCCATGGGCCTCCCCCCTACTCCTCCCCCTCTCTCTCTCTCTCTCTCCCCCCCCCCTTTCTGCTTGCATGCTTGCTTTTGAATACAAGTGTTTACCAGATAAAGGTTTGGGTCACAGTGAATGTGCCAGGGGTGTATTCTGGTCCTGCAACAAATATATTTGTGATATCACTGCAGATGAACCACATCGATCTGACACTCGCTTGCTTACAATTCATGACTCTGGGCGCAGAAATCTATTCCTAATCACTGTCAAGAAACAATGTGACCATTTAAACACACACACACACACACATACACACACGCACGTGCACACACACACGTCATTTCTGTTTTTCGCTTTCAGTTCTGTTAATGTTTTTTTTTTTTTCATTCTCATTCATCTTCTTGATGAATACCAGACCTTACTTTTCAAATATATTCACATATTATACTTATAATTTAATTGGTATGTACATAGTTTCTAGTTGCATTAAGTTTGTGTGTGTACATATAAATCAAAGAGACTGTTCAAAGTGTGGAAACTGAAAAAAGCAATGTCAATGCATCCAATAAATGTATATCCTTTATTAACTATGATGCATAGTGACTTTTTCCCTAGTTTAGCCAGTTCTGGCGCTGTGTGTCTTCAAAATCAATTCACGGTTTCCCATTCATTAAGTGCTCATTCACTGGGTATTCACTCAGAGCTCAGATGCGATCCTTTTAACGTGTCACAAGAGGGCGCTGTAACCCACAGAAATAGAATTGCGCCACTTGCTCACCTTATTGCTCAGTGAAGTTACCGAAACTGTAAATCAGCATAGCTGACAATTCCAGTGGATCCTGACAATATGTGAGAACAGGGTGATATATTATGTAATGTTCAGAAATGTGTGACTTACATGGCTGTATTTTTCTCTCGGCATTTGAGTGAAGTTCATTTTAGTGTTGTCAGTTCCTAAACGGTAGTGACAGAGTTACCGTCTAGGTTGTCTTGGAGACGGATCCCTTGCCAGCAAAGGCAATGCTATCCTAATACCCTGAGAGGCCAAGAAAGACCAGAGAAGCCATAGAGCAGCTGTGCATCAGGTTTTATTGTGTGAAGTGAGAAAGGCAAGACGTAATCGCAGTGCTTAGAGAGAGAGAAAATCCATTCCAAAGTGGCGCTCCTTCAGATCGTTACTGTTTTTGCGCTTCTTCATTTAATACAGCTCTGACACGGAGTTCCATTCTCAGAGAACATGCTTTTTCAGACAGAAATAAATGAAGAAATAGAAACATAGCAATATATATATATTTTCTGATCTCATTCAATCACAAGTCATTACTGTAAATCTCTACCGTGATTGTTTGAGACTAAATGAGTATAATGGATGCATCCAACATTACCCGAAAGAGTCAAAATGTTAAATATCACAGCGCTGATCGACGATATTCTGGCAGAAGTTTGAGAGTGGTTCTTACCCCCATTGTTGGGCACCATATATTGGAAATGTGGTCAATTTAGGGACAGGCAGCTTCCCACACCTCCTCCAGTTTCTATTGACCCATGTGACCATATAGAAGTGGGCGGTGGTTCGATTATCCAGACCCAATTCATCAGTTGTAGGAATCAGTAGGTTTTATGATAAGATTCTGGGCGTGTATCGAAGCTTTAATGACGTCACGGACTCTCTTTATCTCATTGGGCGAAGGCTGTGCCCCCTGAGTCACTGCATCAGGTGTGATGACACAAAACATCACTTTCACAAAAGGGCTTGGCCTCGCAGCCATGAGTCATCCTGAATGCAAAAGGCAGTTAGCTTTGCATAGTTTCAGCTAGCGGTCAGAACACGTCATCCTGCCACTCATTTTACATCCATTGAACCTCATATTAACGGATATATTGATTACATTTTTGGGCACAATGCAATTTAACATTATGGGTAATAGGGTTACCATGTTAAAACAAAAAAAAACAGAGGTGCCGTACGTAGGCTCATAGTCATGGTTGCTTTCCTAACCGAGTCCTCAGATAGGCTTTTGTGCTAACATAAATTACAATGCTACCAAATATAAAATTGGCAATTTTTGAGCAACATAGTTTTTAAATAAAATAAATATAGTGTGATAACTGTGGCGTTCAGGTGTATATAGTGAATAGTGACAGTGTGTTACATTCAACTCTTTTGTAGATATCAATCACACCATTGTTGGAACCAAAGAGGTATTTGAGGTGTGTTGCTGATGTAATACAATCAGCATGGCAGTTTATGCTTGTTTTTTTGTTTTGAAATAATTTACAGTGATCTAAGCAAGGTGGAGCAAATCACAGTGTCAGTTTTTTGTCAGCTCGTTGTTTCAACTTTCCTGAACAGACTTACACCTGCAAAAGTCATTGCTGAATAATTGAGACCATGAGATAAGGCATAGGAACTTATTTTTGGAACGGGAAACTATTCATCAGCATGGTCATAATGAGATAATTAGTATGGAGTAATTTATGAGAAAGGTAATGCCTCAAAAATGCTATATGCTTCCTGTAATACAATATGCATTTGAGTTCTAATCATATAAAGCATTCAAGAGGAGGTTCTGGGTAAGTGAAGTTCTCGGCCTTCTTTAGCCGCTGCTAACTCACTTTTCATTTCGGTTCTCATGGTTTGAAATGCATTTGCTTTGGCAGTTGGCGTACATCATGGCAAATGCCCAACATTTGACTGAACTGCCTCTACTTATCATATGAAAACAACGTCCTGCAACGAAGACAGTAAACACAAGCAAAGCAGTACCTGAGGGCATAAGAATGCGGATGGAATGTGTGTGTGTGTGTGTGTGTGTGTGTGTGACTCCTCTGTGTGTGTGTGTTTGTGTGTGTGAGACAGAGAGACAGAGAGTGGGACAGAAACAGAAACTGGAGGGGGGGGGGGGGTGATGTGAATGTGCTTGAAGTTTCATAGCCTGAGAACCAATGCTGACATGAATCATGCCATGTGAGTTGCAGGGCGTATCCATCATTAGAAGTTGTGGGCTGCGCTGGTCGTATTGGTCTGCTGAAAAAAAACGCAGTTTGACCAATCAGAGAGAGCACCCAGCCTCCAGGAACACTCCGTGAGCAAGAGGTGGCACGATGACTCTGGGACAGCACGAGGTTGGTTGACACTGTACCACGGCAGCTGAGTGCGTCTGAATGCAACTGACTAACGAAAACACTGCGGCTGATTGGCCGAGACCCGCTACAATACCAAAGTTTAAAAAAAAAACAAAAAAAACAACAATGTGCCTTCTGCGTTCCCACGTGTGTGGCCCTTTGTCGTTCGCGGCCCTGGAAATTCCAGACTTAAGCGCTGGTTCGTTTCCGTGTTTGACTTTCTCACAGACGGCCGAGCTGCCGCGCACCGCTCGGAGCTGTCTCGTGCGCAAAACCCGGCGAACGGGCGATAAATCAGCCGCCGGCACGACGAGGAACATAATGACCTGTCAGAACGCGGCGTGTTTTACAGCTCTGCGGCATCCGGAGGGACACACAAAGCGCAGCGCCGAGGCTGAAAGGCTTTTTGAAGAGGTGCGCCGTAGAGCTCCGCGTCGTCACGGGGCGTGTCCCTGTTCTCCCCTCCGGCGGGGGGAGGGGGCGGTTCCGAAACAGGGGGACCCGGGGAAACGTCAGCGGCCGCGAGCCGGAATTCAGCTGTCCCGGCGTCGGTGTGACTGCCACCCTCCGGTCCGTCTGCCCTCACCTCCTGGCTCCTGTTTACGGCAGACGGCTCAGTGACGACTCGGGAGCTGGAGCTGAGCCTGTTGTCTTATTCTGTCCTGTCCTGTCCTGCCCTGTCCTGTCCTGCCCTGCCCTGCCCTGCCCTGCCCTGCCCTGTCCTGTCCTGACCTGCCATGTCCTGTCCTGTCCTGTCCTGTCCTGTCCTGTCCTGTCCTGTCCTGACCTGCCATGTCCTGTCCTGTCCTGTCCTGACCTGCCATGTCCTGTCCTGTCCTGTCCTGCCCTGTCCTGCCCTGCCCTGCCCTGCCCTGTCCTGTCCTGCCCTGTCCTGCCCTGACCTGCCATGTCCTGTCCTGTCCTGCCCTGCCCTGCCCTGTCCTGCCCTGCCCTGTCCTGTCCTGTCCTGCCCTGCCCTGTCCTGTCCTGCCCTGCCCTGCCCTGTCCTGTCCTGACCTGACCTGTCCTGTCCTGTCCTGTCAGAGTCGTGACACGCTAAATGCTAATGGCTGAAATAAAAAAAAGCGGCAGGTTTGTGAAATAAAGAAAAACACTTTGCAGAGCATCGATGCGAGGCTGCCCTTCGGCCTGCAGGTAGAGAGGTAGAGCGCCTCCCTTTCACTTCCTCACCGCGCACATGCCCACATGAGTTCCACCCGTAACCATGACAACGCGAATGAATGGCAGCTACCTGAAGCACAGTGAGTGTATGAAAAAAACCTGCAAAAATCAGCTACTCACACCACGTATGATTACGCTAAAGAATCTCTGTCACACAGGTGGGTGCCTCACAAACTCACACGCCTGACTAAATTTACTGACCCTTTTCTAACAAAAACATTACACATGCACATACGTATGTGAAATTAGGCTTAATTATTTACACACACACACGTGTTATGCTTTCATTGTGTGTATTATTGTGTGTGTGTATATGTGGTGTGTGTGTATGTGTGTGTGTGTGTGTGTGTGTTTAAGCAACCCCATGACACTTGGTTTCAGCTTCTTGGAAGTGCTTTTTTTTTTTTTAAACGGATAAATTGAGTGTGCACTTTCTTCCTTCCCGTGAAATGAACCCACAATACCGGTGAGTTCCTGCCGTGTCACGTTTCACCAGCCTCCCCCTCCACCCCCTTCTCCTCCATTGTTTAGGCTCCTTTCAAAAGACTATTACGCAAGCCCATGGAGCCAGTCTCGCAGGCCCAAAGCTCCTCGGCTCTTGCTTTGGGGGAGAGAGAGAGAGGGGGAGAGATGGACATCCCTCTGCTTCATTTATTTTGTAAGGTCCCTCCAACATCCTCCTGAATGCATGTCACTAAAAATATGTTTTGGGACTTGAAAGCCAGTCGTGTTGAAAAGTTTAAGGTGCGTGTGGGATTTTTTGTTTTAGAGTTTATTTAATCTTCTCTGGTGAGAAGATTTATTGTTTCGCATTCCAATCTTTCTTTCTTTCGGCTTTACATAATAATTGACAGTTTCAGATTTACATCAGATCATCATCCCTCCTGCAGAATTCTGTATTCATCTCTTTCCACCTCTTCCCACACTGCTCCATTATAATAAATAAAATATGCAAAGGCCAATTTCATCTAACTCAAAGATGTTTTTTATGAATCTGTAAAGTTTTATATAAATGCGACAGTGCCTATGAATGCATCAGTGTCTGCCATTCGGAAACATTTCTAGAAGTTGTTTTCTCGTGAATATGGTTCTCTGTTCTGGGGTGGGCCACTGACCTGTCCATATCAATAGGGTGAAGTCTAAAGTTTTCCAAGGGGCTGATGGGAAGTGGAGTCCAGAGTTTTTCATGCACCCTCCAGAATCTCAGGGAAAATATTTTATAAAGCTTTGCCTTCTGAATGATCGCCTTGTCCTTTCCCTCCCCCCCCATACAGACACTTTCATTTTGAAAAGTAAATGCAGACTTCATCCCAATAAAGAATGTGCACACATAAAACACTCTGTGTGATGTAAGTGCAGCCAGAGACCGAAAAACCACATGGTCCCAATACCTCAAAACCTCTGCTCTTGCGCTATTAAATAATAGCTTTAAAAATTTTTTTTTTTAAAAACCCAGTAATAATAAAGACAGGCCAAAGATGGGCATGGACATTGCTGCATTGGGAATGTGTGGTCAGTCACATAGAAATACGACAGATGGACGTGAACCGAACATGGCCGATGGGTAGTCCCAACATTGTGTGTCTCTGTAAATTGATTTTTTTTTAATTAGGCCTCCTGGCAAAGAGAATCAGTGTTGCCGGGGGTATTAATATGCCGTAGATTATTACAGTTTAAAAGGCCTGAAATTCCAATGTGGGAAACAGATCAAATGAAGCGTACATAAGGTGACCTCCATTTATGTAAATGCATAGCTTGGACAGATCACGCATACAAATCCATGCCTGGTGTACTCACAGGAGCCCACTGTATAGTTATGCCAGGCTGCATATGGTTATAAGATAGTTCTGTTCATCATAATTCTGATAATTTCCCTACCGTTTCCATTCATAGGCCTTTGCTGTTTACACCGACACCACTTCTGATTGGCCGTGATGTGACCATGCCAAACCACACAGATTCTGAATTGTTATTACAGGCATTTAGCAGACGCTCTTATCCAGAGCGACTTACATTGTATCCAATTATTCAGCTGGATATATACTGGATACAGGTTAAGTACCTTGGTCACTGGTACAACGGCAGTGTCCAACTGGGGAATCGAACCTGCAACCTTCAGGTTACAAGAGCAACTCCTTAGCCATTACACTACACTGCCGAATTGTGACTGTTCTGTGTGTCTGAACACACTGTCCACACGGTCTGAACAGTGCAGTATAGGAACAGAACTCAGAGGGCAGGACATTGCCGTATTATGGTTGGTATATTACTATTAATGACCAGCTATGGGTTCATGAACAAATGGGTCAGGAAGCAGGGTGGGCATGACTTATTTTAACTCGGTGTATTAGCACAGACTCTCCACATTAGCCCTGTCTCTATGCCTCAACATCACAGCCAGAGGCTTTAAACTCTAATCATAGGAGCCACGTCAGGAGCAGGAAAACCCGTCTGAATTTATTATCGTCATTCTTCTACAGCGAGAGCTCCATAAAATTAATTGGCAAGCCAAGTGAAAGCAGAGATGTTTCGCCTCAATAAATATTCAGCTAAATCAGGTTCTTTGATCATCCTATCTTTGAGAAAAAAAGCTATATTGACAATTTTTTTTCTTGCTAACGATAACACAAATAAAATTTGATTTTATTTTTTTTAAATCAGGCAGAATCAGAGTCTCGAAACCGCAGCTGTCTGAACAAGCCTATAAAAAAATACTGACGAGCAAAGTATGTCTACCAGGAAGCGAGCCCCACGCTCAGAAGCATTCATTCCCTAATATTTTCTTCACAGCCCTACTCATAAAAGCTATCGTATATACAGACATATAAAAATCATAAATGGCAAAAGCAGCTGGTAGATCAGACCGGAGGCGGAGCCTGGCTCGAAGGGCCATGCTGAGGAGGGCGGAGCTGAGCCGCGCGAGCCGAACGCCAACATCGCCACTGAACAGCGTCCCATTGAGGGCCCTGCCGAGCCTGGCCCTTTGGACGCAAGCAGACGTATCCTCCCGTTGCCCCGCGCGAAGGGAGCGACTCATCAGACGCTGCCCCGCCGACGATTCCAGAACATCTACACGGCGTTCCTTGCGTTCCGAAGGCTTTGAATGTTCCGGGTCTCGATGCCCTGGTTCCGCTGCTCCAGTTCCCCAATGGGGAGGGGGTGGGGGGACGGGGGACGGGGACGGGGGACGGGGGGGTCTTTAGAGCCTGAAGATGGGCTGCGGTTCCTCTGCTGGCCTGCAGGGGGACTCTAGAGCCTGAAGATGGGCTGCGGTTCCTCTGCTGGCCTGCAGGGGGACTCGAGCCTCAGTCCTGCTCTTCCTCGTGCCCGTTCACCACGCCCGACTCCCAGCGTTGCAGGAGCTGCGTCTTCCTCCGACTCCTCGGGGCCTAAAGGGTTAAAAGGAGGAGCTGAGGAACGCAGCGTTCCCAGGCACTGCCAGTGCCTCTCATTCAAATCAATTTTATTACACGGAGGTCACCACTGCGGCTGAATGGCAAGCTGCTTGGAAGTCGTGCTCAAACTAACCACAGTGTTTCTGAATTAGCCCACAGTGTTGTGTTCTTCAATACTTAATGGTATTGCTTACGCACGAGCGAGAATGATGACACATCGGTGTGATTATTCTCACAAAACTTGCTCTGGCTGTCACATTAAGTTGCTCAATGTGAGTGAACTTGTTAGTTATTAACTAGTGAGTAACGGATCTCCTACGTCTCAATCAAAGTACAACCCACATTTTTGACACTAGACTTTTTTTATGGCTGTTTACCGAGGGAGGAACTGTGCAGTAGCATCCGCAATTGATAAGACCATATGCGTAGAACACGGCATATTACTAGGCAGAGCTTGCATTAAAACGCAATGGCCCTGAGGTCATGGAAATAGTGCGGAGGGTGGCAACAGAGCCTGAGAGCGTCCGTGTGTGTGAGCTGTACCTCAGTCTGCCCCGTCACCTCTGCGCTGGGCTGGGCCGGGGGCCAGGTCAGGTCCAGTTTCCCAAGCGACTGCCGGGCTGAACCAAGCCAAGGAATGAGAGAGAAAGGGAGAGAGAGGGAGAGGTCGAGAGAGAGATTAAAAAAAAAATGATGTTTACATTACTGACAGGCAAATGCACCTGTTGAATGGTCAACACAGCTAAAGTGTAATTACAATTCAAAACAAAGCAAGTTAAATGTAAGGGGGGGAGGGGGGCAGAGATGGAGGTTATGAATGACATAATCGTATTTAGTGGAATGGAGGAACATGGCCTGTTACCAGCAGCATGAATAGATGATAATAACCCTGTGATTCTGTGTCACAGGTGACCACGTCTGGCCACCTGTGACACAGAGGCAGCTTTCTGTGGACACTGCCCCCACATGGCCAGGGGGTGTGATGCCTCTTGACGCTATGAAAGCTCAGTGTTCAGAGTCATATGGATTCCAGGGGGCACAGGCTCTTTAACAGTAGTCTAAGGCTGTGCAGTAATTTATTCTCAGATCTAAATGACTATACGTTAACTGTGTCTCTCAACCCTGGTCCCACAGGCACACTTTGTTCCTGCTGCAAAGGACTAATTAGATTTGATTGAGCTGTGAACCTAACAATATTTTATATCTCTCGACAGTTAACCTGTTAAGTAAATGTGTTGAATTATATAAGCTGGTTTATTCTGCGTATTTCCATGAATATCTTCCCTTCTAGTCTCAAATAAGTTGTAATTAGTTGTCTATTATTCCAGGCCTAAAACCAGTTAATTGCCTAAATAATATTAGTCATCGTTCATATTGAACATTGGTTTGTATTACTAATTATAAAAGGGGCACAACAATTAGTCTTTCAGAATCAATACTATACCTTTAATTATATGTTTTGCTGAATGCAAAATGGAAAATACATATATATACACACGCGCATTAGATTATTGCAAAGCGGTATCACACCAAAATCTGCATTCACATAATGGCAAAATAAATCAGAATCAGTGTGCCCCTGCAACAGACACCAGGGGACCACCGTACTGTATAAAACTGGAATTAAATTGGGGTCAAGGTTAGGGTCCTGTGATGCCTAAATGCGCTAACTTGCACACACACACCTCTACACACACACGCGCACACACACACACACACGCACACATTAAAACATGCAGTACACGCTCCTCTCCTGGTACATTATTCAATTATATAACAGGATATGTTTCATCTCCATAGCATATCCCTTCACTCAAGAGGAAATTAATCCTCTTATGTTGGGCAGGACTCAATGGTCCCATGGTGCAAATCACAAACAAGTGCACTGAGATCAGCAACACCAGAGTGAATATAAACACACACACACACACACACACGCGCAAACGCACACGCACGCACACACACACACACACACGCACACGCACACGCACACACACGCACGCACACGCACACACACGCACACGCACACACACGCACACACACACACCAGCACTGTGTACATTTGTCAGCTAATTACACATGTTAAATCCCTGGGCTGCTGTGGGTTGAGGCGACATCTGGGGAGGATCTTAATATAGCTAATATCAGCCACATGAGACGGCCCCTTCTGCTGGGTTTTACAAACACCTCCTGCATGTGACGTCACTGAGCTGTCAACGGCCGGCTATACAGTATTTTGCCTGATCGATAATAACCTGGTGTCCTGTTGCTAAAGACCTCTAGTTCTTCAGTGACGAAGTGCAGAATTGAAGTATGAATGGCCTGTAGACCCGAAGCACGTTAGCCGTTCAGGGCTACGCAGTTTCCCCCACATCTCTGGAATGCTTTATATGCATTTTATGCAGTGAGAGGATTAACCCTCCCAGCATCCTCCTGTCACTAATGCTACGTTATGGTGTGACGTCACAGCTTGCTTTTTGCTGACATTACCACAGTACTGCTAATCTGCCGGCTTGGGATCTAGCAACAGCCCCTATATTAGATCTCAGCAAACACATCTGTTGCTAAGGTGACTCAGCCGTTGTGATGTCACCGTGCTTATTAAAGAATCCGGGAGGGGAGCGTTCAGCCCTTTCAGTCTTACTCCCTTTTTGGGATTCGGAATAAGACTGGCTTGTCTGAAATGGTTAAGATCGTACCCATCTGGTTCTGCAGAAAAAGCCTTTGCACTGCAGGTTACTTGTCCAAAATTATATTCATTCACATCCCAACCATCAGGAAAAAAAATGACAGAAATGTGGTACAGGTACATATCCCATTATACAGTACAAAAGAACACAACCAAACAGAACACTGCGTACAGTATCGACCATATTTGGATGTGCAGTTAGAAAAAAACTGTATGAAAACCACAGTGAGGCTCCTCCTGACCAATTAAATGAGGAAAATCAAGAACGACAACAACTAGCACCCAAAACAATGGGCAGAGATGTGTGCGTGTGTGTGTGTGTGTGTGTGCCAGGACCAGAGGGAGGGGAAGGGAAGGGAAGGGAGAGAATGAAAGAAATGTTCTTTTACTTTCGATGGAGTAAACAAATCAGGGAGAGGTTGCATGGATACCGAAATCTGGCCATCGAATCCAAATCCAGCCAAACTGTTCTCCTTTCTCTCTCGTAATTAACTGAAGAAAAAAAAAAAGTGTCATACTGATTGGCCAGACTTTCATCACACTTGACTCCCGGGTAAAGGCCAGGTGTTGTTGTCATTCTCTGCCCTCGAGGATGTTGACTTGAGTAACACGGGGTTGGAAGGAAAGGGGTAGCATGAGGGAGAGAGAACGGCACAGGTGAAGCCCTTATAAGCCCCGTGTGAGAGAGGAGACAGCCAGGGAATTTAACTCTGAATTTTAAAGGACTCCACACAAGAGTACTGCAGACACGGCGCTGCTTCCACGCAGACAACACCTGACACTGCGTCAGTCCCAGACCGGAGCCGGTCACCTGAGAAACTGAAACAGTGTTATGGCACAGCACTGACCTGCCCCCAGCGTGGGCCTGCAGGAGAGCTTACAGTACAGGTCTCATCAGGGAGCAGACAGACTGCCACAGAACAGTCTTCCTCCGCCCCTACAGTATCCAGCATCTGTAAACAGAATTACTGTGCGGCTTGTGACCGAAAACCTGTTCTCTGACCATTAACGCGAGGAACTTAAAGCGATAGTTCACCCTAAAAATGAATCTCTAGCATCGATTGTGAGACAGAATCTTCACTGAATGTACCTCGTCCATAGACTTCCATTGCTTTTGAAACAAGGTTTTATGGAGCCCATTTGATGAACTAATCAAATCTACAAAAAAATAAAAATAATAAAAAACACTGTGGAGAGCAGTCACTATCAGGTCAAAAGACGTTTCTCGAGGCAAGGATGAACAACATTAATTTTCAGGGTGAAATATCCCTTGAAGTGCTGTCATGGCTGCCCAGGTGTGGTGATAGAAGGAAAGGGGCGAACGTGCTGGGGCCTCGTCCTGATGGGATCCGGGTACAGAAGCCTGGGGAACCAGGCGTGAAAACTGCGCGCCCGCGTCAGGGGGGGGATAGGGTTTCGGGGTCACGCCACCGCCGTCCCAGACAAAGCAACCCACAAGCAACGCTACGCTGATTCCTCCCCGCTCACCTGAGCACAGGTAAGAGAAGACCTCGAGACAGGCCTCGCTTTCACGCTCGCCCCCCCCCCCCCCCCACCCCCGCCTCCGCCTCCCCCCGAAAAAGAAGAGACTAATTCAAACGGCAAGGCAGACGCAGGCCGTCTGATAGATCCCTGTTATTCTGCGTACATACCTCCTATTCTGGCATCGCCCTCGTTCACTTGGCTGTTTCTGCGCCGCGATAATTTACGCTAATCATTAATACGCGGTCGCAGGGGAACACCCAGACCTGGAACGAGCCCTATCTGTTCAGCGCAGCCGGCAGGGGGGCGTGCACCTCCGCCGAAGAGCCGAAATCAGGGCCCAGCGTGCGCCTCTGCTGACTGAGCCTGAGTCAGACCCCCTTTCAACCCAAAAACAGCAATTAGAGGCTGCTGGGACGAGCAGCAGTACCCCCGCGTGGTGTAATCCTTTAACTAGCGCTGAGTGGCACCCCTGTAACGAGCACCTTGGAGACGGAACCCCGCCACTGTACTTAGCGGCTAACGCCGCGCACGTGTCTGTGAGGGGCGACGGGCGGTGCCAGGGCACAAACAGGCAGCCTCCCCCATACCGGCCTGCTGACGCTGGATAAAGGCTGCTTCTCTATCCCCACTCTCCTCCAGACAGGAGTCTAGGGAACCTAACACTGGCTGTTACGACATTGCATTACAGGCACTTAGCAGACGCTCTTATCAAGAGCACAACCTTACACAACTTCATTTTATTTTTGCCCTATGGACTGTACTACGTGATAGGCCCTCATACACTAAAGATGTAGCTGAGATATTAAGACTGGGTACATCAAATTGCAAAGTAATAACAGCAATTAGTAGCGTTTTGAGTGCAGACTACATCCAAGATTCATTCTTACAGTGCCCTTTTACACTCTTTTTCACAGACAGATAAACAAACACGCACACTCTCTCTCTCTCTCTCTCACACACACACACTCAAATATGTACACACACACACACACACACAAATATGTACACACACACACTCAAAGTCAAATCAAGGTTCATTTACTTTGCAAACCAACCTTGGTAGGCCCTGCTAATTTGGTTTAGAATGAAACTTCTGCCTGTTTTCCATAGGACAAAGATCGGTAAAACACCGCAGAGTGCACGACAAGCCCAGAGCTTTCGACGTCTTTGTGAAGGAATAAGTCTTGCCAAACGGGCATATTAAACATTCAATACCACAGTAAAAGAGATATATGCACACCGGCTAGACCTGACTGCGCTCTCCAATGCAACAGACCCATCACTGTATTCATAAAACATTTACCAGCAAACGGCTGATACACCTGTTTATCTTACTGTCATAGGGCCCGATCCTATAATGAGAAGGATGGAGCAAACTGATTTAAAAGCACACTAAAAGCAGCAACCCCCCCACGGTTGTTTTTTTAACTTGCCAGGCGGGAGGCTGTACTTGCAATTAAAAAGAAACGTTATACTTTCAGTTTCAGTCATCCAGGAGGGAAGTCTGTAATTACGAGGATGGAAAAATATAATGAAGGGAACATTTTCACTTTGAAAACACTGAGCTGTAAAAATCACAAAACATGGTGACAAAGGCAGATTGCCAATGCTGAATTTCAATGGAAATAATAGGGAACTTTCAATAAATTAAAAGTACATTGTATAGATAAAAAGACTATCCAGGAGAAACAAAGAACTACACATACAAGTCCAGCACTGACCTGATGGTGTGGGGGAGGTGGTGTATGAGGGAAGCTCTGATGCAGAGAGGCCGTTTTGGGAGGGGGTGGGGCTGCGGGTCCCCGTGCTGGCCGGCCGCCCCCCTCCTGCACCCGTGGTCCCGTACAGACTGCTCCTCTGCCTCCTCAGCTCCCTCTCCCGCTGCCTCCCCTCCTGGATGTCCTGCTCCACATCAGGCCGCAGCGACATGGAGGAGCGCAGCTTGAAAAAGGGGTTCTCTCTGACCATGCTGACCTCTTCCTCCTCTTCCTCCTCTGCTTCCTCCGTTCCTTCAGCCTCCCCAACGACCCTCCGGCCCTCTCCCACGGTCCCCGAATCCACCACCGTCACGTCGTGCGCCTCAGGCAGGGACCCCGTGCCGTGGGAGGGATGCCGGAGCCCGTCCGGGTTTGGGACAGGCGTATGGAGGAACACGTTATTCTCCAAAATGATAATCTGACTGCTTGTCCCTTCGGATAGCGTGGGGCCACAGAGACCCTGATGCGTGTTGCCGAAGTCTTCGTCCCCGTAGCCTGCTGAGCCCGGCTTCTGGTCCTGCTTCTGGGCGAGCTGGTCCAGGCCGTGTCCGCTCTCCAGGACAGGCCCAGCGTTCGGGCCGTCACCCGTCTGGGACCCCGCGGCAGAGATGTCGTTGGCGGAGAAGGAGGGCCTCTTGGACAGCGGCGTCAGGCTGCCGGACGGCTCTCTCTTCTCCTGGAAGGCTTCGAACAGCTGCTTCTTCTCCCGCAGCTGGCGCACGGTGCCCTTGTCGTAGACGCCGGGCAGTTTGCCCATCTGGACCAGGACCTCCTCCCTCTGGGCCTCCACGCTGATCTCCTTCAGCATCTTCTTCCCGGCGAACTGCCTGTCCGTGCCCTCCCCCTTCGCCGCCCTGGAGGGCACGGCCCGGGACAGAACGGGCTTCCTCAGGGGGATCTCCACGAACTCCTGGGTCCTGTCGAGGCCGCGGGACCTCCGCAGGCTCTGCTCCCTCTCCACCGCGCGGCGGATCTCCCTCTCGATGGGGGTCTCGTTCAGGGGCGCGGGGCAGGCGTCGGGGTCCTCCAGGGGGGCGCAGGGCGCGGGGCAGAGCTCCACGGTGCTGCCGGGGGAGAAGTCGGCGGAGACCCCGCTGTCGCTCTGGTTGTCCTCGCCGTTCGAGGCCTCCATCCTGCTGCTTCTCCGGTGAGCCGGGGGGTTCGACTGGCCTTCCCTTCCTCCGTTTGCTTTCGTCTCTCCTCTCTGTGCGCTCTCCGCTCCACTCTCCCTCTGTTCCTCGTTCGCTTCCTCGCCCGTGTGGAGCCCTGCGACGCTCTGCTGCGCCTCTTCACCCGTTTGCTCGCTCCCTTTCTCCTCCCCTTCTCTCCTCCTCCCTGCCCACTCCCTTACAACAACACAAGCGGAGCCATGGCAGCCTGGCCTTTGACTGGCAGGCTCCAGGGCAACCGTCGCTAAGGGTGGAGATCCCTCAAACACCTGTTGCACTTCCTGCTTCTGCTGTAGCAGACACAGGCGCTGCAGCAGCAGCTCCCCCTGCTGGCTGTCTGCAACAGTGTCATGCTGCAGAAAGCCATCTTGCTGTTGTCGCTGAAGGGAAGACTGAGAGGTACCTGGGGTGCTGGCTTCCCCTTCAGGGTCCTGCCTGCTGTCTCCCTCATTGTCCCCTTCCGCTGGCCAGATTTGGCTGGCACTGGGTTCAGGGAAGTGACAAGCCTCAATCTCTCTGTCTGATCCATCTGAGGTTTCTGCGCTGATCACCTGACAAGGTTCCTCCATGGGCCACTCTGACTGCGTTACATCAGGCCAAGTGTCCTCCTGTCCTGCCCTGGTGGCCTCTCTGGTCATGGGTGGAGAGTTGACCCTCCCACTGTCCCTGTCATCGGAGTCAGAGCCAGAGCCCTCCATCCACAGCCCGCTCCCCCAGTCTTCCTGGGACACGGAACTCTGGGGGCTGGCAATGGCCTCAGTTGCTATAGTGACAGAGTTGTTGCTTGGCTCCATTGGCCTTTCGAGCGGAAAGCGATTTGTTGCCTTAACAACTCCTAAAGCACCTCAGATCTCCTCAATCAATGAACCTACAATAACGATGGCAAAAATGATAATCAAAATTAGACAAACAGAGGAAACGTACTCTTCCAAGAAAGAATTACCACAGTAAGAATTATTAAAAGATTAAAAGGGATTTAAAGTACAAGCTGTCATGCTTGTGGGTACGCAGGTTTAATCTGGATTGTATAAATGACACTCATTTTGTACAGTCCGTATTGCAGAATGCCATATGATTTATTAACAGCAGTGCGTTGATTCACTCTAGCTGTTGGATAACTCCCTGCAAAGCTCCGTCTGAGTGATGTGTGATGTGTAGGAGGGCCACGACATGGCGCATTGCTCGTTATAGACCTGAGTCAGTGTTCAGAACGTACTGTATGTATAAAACAATAAAACAAGACGGGAAAAAACCTATCATCATGTACTTGTCACAGAAAAGTCTCCAAAGGTAGCACACCCTCACCTGAGAAAATCAAGACATGACTCATGTTCAATCCAAGACTGTTTGCGCTGAGACAGAAAACCAGTGCTTAAAATACACAAGACTAAAATCATTGGTTTCCACCTTCAGCTGCAGTCAGTCTTTCTTAAGAAAAAGACAACACAGCACAGCATGCAGCACAAACAGGTAGTCTGACAGAATCTTAAAAAAAAAACCCTTGACTGATCAAATCGAGTCGAGCTGAGCCAGCAGAGTTCTTTTGGATGGGGGTGATGAGCTTTAAAATATTGGGGTGAGGCACAGTCCTTTTAGGAATTCGTTGAGAACAAGGCACACATGAGGCAGATGTGTCATTCCATCTCACACAACACTTGACAGACAAAAACCCTGCGGATTGATCAAACTGGGTTTGATGGCAGTGAGCAACAGCATCAAAAACAAGGAAACATCTGCACATCCAGAGCTAGGTGTGGGGTTAATGGAGACACACCGGTACATTTAAACAAACACGTACTTTCATGCCGCAGTTTCCTCCATTGTATTGGCAACGTTTCAATCCGATGTGGATCATCGCCATCAGGTAAGAACAGCAATACGGCACCTCACATTAAATGGCATTTATTCTACGGGCACAGCGAGTGTTTTTGAGCAATCTCCTAGAAACCAGCACAACCGCGCTGCTCAGCTTGTAATCACGGCCGTGTTCCTGCCACTCCAGAGTGGCCGGTTGTGCCGGGCCCGTTGTTAGCCCTAGCGCTACGGGCTAGGCTCCCACCCCCGCCGGGCACAGTAAGTAAGCCCCTCCTCCTGCCGGCTGCACAACCAGCAAAGCGTCCTGCTGATTCGGGGCGGACTTTAATCCGCTTAGACCTCTCAGAGCAGCTCAGAGGAGACATGCGTGACGTGTGTGTGTGTGTGTGTGTGTGTGCGCGCCAGCCGACGGAACAATGGCCCGGCTTTCATACCTGCCAGGTGACGGAGCTCTTCTCCCTGCCTCTCTCTCTCCGTCGCCCCCGGGGTCTGTCTCAGTCCCATTTTACCCTGTCTGCCTCTCCTCCCTCCCATCTCAGCATCCATATCCGTACGACTGCATTGCAGGTTAAGTGTCTATTCACCGGCCTCATTCATCGGCACTTGAGCGCCCTGAGTTTGCATCCTTCTTCAACAAGTGCTGCTTCCAGAGATGGGCTTGAGAGCCGTGGCAAAAATATTTCCACATAGCGGCTCACAGCCAAAGAACTGTCCATTAGTCAAACTCCATGTGAGCACTCTCACACAAATCAGTAGCCTACCAATATCCACTAGACTACAAGATAAGTGGAAGAAATACAATTATTATTTTTTTGCTGCAGCAGTTCTACTGTAAATGTTTCGGTTAGACCACTGATTAAAATGAAATGATAATGATTGCCTTAGTGTAACTGGGCGTTTCCCACCTGAGAATGATGCAGAAGAGGTGAAAGACAGAGATGGTGAATGTGATATCTTACAGGTAGGGTAGGATAGGATGTGCAGAAGTGAGGCAGAGGCGAAAATACAGTTTTAAAAATGCTAAAATAAATAAATAAAAATTTAATGAGATATTCTAATCATTTGATTGCCTTTCAGCGGATATTCTTCCAAACTAATTATGTTTTAAGTATCAGGACTAGAATCAGTCTACATCAGATTCAAGAAAGGACTCTTTACTCTGCCTGCTGATCAATGAACAATAAAAAATGAATCTATTTTTTTTTAAGTTAATCAAAAAAAAGCAGCTAATCCAATTATTAAAGCTACTGTTTAAAGTATGTGCACATATAAATGGTATTAAATGATAATGCACAAACAGTGTTTTTAGGAGTGCTGTGCAGTGGGATTCAACTGCGTATTTTTATGTACACAACTCTTGCTTAAAAACACGTTTTCGGGCTTCAGTACAAGAAACATTACAAAATGGGTTGTTACCTTAATTAAAATATTTATGACAACTTGGACGTTTTATTTTTCAGCGAAGGGTTTAAGGGATTCAGTGCAGTATTTTTAATGGAACAAAGTAACTTAATGTAATGTATTCCCATGTGAAGAGGAAAATCACCGTCTTCCACTGTTATTCATTTTCCTAGCATCCAATAAGGGTAGCGCAGTTCCCATCAATTTTCTAAAAAAATATGCGCTATATATATTGAAACAAGTGAATGCAAAATGACGTCCTCTCATTGTTTACCTAGCGGGCTAAAGGGAATGAAGAACGCTTGGATTTTCACCGTTACAGTATACTCAGCAGTGGAAACTGTACAGATTAGCATTTTAATCAGATTATTAAATCTCATTACCAGACAATGTGCTCACCTTCAGTTTCCTCAAGATGGCCATCCTTGCCGCCACTGCAAGTCTGACTGCTGTCCCACATTGAATTTTCTCTGTCCCATTAAATATTCTTCCTCAATATGAGGGGAAAAAAACTTTGATTCTGAATTTTGAAAACATTCTGATACCCTAGTTTCCCTTCATGTTGTCGAGTTCGAATCTACTTTTTAAACCAAGACACCACTGACAGTGTGCTATGTGGTCACTGCTGACTGCTTCATTTTACAAAGATGTTCTGCGTGATTTGTTCTGTGCCTTCTTGGCTGGTCCACAGAGACGTCGTATTGCGTCGTATTATAATTAATCTGAGGTTCAGCGATTTGTAGCCTTAAGGCGCTGCAACCGCAGTGTTCACAAAACAAATGCACTTAAATTGATTCCCCAAATAGCGCAAGACAATTAAACAACATAAGGACATTAAAAATGAATGGCGAAATTGTTTAGATGAAGAACTATCGCATTCTTTCTCTAAAGCGTTATTCACCTTTTTGAAGATCACTATTACCCAACAATTATTTCAACATAATTAGATTCAGAAAGTTCCATGGTTCAATTTCAAAATGTAGTCTTTTCATCACTTTAAACCCTTTGAAAAGCAGCTCAATTTTAGGCCAGTGTTCTAGAACTTCATTGCTTTCAGTTGCCGGTAGTGATGATCACATCGACCGTTAGAATGCAAATAAACAAACAAACAAATAAATAAATAAATATTCCAGTCACATATTAAGGATTTCACATCGCAAGGGGTTAATACGCAGACTAATTGAAAAACGTTGGACAATATGGTTCCAAATAAAGCACGACGGAGTGATCTATTGTGCTTAAGTTTGAACAATTATAGGAGACCCCGTTTAATTAACAAACGGAGTATCAAATTCGTAAAAAATCAGCATTAAACATCATCCTCATTAATTTATTAATCAAACAGAGGAACGGACATGTTTCAAAACCTGTGCAATGTGCAGTAAGTAGCCTATAGCCTACTGTCGAAATTTCAAAGATTAGCCATCCCTAATGCTACAATTTAACATGGATTTATGAATTGAACATACCTACTGAATAAGTCTTGCACCGTTGACAACACGTGATGGTAAAAGTCATGTTTACCAGCTTTATGGCTGACGACACAAGCAATTGTAAGGGTTTAAGGCGAACTCACCTGTTGAAAAAATGTTGCCTAGTTTCGGATCCTCTGGGGCGTTAAACCGACTCCCACAGACAAAAACTGCGAGGCCAACAGAAGGCGTCGGGCTACTGTAAGCTCCCTCCCCCCTGTTTACTCGCCACCTCTAAAGAGATTATAATTATTAGGCGAATATCCGCGTTTCGAAAATAGGATTTCAAGTATTCCATGGGTTTTAGGAAAGGACTTAATTGATATAATGGTTTAATTATATATACATGTTGATCGGATTAACGGTTCTATATGTGTCCCATTTAAACCCCAGCGCGAGACTTATCAGATATTATTTGATAATGGTGCAATTGCTTAATTTGTCTGTTTCATAAATGTGAACGTAATTTTTGAAAGTAGAGAATATGCAGTCTTCGTAACTTCAAGCAGCACGAGTAGGCCGAGCTACAGTGTCCTATAAATAAGATGAACTAACGTTTCTTTGATATCGAAAATGATATGCAGTTTTAGCAGCACTGAATTGAACGACTGAAATAACAAATAAAACATCCGCATGAACAGGATAGATCTGTTTGACAAGGATAGTCCAATTCAAAAGGGCAACAATCTTCCCACTGTCAATAAAACACAACACTAAGACACACACATTTTACTCCATATATTCCTATTTAATTAAAACACATTCCTTTTTTCCCTCCCACAATAACTCAACCATGAAACATACATTCTATACAACAAACCCCACCTGCCTTAATTAATGTTATATACATTAAGGTACACAGCGGTATCACAAAAATATGGCTGTGTATGTACATTTCTTTAGTTTTGTTTTGATCCTTGAGGAAATTTATTGTAACATTACAAACATGTTAAAAAACGACTTCCCATAAAAGACTGATGAAAAAAAGGTAAAATGCTCAGAAGCAATAAAAAGACTGGAGCAATCAGAATGTTGAAAACCGTAACTTACTATGCATGCCTTGACTTCAACCCAACTTAAAACCTCCATGTTGGTGATTTTATTATTTTTTTATAAGATCTACAGCTTTAAAAAATCCATTCAGATGCATAAGAACAGTAAAAATGAATGGCATTCGAAAGTACGACTGCAGCACCGTGTCACCGTACGTCCAGTAGGTGGATCTGTAGCTGGAGCTTCACCAAGTAAAAATGGCCGCACACAATAACACAGGATAGTACAGCTCATAAACAGTAGAGAATTCCCTTATTTGCTAACAAAAAAAGGGCAGATCTGATCTGAAGCATCGAGAGTT
This sequence comes from Anguilla anguilla, assembly GCF_013347855.1. Taxonomy (NCBI): domain Eukaryota; kingdom Metazoa; phylum Chordata; class Actinopteri; order Anguilliformes; family Anguillidae; genus Anguilla; species Anguilla anguilla. The sequence goes on along the minus strand of NC_049202.1, from coordinate 67,617,465 downwards.
CAGTGGCCACGTCGACGGCCGCAGTTTCGCGCCTGGCACTGCCCATGATGACGCTGCGCTGCGGTTCGGTCCGCACCTCCGCCCTCTCTGGGATCAGTGTCTCAGGGCGTGCGCCCGCAGTTCCACTCATCCATTTTGGAAATTCCCAAATTCGCATGCCGGAGTGTCTGGCTTACAACTCAATGTCCCCAATACCGTGAAGAGCACAGTATGTGGGGGGGGGGGGGGGGGGGTTCCCACACGGGTGAGTCAGTGGTTACTACTGGAGACGGTCACCGTGTGAACACCACTTATGGATCTTCAAGAACGGCGGGGGAAGACAGGATGTTCTGTAGTGCACTGAAGGGGACACCTGACACGGAGAGAGAGAGAGAAAGAGAGAGAGAGAGAGAGAGAGAGAGAGAGAGCAGGACACAGGCAGAAGAGGAGAGCTGGAGACAGCCTGTACTGGTCTGGTCTGGTCTGTACTGTACTGTACTGGTCACATGACAGAGCAGCACTGGCAGGTCTTGCGTTTGGGGGTGTCCCCTCCCTCGGCCCGAGTGGGGGCGGCTTTGGAGGGGTCCAGCAGGGCCTGCTGCTCTGACGGCACGGCGGGGGTTTCTGTCGTGCCCGTTATGGGCTGCGGCTCCGAATCCTTGGCTGCCCCCGGCTTCGCGTTCCCATCCAGAGGGATGTCCTGGAACTGTCCGGCCACGGCGGCTGGAGCTGGAGACTTCGCCTTCCCCTCCGGCTTCGCCCCCTCCCCCTCCGCTTCAGGCTGGGGGGCGAGCGAGGGCAGCTCTGTCGGGTACACGGGAACCTGGGCGGCCGGGGGCTCCGTCTCCGCGGAATCGGCTGGAGGCCCCTTTTCCGCGGAATCGGCTGGAGGCTCCTTTTCCGCGGAATCGGCTGGAGGCCCCTTCTCCGCGGAATCGGCTGGAGGCCCCTTTTCCGCGGAATCGGCTGGAGGCTCCTTTTCCGCGGAATCGGCTGGAGGACCCTTTTCTGCGGAATCGGCTGGAGGCTCCACCTCGGGCGCCGGGGCCTCTTCCACATTCCCTTCCGCTTCCGTTGGGGCTTCTGCTCCTGCTTCTGCCGCCTCCTCCTCGTCTTTTGGGGCCTCTTTCTGGGGCTCTTTCTCCTGAACGCCGTCTGCGCCATCTGCAGGGTCAGGCTTCGGCACCTCTGGCACAGGGACTCCTACTGAGGCGGAGCTCTCAGCTGGGGGGGCGGAGCTCTCAGCTGAGGGGGTGGAGCTCTCGGCTGGAGGGGCGGTGCTCTCGGCTGGAGGGGCGGGTTCTTTCGCGTCGGCTTGGGGCGCTGCAGCCTCCGTGTCGGCTGGCTCGTCTCCCTCGTCCGTGACGGTCACCCGCTCTGCTCGGATGATCTCCCCCGCGTCCTCGTCTTCCGAATCCTTCCCTGGCTCCGCCTCCGAAGCAGGCGGGGGCGGTGTGGGGTCCTCCCCCGGCGTGGCCTCTGCGCCTCTCTCTTCCACACCCCCTTCTTCCTGCTTTGGGGTTTCGGCAGCGCTCGGGGGGGCGTCGGTGTCGGCCACCTCTTCCTGTTGCGGGGGCTGGGGAGCAGAATCGGCGGCGGCCTCCTCCTTGCCCTCCTGCGTGCCGTTAGGGATGACCGCCGCCTTCTCTGGCGCTGGTCCCGCCTCCTGGCCCTCCTCAGGGGTGGGCTGGGCCTCCGGCTCCCCGGTGGCCTGCGAGCTCTTGGGGCCGTTACCCAACGCCGCTGCCCCAGAGTCCACCACCTCTTCTGGAGGTGCAGGGGATGATGACGTGGTGGCAGCGGCAGCAGCATCCAGCGCTGCAATACAGAGGACACCAGTCTGAGGGTCAGAGCCTTAAACCGACTGACCTGTCAAATGCAGACCTTTCACTGGAAATGACTAAATATAAAAGCACACAGTGAAGCAGAAAGGTCAAGGGAAGTTGAAGGCTATTTCACACTCCCCGCTCAAGCCCCTCTTCTTGGCTTAACCTCTTTCTGCCCCTCAGTACAAATATCCTTTTTTTTTTAAAAAAAAAGTAGGCAACAGCACTGTTGAAGCCACTTCGAAGTGGTGTCAAGATTGTCACTTTTGTCCCAGCTGTAACGTTACTGTTATGGCGAGATGCATTGCGTTGAACGAGGACGAAATGGTAGCTAATGATTATACTCTGAATTAATAAGTATTTTTGCACTAAAGAATTCGACAAGAGAAAGTCTGATGTGCAGCACAATACTACTGATTACCCATCCTTAATCAGCTACGTTAACTGGCCGTCTTTGTAATTTCATACAAAACCATAATTATAATGGCTAATAGTATTATTGCACAAAGTAAAATTAATTTGGTTGATTCATTCGCTACCCGGAACAATACTGCGGCATACAGATCTCAAGGTCTTCAAATCGGTTTGTCTGTAGCCAACGGTAACAAAACGCGATGGAGTTCGTCAGAAAGGAAGGTTGACACGGAGGAGGCGGGGACCTCCATCACGGAGATTGGACGAGGGAAATTCCACGTCAACGACTGACTGACTCCGATCAGCAATACTTTCATGCGCTGGTCTAAAGAAAAACATTCAAGGGTGAGCGATGACAAAGTTAAGGCCCAAATGCCACACAGAGCACGAGTCGTTATGTAGACCTAAGTTGCATTTGTCAACGTTAGTAAGCTAAGTTACCGTTAGACTAGCTGTTGTAAATTGTCGTTATGGTCCACAAAACGGCAGCTAATATAGTTCTCTTAGAACTGAAGGAACCAGTTCTACAGAACCACGTCGTTAAGTACATTCAGGCAAATCATAACTTGTATGTGGCACCCGATTCAAAGCTATACGGTCCAGAGTCAAGCTGACTGAAAAATTAATAGCTAACTCCAGCTAGCAAGCATGTGGTTAATGTAAACTGAGTTGACGTTAAAATTAAACCAAGCTCCTTTAAAAGGTAACGTTAGCAGACGACAGTGCCCCTTTCTCGAAACTGCACAAAATTCTTTGGTTAACTATCTTACCTCAGAGTTTAAAGAGCGACAGGATGTGTGGAGCAGAACTTGTGTGCATAAACCGTACCTATATTAAAGTAAATTAAACTCGTTCTTAAAAATTAAAGTAATCTAAAAAAAAAAAAAAAAAAGCTCACAATGCAAAAGAGCGCCAATCATTCATCACCAGGACAACAGAGCCTACTTAGCAACACTTTCGGCATCACTGGTGTGCTGACACAGCTCTAGAGGCTTGAAAGCAAATTGCACTGCATAAATGACCCTAATAAATGAAATAAGTTCGTATTAAGTTATTTGTTATCTTAGTCTAAGTGTTCCAAGAAACAAACAATGTCCAGAAATGCTAAATATTTAGACTTTCACCACTTCCTACCGATTTAACATTTGTTAAGGGCTGGAAACAAACGCATTAAATTAACTTTAGCCTGCCATATGGTTAGAATAATATTTTCAGATTTAACTTCTCATTATTTAAAATGTATAAGCCATTTTTAAAAAGTCTTAATCCCTTGCTCATTATAAGAGATGCAAACCTTCCCTACTTGACGCAGTGCAGTTTTATTGTTACCGCAGCATTTGCCAGCATTTCAGAGGGCAGATGACTTACCAGCTGGTCGTTCATTACAGTCAAAGGTGTTTGGTTATAGCACATCACCCAACACAAAACATATATCAAAACATGCTGTATAAAACTAGCAGCTGTAGATGTATTAGACTTCAGCTGACATGCCCTTTCGTGTGCTGATTTATATCCACACCATGCCCATGGTTATGGTTGCGGTCATCAGAACATCTACAACGACAATACGCATGCGTGTGCTTCTGAAATGATGATTCGAGTCAAGGCTGCGCGCGTGCACGCGCGTAATGCCTCTCACCTGACGGCTCCTGTTGGCCGTTTTCCAGACTGGCTGATGGGGGTTCCTCGGGTGATCCACCATCTGAAGAACAGGAGGATGACACACACAGTAAGAGGGGCAGTGAGTGAGTGCATATCTTAATGATTCTGTGTAAATACGGAGCCCCCCCACTCACACGCACATGCACATGTACACATATGGGACCTAAAATCTGGAACCCCCCACCATCTTCGTTGCCAACCAAGCCAGCAGGCGTCTGAGGACTAGAAATAAAAAACCTAAGCACTAGACTTATTCAATTCTGCCAAGAAATGTGTAAATTGTGACAATCACAGAAGCTTGAAAAAAAAAGCATTTTTACAGGAGGAGTAAACTACATATTACGACAGAATTGTGAGGAGGTATGTAACAGCAGGCTAGAAGACAGTGGGGGGTGGGGGGGCGAGGGCGGTGCGGGAGTAAGTATTTGAGGCAGATTTGCTCACACCCACCTTCCTTCACTTCCTCCGCCTTGTCGTTCTGTTGGTGGAGAGAGACAGTGTTACTCGACGGCTCCACACAGAGCACCGTCTGCATTCCTACCACCTCAGCTAAACACTCACTGTCACTGACACCCTGCGCTAATGAATATTTCATGGTAGCCAGACACGGAGTAGTGGCACAGTGACCCAGCAAACAGTCCCCGAAGCAAACATTCTTGACATTTCTCTTCTGCAATCAGATACTACGCAGTTGATCCGCTAAGCCTCAGGTCTGGAAATGCGGTGAATTTCCGCTACAGTTCATTAAAAAGTCCTTTATTTCAGAATTAAAGTGCGAAACAACCAGAACGGCTGTAAAATGGGACCGCTACAGAGTAAATAAAGCTACCATTTTTAAACACAAGAGGGCCTCAGTGAGTCACGGTGTGCTGTACGATATTCAGAACCCAGTGATACTTTATGATGCCTTGGGGGTAGGCAGGAATTTGCGTGGAAAGCACACAGAAAACATTTTGACCAAGCGATTGATTTGAAAGTACACAGTACAGACACTGCAGGAACAGTCTAATTAAAAGAATCCCGCACTGAAACATGAAATAAGTAAGCTCTCTCGTTTGAATCATTATGGAGTACTTCAGGACAGAAACACACATTAAACAGGAAATATTTTAAGTACTCTTATTTAAAAGGCAGACTTGGCTTCCCCCCCCTGTTAGAATGGCTACATGCCATAGCAGTTGGTGTGTTGAAGCTATAAACAAATCTAGTTTTTTTAGAGCAAAGCAAGTGGGGCAAATGAATTAAGTGAGCAGTGCAGCATCTGTGGAAACCATCTGTATATTATGCAAAGATTTTAGATGCTTCTCTTTACACTCCAGGGTTGCTTCTCCCATGGGGATCTTTAAGAATGTGTTGTTTAAGTGATTTAGGGGGGGACTGGGGTCCCAAACATGTCTGCAGGCCCCCATGGAACCTCATTATTATGATCTTAAATGTATACGTGCACAGCATCTACAGACCTACAGAAAAAGATAATAATAGTATGCTTAGAGCTAATTGTTATGGAAGAATTACAATATAGAAATGGGAAAAGCTTAATGTTATCAGCACATATTGTGGAGGGCTTGTCTTTCTTAACAAGAAAAGGATTTCCTTTTCAAATTGAAAAGAAATACATAAGTTACTGAAGCATCAAACTGAAAATTTGAATTATTCTTTGGAAGAGTTGACATAACATACAGAAGATTTTCAAATCATTGCCCCATGTTATAGGTGTCTATTCGGTTTGTCAGTTTGAACTAGGTATATCCAGGACAATTTGAGGGGAAATAATTATGCCTGTAGATCCAGTTAATATTTAAAGGAATTTGTATAGAAAATAGGAAAGGCAGCAGGTTTCTGGTATAGTATCGCCTAAAAGTATTTGCAAATGTGCATTGTGCTTCAAGCATTTTTGCAAAGCACTCTGGGAAGTATGGTTGAGCTGGGTTCACATTCAAATCTATAAGCATTTCTTTATGGAAAACAGTCTTCCTTGGAACTGAACACAGTGCTTATAAGTTCTCGTCTGTAGTGCAGAACAACATAAAAACATGAGTGAAACTATCAGTTGTCCATGGGTAAGAAACAACATTGAGAGTGCTGATTTTGGATGTGGAGTGGACCTTAATTAATTAAAAAGGGGTTCTTAAAAGGCACTGCTGGGCTACAGAGTGCGGTGAGGAAGAGTGGTGGTTGAGGGATGAGAGTCTGATCCAGTGGCTACAGGGTTTCGGTGTTTACACAAATTCTCACTAAATGAACCTTTAGTCCCTGATTTTTCTGCAGGTGCTAATTAAAAATCTCCTTATGGGGTTCCCCACACAAGACATAATCTATCCAGGTAACAGAGGTGACTGCTTCGATAAAGGAAGTGTGTGCCGTCCTGAGCTCTTACATCCTGCTGATCCTCTTTCTCTTCAGCCTTCTGCGGACTCTCCTGCGGCCTGATACACACAGAGACACACGGACAGCGCATAACTCTTCAGAGCAAACACACACACTGTGACTCATAGAGGTGCAATGGTGAACGCTGTCTCTCCGGCCTGCACCTTTAAATCTTAGGTAGACTTGTGGCGAGAAGGCTACAGGTCAGGCGGGGGTCAGTGTAAGAGATAGCCTTAAAGCCGATCTTATTCAGCTCCAGTTGTGGGGGGATGTAGGGGGGATTTGAGTATAGGACGAGGGGTGGAGAGAGGGAGTGAATGAGAGGCGATGGGGTGGTGAAAGGGAAGCGCTGGGATCTTACTTGTCTGTTTGCGCCTCTGCCTCCTCAGTGGGAGAGCTTAAGACAGGAGAGTTGGGCCCTGGGCTGTCAGGGCTGGTGGGGTTCGCGTCCATTAGCCACTGGTCCCTCAGGGACTTCCTCTGTGGAAGAGAGAGAGAAATGATCACACACACACACACACACACACGCCTTCACTGTCACTACAAAGCGACTCAACACACACCAGCATATTTACCGCACACACACTCACAAGCATGAATATTTAACATTAGAAACGCAATAATCTGCAATAAATCGCAAAAATAGACTTTTTTCATAAATATTGTGATAAATACATTTCACAGCAGTGTACTACATTGGTATGTCTCATGCTGTAACAAAGCTGTATTTTTGGTCATAGGTGGTGATGTCTTGTCCTGATAATAATATATCATTTGAATGTTCTGTGTGTTTAATTCTGTACATGCCCCAGTAAATGGGCCCAGCTTGCGCTGTGTATGAGGCACAGGCCTAAAGCTGAGGAGACCGGTTATCAGCGTGATGTCAGCCTGACGGCACGACCTGATTGGTTCCTCCTGGCCACTTCACCACAGGCCTCCCAAATCTCCCTCAGTAAACAGCCACGCAGGTCTCAGGGTGCGCTGGCAGTGTAGCCTAGCCTCCCAGCATGCACTGCCCCCCCTTCCCACTCCTCCCATCCCTTTAAACCCATCTCTCCGCAAGAAAACAGGCAGCCCGTCCCTTTAAACAGTATTTCCAAAACAAATAACTCCGCGGCCCAAGGCGTAACCTCTCCGATTGCCAGAGTGAAGGTACAAAGCCAAGAGCATTGTGTCACTGCCAAACAAGGAAATCTGCTCCCAGCACTTCCTTCCTGGAGATGGGAGGTCCCGGGCTTCTGCGAGCCGTGCATCCTCCCAGCGACACGCAGCAGTGCACACAGGTGACCTGCGCCCTTTTTTCAAACTCAAACCACGGGGGGGGGGGGGGGCAAACGTCAGCGGGAAAGAATGTTTAAAAACGGCTTATAACGGCAGCATTTGAAATTCGTAAAAATATATACGGTACACATTATAAAAAGAGGGACAACCTTGTACACACGCGCACATATATTCACATACCAGTAAATACAGTGTGTCTCTGTAACACACGAAGTGCTTTTGTTCATGCACAGTGGAAGCAAGGCCTTTTTGTGGCGACAGATTGCTAAAGCGGTGCAGGCGGGCATGTGCAGTAAGTCCTGTTGAGAAAGCGCTTTGGGACAGAAAGAGACCGGAGCTGACTGAGAGGCACCATGTTGTGACCTGTAGCCACCGAGTAAAACCGCCAGACCAGAGCCCCGCGGACAGACTCCGGAGGTTACGACAGCTTTCCCAGCATCCACTCTGCCGATCCTGGCCCCTCGTCTGCGGGAACCTTTAGTGGGTCTGAGCGTGTGCAGACCGCAGTGTTGGGACCCTGCTCTTCTCTGGAGTGAACAGGGGTGGAAGGGGTCAGAAGACTGAGCAGGGGAGCTAAAGGGGATTAGCAGCAATTTAACCGCTTCCACGCAGGAAGCGCTCGGTGCCGCAGAAGGAAACCACCACCGCCCCGCCCCGCCCCGCCCCCCTCCCAGCTCCCCGCTGCCGAGCTTCACGCCATTTCTTTCCCAGATCATAGTGAGGCCCTGCACTGGGCTGTGATAGAGGGAGCAGAGGCAGTGATGCCACCCGGAGTGGGAATGCAGGGGGGAAGGGAGGGATGTAAAAAAGAGAGGAAACAGCGTGAACAGCAGATTTCCATTTTATTATGGTGATGGATACACGTACGTATGCACACGGACGGACGGATGGACGGACGGACGGACACACACACACACACACACACACGCACACGCACACACACACACAAACACAGTACAGTTATTTGCCTAGAGCAGCTCACACTGAAGTGCAGTAGGAAGGAGGAACACCAATCAGAGAGCAGTCTGCATGTGTGCGCAACGGAATGGGATTAACAGTCTTCTCTGTAACAAAACTGACTATTACAACTGACAACCTGACTTCAACACAACTACTGTGTATTTACTGTCTGTGTGTGTGTGCGTGTCTCTGCGTGTGTCTGTGCGTGTGTGTGTGTGTGTCTGTATGCGTGTGTGTGTGCGCGTGTGTGCATGTGTGTATGCGCGTGTGTGTGTGCGTGTGTGTGTGAGACCCACACGCTTTCATAGTCGCTCTCTATGGTCGCTGCCTGGTTTGCTGTGCAGAGCTAGTCTGAACATGCCGGCTGGAGAGTCGGGGGGGAAAAGTTCACACCTTGAGCTGCTGAGCTCTGAGCTTCTCGTCCTCCATTTCCCGCTTGGCCCGGTCCTCCTCCTCCTGCAGGCGGCGCTTCTCCTGAGAGACAGGAAACGCACGTCAAACAGCCAGCGCTGACCCGGCCCTCTTCCCCCCCGCTTATCACCCCCCCCCCCCCCCCCCCAGCTCTGCGGTGCACTCTACAGCACAGGGCTGACACACGTCTGCGCGTGCGCGCACACACACACGCTTTTAACGTAGTACAATACGAGTCTAATGCATTCAGTATTCGCCTTTAAGCCACTACCGTGCCCCCAGTGCCCTCTGCCTTAGCCCTGTGAGGATCAGGGGGGCTGAACGCTACGGTGTGACAGAGCCTGCACACTGCCCAACACACCACTCCCAGCACCCTCACCCTCACACCTCAGTGTGCTATAAAAATATAACATAAATATACTGCCCCAGCTGCAGGCTGACTCACTGCGGCTTCCCCGTCTTATCAGATTTTGAGCTCAGCCGGGTGAAAATGCTACGATTGTGAAACCCGAGCTGGAGCGAGGACGGCTGTGCCGCAGTCATTTAAGGTTATTTAGCGAGCGCATGCAGGGGCCTAGCGCACCTAGCAGGGGCCTAGCGCACCGGCGCGACTGCGTGCGATATTTACAGCGCCCCCCCCAGCGCAGAGAGGGGAGCAGCGCAGAGAGGGGAGCAGCGCAGAGAGGGGAGCAACGCAGAGAGGGGAGCAGCGCAGAGAGGGGAGCAGCGCAGAGAGGGGAGCAGCGCAGAGAGGGGAGCAGCGCAGAGAGGGGAGCAGCGCAGAGAGGGGAGCAGGGCACGGAGGGGAGCAGCACAGAGAGTGGAGCAGCACAGAGAGGGGAGCAGCACAGAGAGGGGAGCAGTGCAGAGAGGGGAGCAGCGCAGAGAGGGGAGCAGCGCACAGAGAGGGGAGCAGGGCAGCAGGTGCGGGGCGCTTCGGGGCCCGGCTGTTTTACAGCACTCAGAAGGGCCCTGCCTCGGCCCCGCCCCGCCCGCCTGCCCTCCGCACTGCGCTCTGTAGAACCGCTCAATTATTCAGAGGCTGGAGAAAGCCAGGGAACCAGGGCTCAGGTTCACATGCCTGGCAGCGTGTGTGTGTGTGTGTGCGTGTGTGTGTGTCTGTGTGTGTGTGCGTGTGCGTGAGTGTACGTGTGTGTGTGTGTGTGTGTACGTGTGTGTGTGTCTGTGTGGGTTTGTGTGTGCGCATGTGTGTCTCTGTGTGTGGGTGTGTGCGTGTGTGTAATTGTGTGTGTGTGTGTCTGTGTGTGCGTGTCTGTGTGTGCGTGGGTGTGTGCGCGTGCGCTGTGACACAGTGCGGTCTCGAATGACACTGCTGAAATGGGAAGCACTTGACTGTCACGGTTAGCTGCTAGCTCTCTGATACACAGGGACATGGTTCCAGGCGAGTCCCTATGGGTCTGACTCGACTTCCTGCTGGAACAGGGGGGTCTGTTCGTTCACACTCTTCTTCAGATAAGCTGCGGATCCTATGATTTCACAGTTCAATGCACGTAATGTTGATGTAAGCAAGCTAATCATGTGCTTTACTGAGCACCGAAAGGCACAGCTCAAGACAATGACATTGGGTCTTGGGTCCATGATTTCTACCCATAAATGTTAGCATTAATCACCTACATTATTCTTAATACCTCTACATGTAAATGCATTTTTTTGTACTTTGGCTGGCTTTTTTCTTCTTCAAGAAAGTGCATACCAGAAGGAATAAAAAGAAGCACAGTGATATTAATAGACTAGATTACATTAATTAATTTCACATGAATGTTCATCAGCACTCAAGGGCATAAAAGAAAGAAAAATTATCTTCTACATATAAATACAAAATTAAACAGAAGAAAAACAAAGTTATCATGGAAGTAAACAACGACAACAAATGCCACATGAAAATGCAACATGTCCACCCATTCTTCCCCACCAAAACTAACCACTCCCCTTCTCTACACCTGCTCTACACCCACTCTGTAGTACAAGTACCCACTTCCTTCCCACTGATTTTCCCCACTCTACATCCACTCTACCCAACATACATCCACTTATAACAGTACACAAGTAACATTTCACCCTAGTCTACACTAACTCTGCCCCTAATGCACACTTACCATCTGCCTTCTCTACACCCTCTCTATCCCCAGTCTATAAAGGTACCCCACCTATTCAACCCCCCCAGGCCTTCCCCACTGCCCCCCACCAACTCTCATGTCTTATCCCCAATCCCAGCTCAATCCCCCCCCCCACCTTAGCCCAGTAATCGACTGGTTTTCCACACCCTCATTTAATCATCTCTCCCTCCTCCGGATGCCTTAGTGCTTGTGTGTGTGTGTGTGTGTGTGTGCGTCTCTGTGCAGACCCAATAGGTCACTCACTCACCGCGATGGCCTGCAGCCTCTGCTGGTACTTCTCCGCCTCGTCCGCCATCTTCCACCTGCAGCACAGAACACAGGGTTTATGTGTGTATATACGCCACCGTCCCAACCAGACCACTGTCCCTACAAAACCACTGTCCCAAACACACCACTGTCCCTACAACACCACGGTCTCTACAACACTACTGTCCCAAACACATCCCCCCCCCACCACCAAAACTGTATTGCTCCAAAGACTGAGAGGACACTTTTTAATGTTTTTTTTCTCCTTTTCACCCAATCATATTGATCCGGTATTCATCAAGCATGTGCTCTCCTCCAAAACAAGTGATGTCAGGTGCCGCAGAAGTCAGGGACACACAGACGTGAGCCTGAGGAAGACCCTCATGTGCATCCCAGCAGGCAGTGCCCATTCCACCAGTGGGGGGTCCATGTGCGACAGGATGCTGTCATCCCAGCAGACTGAAAACATGCCTTCCCTGGGGAAGGCTAGTGCCAACTGCACATCGCCCCAGGGGGCTGTTAGCCACAGTCAGTGGTTTCACAGTGGTCATATACCAGACTAGGATGCCTTAACAGGATGAGCCACCCAGCAGCGTCTCAGAGGCATACTTTAAAATGATAGCATTCGGCAGATAGCAGACACAGCTATGGCTATCCTCCAAATCATATACAGTATATGAAACACATATGATAGGGATAAATCCATGGATATTATGACAAGAGGGTGCACACAATGACTGCGTTGGGAACGTGGAATTGAAAAGATTGTCTGGGCAGTTTCCCATCTAGAAGGATGACGTTGTCTTGAGTGTAACAACAAAAAAAAAACTGGAAATTGTGTCACAGTCTGAGTGGCTCTGAGGACCAAAGCACACAAACAGCAGAGAGAGAAGCTGCACGGTTTCACAGGACACAGGGAGTTGCAAACTGAGCTTCAACCAGACGAGAGACAGCAGCGACTCTCATTTCACTGACACAGGCAATCTTCGGGAAAACGGCCCAAGGCTGGGATTGGAACGTCTTTTGAAGGCACGACAGGAAGAATTCTTCAGTTGGCCTGTAATTGGCGGCTCGCAGAAAGAGGAAGAACTTGATCAAGCGTTAGGCGACGGGCTTCTCTGAGCCCTGCGAACACCTGACCGTCTCCTGTGATTCCTCTAAGCTAACAAGGCCTTTGGTCTACAGAGCTCTTTGATGTCACTCCACACCCGAGAGGCGTCTTCGACAGCACTGCAGGCCCAGGGCTCCAAACCTGCTTCACGCCAGAGTGTTCTCCCACACACTTCCACAGCAGTGGAAGTCTGAGTGGGAGTCCGAGCGGTGCTCCAAACATCCTGAACACCATGGGTCTCCAAACACCCTGAACTCCACAGTCTCCATACATCCTGAACACCACAGTCTCCATACATCCTGAACACCACAGTCTCCAAACATCCTGAACACCATCAATCTCCATACATCCTGAACAGCACAGTCTCCATACATCCTGAACACCACAGTCTCCAAACATCCTGAACACCATCAATCTCCAAACACCCTGAACACCACAGTCTCCATACATCCTGAACACCACTGTTTCCAAGCACCCAGAACATCACTTTCTCTAAACACCCTCAACACCACTGTCTCCAAACACCCTTAACGCCGCTGTCTCCAAACACCCTCAACACCACTGTCTCCAAGCAGCTCCTGACTTTCAGTTGCAGAGATGAGTTTCAGAAATATGACCAGAAAAAAAGAATTATAAAGTAAATTTTAAAAAGCCTTTGATGTTGCATATTGTGCTCCCAACAGAATAGCCTGCTGCTGATAAAAATAAAAAAAGAAATAATACTATCTTTTCATCAGGAAGCGTCTCATCCTCTCAGGAGAGAGCTCGGAATCTGACACTGTGCTTCCTGCCTACTCTGCTCCACCTCCAGGCTTGCAGCTACCCTGCCCAGCTGTTGCTATGGTGACCTACCCACCACTGCACAAGTGAGAATATTCACACTCGGATTTTCCACAGCAATAGCGCCGAAGCATACTTTCGTCGGCAGGTAGAAAAAGCCCTTTTTTTTCTGGGCTATTTAGTTTCAAAGAGAAAACTCCCACGCATCGTACAGCTGGGGGGGTTGATCCCTGCGCTACGCAGGAGACGAGGGGCGAGCCTTAAATACTCCCCCCCTCGTCTCAATAGCGAGAGCGAGGGAGTCTCTCCACCCCTTTTGCGGCCCCTCAGAAGCCCACAGCAGGTCAGGCTTTGGCGCAGATTCTCACACCGGCGGTGTCAGAGGGAAGGGGAGCCTTTCCCCCCCCCCGTAGGAAGCCGCGTGCGGAATCGGGTGCAGCAGAAGCCCGGCTAGCGCTCCACGACCAGCCGGAGGAACTCGAGATGCGCTACAGCTGCCGCGGGCTTCGTTCGGTGCAGAGTTACTCCGCGGCGATTCTCGGCCCGCGGTTATGCGCCGCGACAGAAGCGCGGGGGCTCTCGGGCCCTTTATAGCGCCCCGCGTGCGTCGTTTGAAACCCCCCCCAGTCATCCACGCAATCACCCAGAGTCCCCCTGGCTTCCTTCAGCCCTCTCTCGGAAGCGCACGTTCAGCTAGCCAGACGAGAGTCGTTAAGAACTACGAAGTCTCGTTCTCAGACAATAATCTGTGAGGATAAAGATAAATATAAAAGTCGGGGCCTATGAGGCTCTTTTGTGGTGTGGGGGGGAGGCTGAAGGGGGGGGGGGGGGGGGGGGGGGGGGGGCGCTCCCTGAGCCTGAAGCAGTCACAACAGCGGGGCTCACCAAACCCACATCAAAAGGAAAGGCATCATCAGACGGGCCCGTTGGAAACGATCAGGCGAGGTCAGCGTTTGATTTGTCAAGCTCTCCAGGCCACCAGACCAATCTGTGCCACATGATTGGCTCAATCAGGCAGCTCTCCGAAGACAGCCCGGGGACGCAGATAAAGACGGGGTTCACATCAGGAGTGCGGGACAGAGCACCTCGGCCCTGTGATCACAGTCTCACTGAGCACCTCCTGAAACAGCTCCGTCGTGGAACTCAGTTTGTCCGTTATTCTCCAAAACATCACGAACCCAAGCAGAACTGTGGTTACCATACCGACGGGCGTTCAACATCACAGTTCCATTACATTACATTTATTTGGCAGACGCTTTTATCCAAAGCGGTGTACAAAAGTGCATTTCATGGTCAGAGACAACTACTAAACACAGGTTCAGTAAGATACAATACTTATTTTGTACAGCTATTTCTAGCCAAGGAACACAGTTTAGTTCACACAGTGAACACTATTCTGACCTAAACTCTGCAAAGCCAACTAGGCAGAAGAATAAGCTACAGTATTAGGACAAATACAAATTACCAAAAGCGCTGGGATGGTTCACAAAGGTAAAAAAAAGGGGTTAAAGCAGCTATGATAGAGTACATTTCTGCACATTGTACTGGTTTCCATCCAGGCTGGGCTTTGGAAATTTAGACTTTGCATGAAATTATTTGGTTATTTGTTTTCCCAACCTTTTCCAAGGAAGACGTCCAAGAGTCTTACATGGAAATATGTTCTGCGCAGTTTGACTGCGGGAGTGCACGTCTTTTCATATAAAAAGTACATTCAAACGGAGAGAATTTCCATCCATCGCCACGGGCGAAGCCTCGGGGTGCGTCACATCGTCGGAAGCCAATCCCAGAGGGCACGAAGGAAATGAGAAGAAAATGACAAATAAAGAGAGAAAGAAAAAAAAAAACAGTATTTGGAAGGTGCGATTGGGGACGTGATGTGGGAACACGCTGGTGGCATCACGCTCAGGCTCCAGACGCAGCGATGCGCCCCGCCCGCGGTCTGGGATCCAATCCTCAACGTACCGGCGCCGACCGTGACTGGACGTCCCCCGGGGTAAATCTACGGTTGGGCCCACCGTGTGCGGGCCCAGGGAGTGCAGGGGTTTGATCAGGTGGGGGTAATCTCTTTTTCGAGTTTCCGGGGCTCGTTAGGCACCTGCCCACTCCGCCGGTCGCCAGCCGCGAGACGTGCAGGACGCCTTCGACGGACGGCGGGGAGAGAAAAGACGACCGGAACTGCACGAGCGATGGCATCGCTTCCCGCTGACACGCAGGCCTGTCTGCTCCTGCCCAAACGCACGGAGGAAGTTGCCGAATATTTCAGGGGAAGAATCCACACACACACACAGATATATATACCGTTACAGCGACACTGTCATGTCAAAACATGTTTTCAGCCCGAGAGCAAAGTGGTTCACGTAATCGGTAAAAAGGTACGCGTTCAAGTACATGTGTCTGTCAGCTCCACACACAATAAAATTGGCTGCCGCGCGGAATTATTTACAGCCTGCTGTACACGCGCTCAGCCATGTTTCCCTCAGTACTTTCCTTAATGGAATTCACCCCTGTCTGTCATCCCGTCACCTCGCCGGGAATGTGGTCCGTCGTGTCGTCTGCTAATTAATTCCCCGTCCGTCTCCCCGCCCGCAACTTAATTACAGCCAGTTTTCAACTGCCGGCTGTCAGTGGCTGATTATGCGAGCATCGGGTCATGAGACAATGAAGCGCGACACGCTTTCTAAAAGAACTCCAGCTCTCACTGGCTTTGGTGGTTTAAAAAAAAAAAAATCATCCTTTTTAAAATCAAATGCATTCTAAATTCAACATTAGGTATTATAATTACAATACCATAACCGACATGTCATTGCACAATTGCATCGTTTAACGTATGCAGGCATTTTAAACGAACCGGCGACGAATCACTTATCCGTAATCAGGGATTAATAAGCAGACGCACTCATTATGATGGTAATACAGGTGTAATGGGGAGTCGTGCATGAGAGGACAGACAGAGCACGTGCTGCGTATGCGATGCAGTCATCACTCCACCACAACCCCACACACCAGCGTCAGGGCAGTAACTGCCCAGTGCCCAAACAGGTAGAGGTACAGGCCAGCAATGCCGTCGGCAGTGACATCACCCCTGACATTTAAATCCAGTGATGCAAATCCTGCTGCAATTAGAAAGCCTAAAGGCATTCAGAAACCACAGCTTAATGCAATGCTGGTGCGGTCAAGTTTGTAGGTAAATGAGAGGCAGAGATGGGTTGAAAGACCTGTTCTCATGTTCCTTATGATCACCCTAAATAGGATGCATGGCCTGTTCATGTCACTGCATAATGTTACGTTCTTATATCCACTTATAAAGGACGCTCACTGATACGTTTCCTTGTTTGTTTGACAAAGTAATTTTTTTCAAGCCGCTGTGTTGACGCCATTGTGCGTACCTGCACTCGGTCACATGGTACAGATTCCCGTGCGGAAGTGAAGCGGAAAGGGGAGAGGCGACGGGTACCGCGGCGTTTCGTTTAGCGGACGCGCCGAAGCGGTGCACTCTGGGAGTTCCCCCCCCCCGCAGTCAGCGGCGCGTGCCTCGCCTTCCCGCCCCCGAGCTCTGCGCCGGGCGCGCGCCGCGACCGCTCTCGCGCTCTCACGCACAGGAAGGAAGTCTGCAGTCTGGAGCTAGCGAAGCTGAGCTGTGCAGCTGAACGGGGCCCTGCCTTCTCAGCGGCCAGAACGCACAGCTTCGTGTTTCAGTCCTCCAGCGGCAAGATACGATTACAGCCTCCCAATGAATCCACCCATTGAGCTGCAATTCCTTAATCTTCCCACAGAGGGGCTAACGGCTATTAGCAACTTTTCACAATAATGCATCCATGCGCAATACGTTGATGTTTTGCTAGCACCACAATATGATTTGCCAAACTGGTGATTTCTGGCTTTGCACTTCAGAAAACTTTGACTCAGAAATGCCCACTGCCCAATACGGAATATTATAAAATGTTGACTATGGAATAAACATGAAAGAATGGATACCTATTTTTATATTGTGTGGTATGAAATTGAACAGTTCAATATTTTGCACATTCCAAATAGTCGAGATTGCAGCGACAAATGTAGAGAAACTGTCCTGTTCCCATTATAATTTCATTCACAATATTTCCCATTGAACTAAATTTTTAAAATTGTGAATATAAAGATTAGAGAGAATAATCAAAGGCTGTTCATTGGGAGTAAGAGTCACATGAAAAGGTTTTGGTTCAAAAGAGTCAAAAACTCCGTTTCGGTTACATGGATTGACGTCGGGAAAACGTATTCATGCGAAACAAATGACATCTGCCTCCATACAAGGTACCGAATACTACAAGTTTCAGTGCAGCAGAAGATTCAGTAAATGGCCACAGTCATAATTCTTCAGCCTCCAGCCATTCGTTCAGTTAATGGGATATTTCTTGGATGGCTCCAAACAGATATTGTCTCCCTCTACCTACTTCATCACCGCTTAGCTTTTAGCCAATTACTGTGTCCCGTTTGTGCGTTCTACTAGATCGGCTGGAGACACGCAGAGGACTTCAAATGAATCACAGCCTACAAATCCCAGTGTCACCGGAAAATCGCGGATAAGGGAAGAAATAATTTTCTGTGTCAGACCCTCGGGGATAAGGTGACTGTGACAAGGCGACTCTGAACGGCGGCGAAGGACTCTAAATAAAAGATTCTCAGGCAGCTTGCTCGGCGGGTAAAGCAGAGGGGAAATGGTGAGCACCACCCACTCGGGGAGGCGCTGACTTCATATGAAACCAGCACACGGCCCTCCCCAGATGAGGCGTCCGCGGTTATACCGCAGGCTGAGGCCTTCTGACCCGCCCCGGCGAAAGAGGACACACCTGGCCCCTGTCCTAATAACAATGCTGGGGGAATTCTCTCAGGGGTGACCTGTGGGGGGCAAAAAATAAATCGCTATGCGAAGGACATGGTTTTATAGTCCGAAACTGCGGCAGCGGCTATGCAGTTAGTGGCTAATTTCTCATGGCTTTCTACAATTATAGTGCAATAAAATTTTGCGAGTCCATCTTAGACCATTACATATTACTACTATTACAGCACTAATTAAAGCAATAAATCCTCCACACAAGCTTTATTAGGCATTCCAATGAAAACCTAGTTCGTTACAGGGCGATGTGGTCACAGTGTACTGTAATGCACGTGGCCCCGATTCCCCAGTAATGGATTTAATAGGCATCCACGTTGCGGTGGGAAATGCGTCTTTTTGTGCCTGGTCCACGCACTGCAGTGCGAAAGGGGCATGCTGGCAGAACGTTCTGGGTCCGGCTGCTTGGACGTGTCTGTGGTCATGACTGTCACAGCATTGTCCTGAGCCTACTTCCTGCTCCAGGAGTACAGACAGACAGACTGACTGACTCAGGAGAACTGAACTGTATGCAGCTGTACGTGAAACTGTCGAGAGCTATGGACCTCAGGAATGCAGACAGCCAGTTGTGAGTTGGGGGAGAGTGCGTGTAGTGGGGGGGGGGGGGGGGGGGCGTTCGTGCATGCTGACTGCAGTCTAGCTCCTCCATTCCCTGTCCTATCAGGTTATTGTGAAATCACCTTCCAAAGCAAACCAACCCCCTTTAAATGCCATATTCTCCTCTGGCTAGCCACGGCTCTCCATGAAAATGATTTACAGTCCCAGACTGCAGGCTTGACTGACAGCCATAGCCAGATCTTTCTGACCTTTAAAGTATCATTCAGCCCTTCAAAGACAATCGGCTCTCTAATTTTACACATGAGTGTCAGGAGTTCTGAAATCAGTTACTTATTTTCAAGCCCTTTTTGCTGAAGGGTCATATTTAAGATTCTAACGACGTGTGTGGTAACAGTGCATGGCAGAGTAAATGTGTGCAAGACTGAGTAATACACGTGTGTGTGTGTGTGTGTGTGTGCGTGCGCATGTACGTTTGTGTGTGTGTATGCATGCGTGCGTGCGCGTGTGCGTGCATGTATGCATTTGTGTGCGTGCAAATTTGTGTGTGTGTATGCACGTGTACGCGCATGTCTGTATGTGCGTGTGCGCATTTGTGTGTACGCATATGTTTGTGTGTGCGTGCATGTATGCACGTGTGCGTGCGCGCTTATGTGTGTGTGCGTGCCTGTATGTGTGTGTGTGTGCGTGCGCGTTTGTGTGTGTGTGTGTGTGTGTGTGCGTGCGTGCGCGTTTGTGTGTGTGTGTGTGTGTGTGTGTGTGTGTGGTTGTGCGTGTGTGCGTGTGTGTGCGTGTGTGTGTGTGCGTGTGGTTGTGCATGTGTGTGCGTGCGCGTTTGTGTGTGTGTGTGTGTGTGTGTGTGCGTGCGCATGTGTGGTTGTGCATGTGTGTGCGTGCGCGTTTGTGTGTGTGTGTGTGCGTGCGTGCGCTGGGCTCATGGGGGGTTTGAGTGGAATCTTAAAAATGCGGTAAAAGCAGCTGCAGCCCCGCAGACGGCCTGCTCCCCGGGCAGCGGCGGGTCAAGGGAAGGAAAACACCGCATTCCACCGAGCGCGCTAACGCGCAGCCCTGTGACAACAGCCCAGCGCCGCGCCGCGGCAGAGCGCAGGCCCCAAACGCAGGCCCCAAACGCAGGCTGAACACAGGAGACAGGAGAGAGCCCCAGCTCCCCGAGCAGACATCCTGTTCCAGCTCCTCGCTTTGACTACAATCAAAACGCGCAGTTTGAGTGCAATCCACACGCGCACACACACACGCACGCACACACGCACACACACACACACACGCACGCACACACAGAAACTGGTTAATCCACTCTCTAGACGTGCACCAAAATTCCATGGCCTTCCGGGACGAGAAGGGTAAAGGTACCGTGAGGAAAAAGGCCTTTTCCCAAACGCGGCTGAGAAAGGGCCCGTCAGGCTGCAGACGTCCCGTCCCGCATCAGCAGAGGCGAAGCTCTATTAGCGGGGAGGGTAATGTGCGATTCGCTCGCGCTCGTTTGAAACCGGGCCCGTGCTGCTCTGGGAGGCCGCCCCCCTCTCCAGGCGCTGATGTCCCGGGGCAGATCAATGCGCTCTCTGTCCGCCGTTTCCCCAGGGCCGCCCGATCGCGGACAATGGCACTCCTGTTCCGACAGGAACCGCCGCTTCACAGAACCCCAGACCCCTCTCCTCCGCGCGACCCGCCCCTACCGTCGCTGAGCACCGGTGAGGGGGGGGGGGCTCTTGCCTCTCCTCCCCGCTCGTTCTCTCGCTCCACTCCGCTCCTCGCTGCGGCCGGGGCGTCGCATTACACGGGGGCGCGGGTGTCGACCGAAACGCCTGAGGTGTCGCGCGATTGGCTAACCTGCGCCGCCAAAGCGCCGAGCTGGGCTCTCAGCTGGCTCGTGTGAACGGGGAGGGGTGGGGGGGGTGGGTGGTTTCCACGGCGCCCCAGCGCGAGCCTGTCACAGTTAAACAGCCCGTTCCTCCTGCCCAAGCCTGCGTAGGGAGCTCCACCCCCACGCCGCCTCACACGCCGACACGCTGGGCTGCGGAGCGTGCGGGCCGTCTCTACTCACACGGGCCCCGCGGACGAGCCGCTCCGCACACAGAGCCAGCCTGCGCCCGCGACCACGAGACAGCGCGTCCTCACAGGTCCCCAACAACCCCGCGGGAAGGGGAGGAGTTCCTGTTTCCGTTCAGGGTGTGGGACGGTGGCGAGGGAGAAGGGGGTGGGTGGGTGGGGGGGGGGGCGGCTCGACAGGCCGCGGGTCACCTGACCGAAAAGCCATCCTGCTAGCGAGTGCACGTGCAGACACACACACGCACACACACACACGCACGCACACACACACACGCCCTTTCCTCCCGGTGTCAGCCCGTCGCTGTTAAATCTGTCAGTCAGCATTCCTGGGCAGCGCAGTGTGAGCTCACCGCTCTGACATCCTGGTCTCTTCAGAGGCCAGATAATGACTGTTTGTGCGCAGAGCTGCACCCGACGCTGCTGAGCACCTGGAGCAGCTGGAGCAAAGTACCTGCTCACCCGACCCCCCAACCCCACCCCACCCCACCCCCCCTTCTGTAGGCCAGCACTGCCCCCCCCCCCCCACTTCTGTAAGCCAGCACTGCGAGCCCCCACCCCCTACCCAACACCCTCCATAACGGAGTAAGTGGGGACCTCCAGCTGCTCTCATTCTGCTGGGAAGAGAGACCTCACAGCCCTGACGTCCCAGGTCTTCATTCCTCTCATTAGGGCCTTACGGAGCTGAGAGAGGAGCAGGGAGCGCAATGGGGGGACAGAGGGGAGAGGGGGGAGGGGAAGAGAGAGGAGAGGATAGGGGGCAGAGGAGGGAGGAGAGGATAGGGGCAGAGGGGGGAGGAGAGGGGGCAGAGAGGAGAGGAGTGGGGGCAGAGAGAAGAGGAGAGGAGAGGGGGCACGGGGGAGGAGAGGATAGTGACAGAGAGGAGAGGATAGGAGGCAGAGAGGAGAGGAGAGGGGGATGACTGTAACAGGAAGCAGGGAGCAGTGACAGAGACGGGGTCTGAGACACGGAGCAAAGGGAGCGCGTGCGGAGCGCAGACAGCAGGGTGCCACGCCCAGCGAGCGCGGCTCCAGAGCAGCCCGGCGCGCGGCGCGGGCGAAAGGCCGCGCTCGCCTCTGAGCGCCGGTCCAAACCCAAACGCTGAAGCGCGCGCCAAACCGTCGCCACGGCAGCCAGATGTCACAGCTCTCCCAGGGCGCTCACTGGAGCGCTCAGAGACAGCTGCCTGTCACTCCCCTCCTGGATCCTGCACTCTTCCACTCAGAAGAGCGACACAAAACGTCACACGGGATCTGCCGCTTCCCTTAAGCTCCTCCTGATCCCCCTCTCCTGAAAACGCGGGTCTTCAGCGAGTCGGGGACGGGGAGTGTGCATGTGCATGTGTGTGTGTGAGCGTGTGTGTGTGTGTGTGTGTGTGTGCGTGAGCGTGTGTGCGCGTGAGCGTGTGTGTGCGTGTGTGTGAGCGTGTGCGTGAGCGTGTGTGTGTGTGAGCGTGTGTGTGTGTGAGAGCGTGTATGTGTGTGTGTGTGTGAGCGTGTGTGTGTGTGTGTGTGTGAGCGTGTATGTGAGCATGTGTGTGTGTGTGAGCGTGTGTGTGTGTGTGCGTGAGCATGTGTGTGTGTGTGAGCGTGTATGTGTGCGTGTGTGCGTGAGCATGTATGTGTGTGCGTGTGTGTGCGCACCTGTACGTGTGTGTGTAATTCTCTGTGTCTGATGAACGATGGTCCTGTGCCCCTCATAGGGGTGTGTGGTCTCCATAGCTTTTAAACACAGAACCTGCATCGTTGCTGGGTTCAAGTACCCGGGATACGTAGTGGTTCTCATACATAAGTGTCCTACATGGAAAGATTCTGTGTCAAGCCGGTTCACACTCCACACGACCATTTTGGATAGAAGGGGCAAGGCAGGACGTCCACCCTCCAAAACCATGTAGGACAAAAACTGATGTTACGCTAGTTCATCTTTAAAAGAGCCAGATATTCTTCTGAATAATAGTTTAGGCAGAGATGTAAACCCTACCAACACAACACAGTTGAAGAGTAACAGTCTTTAGAAAAACCGTAAGTTATCAGCTAAGAAAAAGAAAATCGATACGCAGAGTTCTTTTTGGGACGCCACAGCAAACGTAATTCAAGGTAAATAGCTGGCTATATCTGACGCTGATATGTGGCGCTAGCCGGCTCGCTACATTGGATTAAAAAAAGCCACTTGAAAGTGGAAGAGCCTGGTAGCGATGCTTACCAAGGAGAAGTAGCCTATTCATAGCGCACAAGCAATTTCTGAGACCACGATGACGTTTTCTAACGGTGTTTCTGCAGTAGACGAGGCCATGTCACGCAAGGAGATAGGCACTACTTATTCCAGTCCAAAAATAAACGTTCAAATTTCCCCTCACAAAGATCACACGATGCAGCAATAATATCTTCTACGTGCAAAAGTCTCGTATTTGAGCAAGACTTGTTGAGAGGGCAGATCCGGTACAGCAGGCCGTTCATTAAAGAAATCGCGCCAGAAACGAAAGGTCTTCAGTAAGAACACCGTAACCTTTTCCCGCGATTCGTCCAGGAATGCTCCCGCGTTTGTTCGCGTAGAGCCGCGGCGGGAGATTTCCGCAAACCTCACTAGGCCCTGACCCGACGAATCGCGGGAACGTCTGTAAGCGTGGAAAACTGACTCCGACTCCTCTCCCCACATGACTCTGACAGGGATAAGTGGCGGAACGTTTACGGGTTAAGATGCATGTGCGAGGGCCTCATGGATCTCACACACCCCACGCTCATTAGCTTAACCAAAGGACAGGAAATGACCCTCAGACACCTACTCTCACACACACAGCCACACACAATAACACCTACTCTCTCTCTCTCTCTCACACACACACACACACACAACACCTACTCTCTCTCTCACACACACACACACACACACACACAATAACACCTACTCTCTCTCTCTCTCACACACACACACACACACACACACACACACACACACACACACACACACACACACACACACACACACACACACACACACACACACACACACACACACACACACAATAACACCTACTCTCTCTCACACACACACACACACACACAATAACACCTACTCTCTCTCTCTCTCACACACACACATACACATGCACAGACACACAGCCACACACAAACACCTACTCTCTCACTCACACACACACAGCCACACAGACACACAAACACCTACTCACACAGCCACACAAACACCTACTCTCACACACACACACACAATAACACCTAATCTCTTTCTCTCTCACACACACGCATACACATGCACACACACACGCCTGCTCACACACACAGCCACACACAAACACCTACTCTCTCACTCACACAAACACACACACCCACAAACACCTACTCACACACACAGCCACACAATAACACCAACTCACAGAGATACACAAAAACATTTAATCTCTTTGTCTCTCTTGCACACACGCACACACATACACACACACAGCCATGCAAAAACACCTACTCCCTTTCTCACACACACTGAGGGCCCCCACTGTGAGAAGAGGAGAGGGATGTTGTCAAGTTATAACTCCTCACATCACCGAATCCACACTGACACTTAAATAGGCCGAAGCTCTTCAACATAATCTAAAAATAAATTGCACTCGCAGGCTCACAACCAGAGCTTTCATTTTCCTGTGGGAGGTGGCTGTGATTTGTCTGCATGCTTGGTTAAACATCCAATCAAATTCCTCATCCTGTTTTTAAATCTTCTCCCAAGGCAGACAACTCACAAACATTAATTACAGCGCTCGAAGAGAAAGCACATTAATATTCATGTTAGAATTCAAACACCAGATTAATTTGTCTTTATTTGTACTTACGCAATAGATGATGTCTTTACGCATGCTTTGTGAATAGGGGGAAGTGCACTCAAAGATAATTGGGGGGGAAAAAACAACGATAGCACTCAGAAATCAATCACAATACTTCCAACACCCCCAACACTTGCCAATAAAGGAAGGAAGAGGAAGACAGGCCAGGCTAGGTCAGGTCCCTCCCATTGTATGTCCCTCCACACGAGTCAGCTCAAGGACAGAGGTCACGCCCGACGTCTGCAGAGTGACTCCTCTGGCACTGAGCACCTGGGCTGGGTGGGGTCCTCCCTTTGCAGAGGCACAAGCCAGTGCAGGAGGACGCTCGGTCACTGTCCCTGTGCACATCAGGCCACCTCAAGAGCTCCAAAAACCCCCAGAATCACCCGTTCAGGCCCCCCCGAGAGGACTGCCCGACGGCTCCAGCAGACGGGCAGAGCCGCAGCTGGCAGTCTGAAGCGGGGTGAAGAGGAGGCTGGAGAAGACGGCGTGTTTCATGCGCGGCTGTGTTCCCGCTGTCCTCGACTGAAACCCAAGCCGTTTTAAAAAAAATTCAAAACGCTTATTTGGTTTTGAACAAATGCTAATCGTCACGTGTGAAACGAAGCCGGAGTGTAGCTCAGGAGAGCGGGGGGGGGGGGGAGGTTTGAGGGAGGGGGGGGAGGCGGAGCGGCGGGTGGGTATGGGCTCTCGGTGGGGCCACCTGCTCTGACGAGTTCTGACAAGACACCTTCGACTGTCCCTGCGTGCTGAGCATGCCGACTGCTAACCCCAAATCTCACTCTCAGAGGAGGCCCGCACTGTGTCCCTACTAAAGACTGGCAGTAACACACACACACACACACACACAAACACACACGCATGCACACACACACACACACACACAAACACGCATGCACACGAACATGCACACACACATGCGCACACACACGCATATATGCACATGCGCATACTCACGCACATACTAGCACGCTCACACACACACACGGACCACACACACTCCACCATCACTCTCACAACACCCCAGATGAACTCACCCATGTAACGGAAACACAGATAAATATACACACCACCATAAGGTTTACAGCACTACAAATTTATCACACGTATAGATAGAAATACTGTACACACCAACAGACAAAGACAAGCACACTCACACCAACAACAGATGCACAAACCCAGGGGCACACTCACATATAAACCACAACCACCGGCCAATTTAATTACCCACACCACATCCACACACAACCTCAGAGGTACACACAGGCATACTGCAGTCACATGGAAACTGGGCATGGGTACGAGGAACTGATCGATTGCTCGTCAGATACGTGCCTATTCGATCTTTATTTTCTCATAAAGACAATGCGTGTACAACTACGTGCTGGAGCTTGGCTCCATGTATTCATTTATCATACAGTAGCATATGTAGCATAAAAAAAAGAAAGAAAAAAAAAGAAATGCATTAACATAGAGGATATTTTTTAATCTAATATGAACAGAATGAAGCAAAAATGTGTTTTGAAACGCATGTTTTGATTGCAATCATTGCTTTTTGTTGGTGAGCCGTTGTGGAAGCGGGATAATGTCCAAGTGGATGAGCATTACGCGGTTTGAATTCGCTGTGATGAGGGGAAATTACCCGAGGCCAATTTACTGCCTCCGTCCACTGTACCGAAAACATGCGTTTCAGAACGTGCGAATACACGGCAAAGGAAACGTAAGCGCTCTCGAAACCATCCCGTACCCTACAGGCGACCACCTGCCAATAAAAACACCTCTTTCCAGTAGACTACCTCAACCTGGTTACCTAGTATTAAAATTCAGTCAAAATGGTTTCACAGCATGTTTTTACATCACGGTTACCCAAATAGCCAACTACTGAACTATATCCAAAAACGGAGGCTTTTGGATATAAATATAACTACAAACGTAGTCAAGCTGTAACTAGACCAGCCGCCCTCTATACAGTCATTCGTGGACATGAAGCTGACACTGTTGCAAGTATGATATTTGTGACTGTTTTCTTGCTCTTACAAATTTGCCCTTTATTTATCGAGTCAGACTGATGCACACTCATTTAAGGAAGATGACTGAACTTTAGCAGGTGCTACTCCGTCGTCGGGCGAATACGGAGAAATAATACACACGTTCCAGCCAATCAGAATTGAGTATTCAGCCAACCCCGTTGTGTATTGGTTTTTGGGGGTGCGCAACATTCGTGAGTTGAAAATAAAATTCTTTGTGTCATATCTGACACTGACTGTGCTAACTGACACAATAAACTAAGCTTTAAACTAAGGCTTTATGATGATGGAACAGCTTGGGTACTGATGTGCGTTGCTGTGCGCTCATGCAATTTCTATATAACCAGTGGTGCCGCCCGGCCAAGACGTGTTCTAAAAATAGATTCTTCCCCATGGCAGGAATCGATTTGGAATCGAGCACGTTATGCAATCCATCGATCTGGGAAGTAACTGAAAATGCCCACCCTAACGAACACACACCTGTTTACGCCACCTGTCCTGCACTCACACACACATTCACAGACACACTCACAAACACTACAGACACAGGCAAGCAAATTAACTTACAGCCAGTGGACTGACAAACTGTGTGCGTTTCTGAGCTGCCTCCAATTACACACAAGCAGATGGTTAAATAAGGCAAGATGCTCACATACATACATACAGAGGTACAAGACTACTACATGACTTCCGATGGCATGAAACCCAACCGTTATAATCAATCTCTTCCCAACATACCATAAGGAATAATCACTACATTGCAGGCTGAACAGCTGTTACCACACCGTAAGCCCTAGCATGCTATTGCTCATCATCGTCTTGCTTTCTGAGTACAGGATTTGCATTTTTACTAAAACAAGTTTGGGGAGGCACTTATGTCTGTTGCTATCACATATTTGTCCTGCGCTTATGTCAGAGTGAAGTTTGCAGTGAAACGGCATGAACACATGCCTCCTGGCAAGACAATTACACAAAGCTTAGCATTCCACAGACACCCTGAAGTTGCATCACGACAGCTTTTGGCCTTCGAAAACTTTTCGTGTTTGCATAACTGTATTCGTCACCAAATTTAAAAAAAAAGAAAAAAGAGACATGGTTTACCACCGCGTGTGGTACGCGTTTGTGCCCACACGCAGAGAGAGATGATGTCGGCGTGCAGATGTAAATGCATGAAATGCAGGGGAAACCCCCCGACGCTGAACACTCAGCCCAGCTAACGACAGTGAAACCAAGGCAGCCAGACTCTGTTCCCATGCAGATGTGTTTTCCCCAGGGCTCGAATAGCCATTCAGGAGTGCAAATGCTGCACAAAAAGCTTTAAATGTGAAAGGGCACTCCTATCTTGAAGAATTCTCAGCACCTTATACAACAGCCAGATCCTTTCACCCAAAATACGGAGGTCTCCAAATACTGGCAGTACCTTGGTATCGTTTCAGTTCGGCCAGGTTCCACTACTATACACATTTGCTGAGAAGCTCTCTTCCAGCTAAGAAGAAAAATACCGAAACAAAGGCTTAAAATTTAAAAAAGGACAAAAATTTGGCTATGCTTTTATGCAAGTGTATGCAACAGACTGAGTTTTGGCCTGCCTTTGTATTTTGCAAATACATTAGTTGGCTACTCCGCGCCCTGGGACACCTTGGTGTGAAGAGCACTGTATGAAAATAAAAACCGACTGAGCGACTGTTCACAGCTCAACTCCAGCCTTTCCTCTCAAGCTCTGAAATCTATACTTAATTTCAGCCTTCACATTTAACAGATCTTTAATTTAACTCCCACCTTCACATTTAACTCCACGCTGTGCCAGAGGAGATGCGAACGGGGAAAGTAAACCTGTGTCTGTGTCCACTCCGTGTGCAAAAGATCACGTCAGACTGTAAACATTACTGCGAAGTGGCTTTCACAATGGAACGATTTGCCACAATACCCTCCTGTGGATCTCTCTCTGGTGCATCCTGGGTAACCGTTCAGCCATTACAACCAGGATCAGAAGCAAGGGGGGAGCAGCTGGGGTCAACCTTCACACCAAAAAGCAGAGCCAGAGAGTTTCTGGGATGCTTATCGGCTGGATGATTATGAAGCAAGTCAAAAAAACGGGTTTTCATGTTGACGCCACTCAAGGGAAGCCATCTTCCGCACGTTTAATCTCATAGCAATATCATTCAGCACGCAGCTACACTTTCTGCAGCACATTTGCCTGGGAAGCCCATATATTTGCAGTCAGCTAATATTATTCTTTTTTTAAAAAAAAGAGCACTCTGCTAAGGCTAACAAGCAAGTAAAATGCCATTTTTAAAAATTGGCAGTGCAGTCTGCCTTGCATTCACTCCACAGAAAATGGCATAATAAATTATCAGATCTGTTGCATCATGCGATTTCATGGAACGTTAATATAAGCTATTTCTTTTACTGCTTTTTGAAGCTCTGCCAAACTATCGAGCCAATGTGCTCTATTAAAAAAACATTTTATGATGCATTTAACATGGCAGTTTGATTGCTATTAGTTAAATGCTTTTGTGCAACCCTAAATCATTAATCATTGTAACAAGTGACCTATGATCTCACAGTTGTTTCTGCACATAACACTGATTGCTACAGCCAATCTTTATTTAAAGATTTTACTAAATTACAAAGTGCAGAAATGTAGCTGCTGCATCTTCCAACACCTCTGCTTCAGTAAACTGACTACAAACCAAAACGAGTCAATCAACCCGTCAGCATAAGGACAGGATTCGTCCGAACCATAAAACACATCGATGGCTGGACCTGGTGTGCTCCCGCTGTTGTTGTAGAAGTGCATTACATTAACACAGAAAGCTCAAAGTGAACTCATTCCATGGGTCAACATAAGTATCATAACTACGAATCTCAGCAGAACTGGAGTAAAACACGGCTGTGGGGATGGATGCTTATCCGTATTTAAAATATACATTTCAGAAGTATATTTTAGAAGCCGAATGCCTGCGTTCATCCGCAGAGTTGCAGCGAGAGGGCTCATCTCGCAGTCAAATCGGACAGCTGGATCTGGGGACGCGATAGCCGGGCCCGAAGTTAACGAGAGTGAGAAACTGCGCGCGCAGCATCGAACGGCTCCAGCCCCAGCCGTTTCTCACGCCGCCGGACGAGATTGAAGATTAAAACGAACGCAGGAAGGGGAGCGGGGACGCGGCGAGCGCTTCGCACGCCGACGCGCTCGCCGATTTTTCTGGCTTTCAGCGAGCAAAGGGCAGAGCGTGGGCTCCTCTCCGGCCATCGCCGCCAGGGTCCGCCGGGCTAGGGCGCCGGCGGCTCGCTCGCCAGATCCTCGGCAACGCTATGGCACAGCGCAGCAGTGCAGACGGACTGGCGTTACCACGGGCTCCGGGCCCGCCGGTCTAGTGCTGTACCTGCGAATGCACAGCGCAAAGGAATGTTTCGCGTGGCCCGGAGCCAAGACGGGCACAGGCCAGGTAGGCTCGAAAGCAGAGAGAGAGAGAGAGAGAGAAAGAGAGAGACAGAAGGCATGACTTTCCTCAGCAGACACTTAGTGGAAAGGGCTGTGCGGACAAACCGAGTAAGAGTGTTAAACTGTGCTGCTGAATGAAAGCGTAGACTGCCTTGATTTATGGCTGCATTCGCCTTAAGAGCTAGGATCAACTTCCCTCAAAAGTAGGCCTCTTTATTCGAGTGTAATGTAGCATGAATGATAGAGCACCTTATAAATAACAGGACTCGAGCTCCTGTTATGTCAGGAGAGGCCGTTTCCTTGTTTATAATCGCACGTTCAGGCCTAGCCTCATCAGTAGCAAGCAGACGTTTTTTTTTTTTTTATAGTCCCACCTGTCGTCAAATCGAGCGGATTTACAGCTCTGAAGTGGCAGGCTATTGTGTGTGGGAGTCTGGAAAGGAGTTTTTCTGTAGCCAACTTTCCCAGGCTAAACAAACAAAATTACATCTTGCAGCTTATTCAGACAGGAGAAAGGGCAGAAGCGAGAAGAAGCTCTCTTCAACTTTTATTTTTTCTGGGTACTGTACCTCAGCTACAGAGTAAAGGCTTAGGTGGATCAACACGATAAATACAATACACTGCAAAATAAGCAGCAGCAACTGCAGATACAGTAAAACCAATAAGCGCACACACACACACAGTCACACACACACCTACACAGCCACATACAGCCACACGCACGCACACACACACACACACACAGGCAGCATGTCCAACCAGCAGGGCAGGTCTGTGCCTGTACACACAGGAACCACTAACCACCTGACCAATCATCAAGATAAACACCAGTATTCTACATCTCGCATGCTTTTTTCACTTCCCTTTACAACCTAACGGCAATCAAATCTCTTAACCTGATTTCCACTAAGACAAACATTTTCAGGAATATAACAGCGCGAGTACATTACGAGTGGAACTGCAACTACTTCAGGGCAGAAAGTGCGGGCGGGAAATATGACACAGTGGAAGTCCAACTCGTTTAGCACAAAGGACACGGCACCAGAGAGGAATTTCCCCCTGGCATGTTTCCCCATCCATCACCGCCAACAGGCCACTCCGCAGGACCTGATCCGGACCGAGCTGACGCGGACCCTTCACCACCTCCATTTTTACTGCGGTTATACCTTTACAGGAATGCCCTCAGTACCGTGCTATCACCATTCGCCAGTGACAGTGTACTCTGCGTCCACGTGCCCATCCTGTCAGACCTAATACAACACAACCTGAGCGAACCCTGTCCAAGGCCCTGTCCATGGCACCATGCACCACCAGATCGTGTTTTTTTCTTCTTCATTTTTTTTTTGTCTGACATACCTGGATAAAAGTCTTAGTATTAGGAAAGTATCTTAACCACAAGAAGAGTTAGATCCCGTCAAGATGGAAACATCAGAGCAGGTCCTTAATCGGTGATTTCCCTGTCTTCCTCTGCATCTCCGTCCCTGCGTCTCTCTGTTCCGGGCGTTTTGCAAAGCTCATGGGTACCTTAAAGTCTGCTCTGCAAGCCGGAGGCTCAATCTGGTTGCTCGTGACCCAGGCAGTCAGTTAAAATGCTATATTTTTTTTTCCACTATGACAGCTTCAGGCACTCTTCATTCGTTCTGGAGTCAGTGAGGGGGTGGTGGCAAAATGTTGCAAGCAGCAAGGCAGCTACTGGTTTTACACGAGATAAAATTGCATCAGTCCATCAGAAAGAACATCGTAAGCACTTTCAGCGATTCCTATATAATTAATTTTGTCTCATTATTTTCCTTACATCACAAGCAATGCATTTCCTTTCTGAGGCCCTGGGCCGGCTTACAGGGGCTAGTTGAAAGTTCTGTACAAATTATCAGTTTGTTTTCATCAACAAGCACTACTTCCAGATGCATCAACTGAGCAACGTATGCGCAATTTCACCACATGCTAAATGTTAGTATTGCATAACCCCCTTCCATTCACACTAAGACTTGCAGTTAAAAAGGTTAATGGATATACAGCTTTAATGAGGTGTGACACACACGACCTTCAAAGATAGCGTACAAGAAGCAAATATTGTTTATCTGACCTGGCGGACGAAAGGCAACAGAATTACTCCATACTCACGTCTGAAACGTTCAGGTGCTTGTCAAATTCGGTCGAAAGTTCATTAACGGTTTTATTTCAGAAAACCCGGGAAGGGTCGCTTTGCCCAAAAGCGTGTTATCAACCGTGTCTCTATGTTAGTGCTGAAGTATGAACTAGTCGATGCAAAACTAAAAATTTCAACCTCCCAGTCGAAAGACACGTGTGAAGACATTGCTTTGCATAGGTATTTGTCATTTCCTTTGGATACAAAATGAAAGTCCCCAAGTCAACACTTTCGTACAGACACACATCAAAAATGTCTTCGTCTGATCGGTCATCAAGACTATTTGCGAAGCTTACCAAAAACAGCGAAGCAAACAATCATATTCAGTTATTTATTTGTTATTATTTTTTGCCTGAGTTGCCTCTGCCTACTTAACGGTTAAAGGATAAAAGAAACAGCTACAACCATCGCGTTTAATATAGCCTAAACTTCAAGACATACGGGAAACTTTCGATCACCCAATGTAGCTACAGCTAAACTGGCTTCCTTACCTTACTCGATGGAGCAAAGAGGTCCGACTCAGAAAGTTAAAAAATAACGTAAAATAAAATTTAAAAACACTAAAATGTGTGACGCCAAACGAACGATCGGTCCACAATCTAACTCAAATTGTGTTGTGGGCTACAATGTTTCCGCAAAATGTTCCTCTGCAACAGAAACACCTGAGTTCTTTGTCCGAGTGAAAATCCAAAGGATATTAAGATCCAGATCTAGCATTCGTGCTGTGATGAATAAACGCGACTTTTGAGGGAACGTAGGCTACGATGTGAAATGCAGAAAGGAGACCTCAGATACTAGGCAACTTCTGCCGCTTCTCCGGTCTTTCACTCCCAAGTTGGTACGTGTCAAATATTAACAGCGGCACGCCGCGCTTCTGCAGCAGCCAGTTATACCTGACTGGCGTTCCTGTGGTGTGACCAGCCCCCTTTTACATGGCTAACGTTAACGATCTTGTTAAAATGGGTGCTTGGTTTCCTGTTATTTTTCGCAGATGGTGAGACAGCTACTGCCTTAAAAACCTCAAAATCGCCAAAGCGAAAAGTTTTTTTTTTTTGCTAGCATATAAAAGACTGAAATAACACGTTACTTAAAGTGTTCGTATGTATATCCTAAAACGTCAGGGCGGCGTGTAGAATAACATTATGTAATCAATAATGATGATTACGACTGTGATAGGTGAGCACCATATATCCCCATTTCCCCGAATTGCTAATCTAGATGCCCTATTTATTGATTATGTTAATTAATAAAAGGTCCAACCCCGATTATGTTAATAAATAAAAGGTCCAACGCAATGGTGTATAATTTTCATGCAGTGCCAAGATATGAAAAAAGTGCATTAGCCAAATAACCTGTTAGTGTAATCCGGCTATTGTTGCGTAGGCTACGCAATGGCCAAAGCAGGACTGCAGTAGGCCTATGTTTATTTTAGGATAAAAATGTACATAATATTAAGAGGTCAAACCACGGTTTGCTGAAAGTAATCCTTATCACTTATGCCCTTCTTGTCCTCAACGAGGCACCAAAAGAGAAAAAAATAAGTAAAGCCAAGAAATTGGACTTCATCAGAGCGGCTGCGCACAAGCGGAACGTCCGCTTCGAGGCGTGCGTCGCTTTGGCCCGCATTCTCCCGCTTAATAAATGGCCACAATATTGTGGAGCTCCGTAATATAATTTGGAGCATGAGGAATTGCATGGGTGCGTGAGAGCGCAGTCATGTGGCCGCTTGACATTTCACATTCAGGTGTCCGTTGTTGACATCATGCGAACAAATTCTTTCATCCAAAGAAGCAGCAAACACGCAAAAGTCACGTGATTTAATTTGACAATGTGACTGCTGTCCCAGCAGCATGTGATCATTCAGTGTTTTAAAAATTAATTTAGCGCGCGTGAAAGTGACCCTCTACAGTCGAACCAGAGATTCCACTGTCCTAATGTAAAAAATTATTTCTAAATATACAAAATATTAGCATAATGTACGATCAGTCTGACGAACAGCACAGTTTAATTGGCTTATATTGATTGGAATGGTGCTTGGTTCAGATCTTGGTTTATTTGTCTCTCAGTGTATGTACATTGATACGATAAGAGAGTTAGTTTCAATTTAGAAGACAGTAAATATAACAGACATACTAAAATGTACTAAGATCAGATTTAATGTAAGATATATTCGTCGTGATTTGCCTTCATATTTATTTTTTATATAATAATAATAATAATTATTATTATTATTACTATTATTATTAATAATTAAAATTATTTTTAAAACTCTTTTCTGTGTGTTGTAGAAGGGCACTCACCTCAACCAACACCACTGTGAAATGGCCAAATGGGTGACTCGGTGAGTCCATTTTGTGCCAGCATGAGTATGGATAGGTAGAGAGGGGTATAAACAAGCACGTAACCGTCCAGACCCACGGCGCAACTCACTTCCGCAGACACGTCTCAGCTGGCACCGCCTGCGCATGCGTCCCACAAAACGTCCCTCAAAGGTCGTCCGTGAGTGAGTGAGTGAGTGAGTGACCACAATTTGCCATGCATGGCCCACGGCGGCAGTTCCTGCGCGCTGTGGGCGAAAGAGGCAGCGCTAGCTGAATAAGTGTGCTCTCTGAAGTGACTGGACAGAGCGTGGTGAGCTAGCTAGGCTACTTCTTGTTCACGGCACAGGTTAACTGACACCCATGCAGACAGTGCGTGAGAGAGAGTGAGAGGCGCGAAATTAGATAGCGTACCGTGACCTCCACCCCAGAGCCTCGCTGTTCCCTATTGAGCTGCAGAGACATTTTTATTTATTTATTCATTTCGTCCCTCACGGCTATTTTTTTTTTTTTTTTTTTTTGCGCACGTGCCTTTTCTCTATCTTTGGATGAGTCAGCTATTATGGGGCTGTGTCTTTGTGTAAAACCTCTGTGCACAGTTTGTGTGTGAGAAGTGCGTCTCATTGTCAGTTGTCTATTGAATGCGTTGTCTTTGTGCTGGTGTGCTCACATGCTGTCTGCTGGCTTGTGCAAGGCTGGTCATGTGCAACATGTCTCTTTGTTGGCATTGGCTCAACCTTTGTGTGATCGGCCTCAGAGTCTTTGTTTTTGGATTTGGCACTGAATTGCACAACTTTTGTG
Organism: Anguilla anguilla; assembly: GCF_013347855.1. Lineage (NCBI taxonomy): Eukaryota > Metazoa > Chordata > Actinopteri > Anguilliformes > Anguillidae > Anguilla > Anguilla anguilla. Next base: position 67,582,231 of record NC_049202.1, on the reverse strand, counting down.
AATGGTAGTCCCACTACACATACTGTACAGGGTTGTGTACGGGGGTCTTGTTTTGAGGTGTGTCTTTGTATTTATTTAATTTTTTATTTATTTATAGCAGGGAGCAAGCACGCGTCATTAGTTGTTCTCGAGTTAGCTACAAAGCTAACCCGTATCTGCTGTGTTTGGGCAGGAAAACAATGAGATCTCTCAGCTAAGCAACAACTGCGTATGTGTGCATTATGAGTGCGTCTATCATTATGGGAGCGTGTGCGGCATTGTGCTATATTTGTATGTACATTATGGCCCAGAGTTGCACGATGTTGTGTGTGGAACTAAATTTCTGTTATACAGCGTTATACAGACACAGGGTTCCCATGGCAACAACAAATTCACATCCTGCACTTCACGGAGAGACCCCCATGTCAATAGCTATCGGTTAGGAAACCTCACGCCCCCTCAGTCTGGGCAGGCAGAAAAGAAAGGATAGCCAAGGTCCCATTATCCCTGCACCACGAAGAGATAAACAGTTCTGGAGCGCATTTTTTTAACTTTCATAGTTTTGTAATTCTGCAGTACGTTGCGTGAGACTGCGCGCGGGCTACCTGGAAGGCGCGGAGGGACCCTCTGATGTTACGGTCGCGTGCAAGTTACTGCGCAGCACTGGCTTTTTCTGGAGCATTTGCGTAACCTTTCAAGGCAATTTGTTACGCACACAGTCGGACCTCTGTCTCTCAGCATCAGGCTAATACGGACCGCGACGCATGCACTAATGTTAATTCGCAGAGCCTGCAAAGCCGCTAGCACACTCGCACACACACACACACACACACACACACACCGGCACCCAGCAGGGGCCATACAAAATCAAAGCATTACAACCCAACACCTATCCCTGTGACATTAAAACCCAACGTGTACGCCTGTGAGAACACGCGTACATGCATGCGTGCCTATCTCAAGCGTGCAAAATACCCCCCGCCTCCCCCACGTGAACACACTGCGTGTGCATGAGCATATGTGCATGCACCTGCTGCCA
>NC_049202.1:67521213-67576213 GCF_013347855.1 Anguilla anguilla | reverse complement strand
TCTCTGCTGAGTGGTTCGGGGGTGCCCTGCGAGCGTGCGACGGGATAGGGCCCCGACACAGCCGCACCGGGGGGCCCCGTGGTGTATTCCACACCGCGACACCGCCGTAAAAAATGAAACGGGCCCCGTCCGAGTTAGCCGTGCGATGTCAGAGCTGGTTTCACACCCTGAACACTTCGCCGCGTGCAGGAGCCTGAAACAGCCGTGCTCAGGGAGCGGACGGGTGCGCACTGTGCCGCCCTGCGCTATTTTATACGGAGCGTAATGATCTCTGCGACCGATTTGCCATCGTCGGACAGGTTTACGGTCTACCTGCAGAGGTGGTGAGACTGAGACCGAATGTGAACACTATCGCTACCAGTTAGGATTTATTAAGCCTACGTAGACTTTCCAGGATTATAAATCATCATGAAGCATCTATATCTGAATCCATCATTATAATGTACGGACAAATTACATGTCATAACCTTTTCGTCCAAGTGACAACATTAGCAAAGCCAGTTAAGGAGAGGTCCCAGGGGAGGCTACGGCTCGCTTCCTCTGGGAAGCCATGCGTTTCTTATAGCAACCCTGCGTCCCACAGCACCATGCATTTATATGGGCGATACGTTATTGAATGATTCACTTTTTTCATCCGTAGCTCAGCCCAGTAATTGGAGTAACCACTTGAGTAATACTCCGGGTAATCCAGTTTCCTCCCGCATTCCGAAGAAGTGCAGATAGGCCAACCGGAGACTCTAAATTGCCCACAGGCATGAGAGTGTGAGTGAATGGTGAGTGAATGGTGTGTGTGTGTGTGCCCTGCGATAAACTGACGTGTCCACGGTGTATTCCTGCCTCTCGCCCAATGCGCGCTGGGGTAGGCTCCAGCACCCCCCTGCCCCCCCCCCCCCCCCACCGTGACCCTGACCAGGATAAGTGTGTATAGATAACGTATGGATGGATGGACTTGACTAATAACCCAGCTAAAGGAATCCTGGGAATGGCTGACATCACAAACGGTGAGGGCCGTACGGAGCGAGCTGCCGGAGTCCGGGCTGCCGCGGGCCGCTCAAAACGGCTGCAAGATCAGCGAGGAAACGCCAATCAACACGTGAGGGTCACACGGTGGCTCAACTTTAGCAGGCTACGCTGAGGGACTCTCGAATGTGTCATGTGACAGTGCAAGAGCGCAGAGCATTGACGCAGGAAGTGGCTGGAGGAGAGCGGTCTGGAGGCCCGGAGCGTGCTCTGATGCAGCGCAGAGCCGTAGGGCGGCCCTGCCTGTGGTCTGTGGCTGCCCCGCTGCACGCTGCTCCCGTGTGTCCAATCCCATGCTCTGCGGTGATGGACAATTGGTATATCACAGCACAGAGGCACAGAGCTCAGATAAAAGGTGCCACTCTCTTTCCCTATTCCTCTCTCTCTCTCATCTCTCTTTTCTCTCTCTCTCTCATCTCTCATCTCTCTGTCTCTCTAGCTCTCTCTCTCTCTGTCTCTCTTGCTCTCTCTCCCTCTCATCTCTCATCTCTCTCTCTCTCTCTCTCTCTCTCTGTCTCTCTCTCTTTCTCTCTCTCTCTGGCATGTGCCCAGTTTTTTTTATTATCCTTGAGCGGCAGAACTGAGAGTATGGTAAAGGGAAGTGTGCCCGTGTGTATATCCGTCTCTGAGCTCGAAATTTGCATCTTTTGTCAGTTATTTCTGAATTCAAAAGCACCGGAGCTTTTCCTCCTCCTTTTATTTACAGCCTTTTCATCCTCGTTCATTTCTCCTTCTCCGTACGTCAGAAGTGTCAGCGGAAGGAAGATTACGCTGCTTCGCTTTTCATTCCTGCTGAGCGGTCGGATGGAGATGGGGAGGGCTGGTGCGCTTTTGACTAATAATTGAGCGGTTGTTCTTCGGGCTACAAAGAGAGGCTCGGTGTTCCTCTCATTGTGAGGGTCACACTTCAACACGAGGTCGTTCCAAGTTGTGTGTCTTCATCAATGCAGAATTCACCGCTTGTTGCTCTGTCTGATTTTCACGTTTGTCTTGCATTTCAACAGTGCCGTTGAAATATAATTGTCGGCTGGATTGAGGAATGGAACCGAAAAAGCATTTGTTTGTTGTGCCGTAAATTAAATTTCCTTTATTGCATTCACACAATAAAGTGCCAGTGTTCAGAAAACCTTTTTGGATCGCAATACACAATGCAAGTAGTAACATAATAATAACGTTTGGTTATGCCAATTGTGTACACATTGGATCTTGATGAATTCCTGAACAGATTTTGGTTCTCTGTGTCTTCATGTGTGACTCAATGTGAATTATGTTAGTTTATGCACCTACACATGATGTTTCAGATTTGTTTTTGTCTGGATAGAACTTAATATCCAAAGATAGAAGTAATTCAATTCACTGAGACTCCTAAACAGAAAGGTACACAATTATTGTTAAAGATTTACAAAATGCTGGCATAATGTATCCATACAAAGTCCATAGGCTTTTCAGTTGAGCAAAACTTGTTAAATATTGGACCACTTTAATGAGTATGATACCTTTCTTTCCTTTAAACATTGACTGAAACTTGTTCCACACACTCAGCACATCTGCTAATCTCATGTTCAGTAAGAAATCTTACTGTGCTTTTTAAAACGTTGGTTAAGTATTTAAAACTGGTGCATGTCTGGTACATGTTAATCATGGCTGTTGCTAGTTCTTTCACATAGTTCATTTCGGTATCTCCCTTGATTTTCACACTGAGTGAAATTCCATTTGCATAAGCTGCATTAAACTAATCTGATATTCTGATTAGTAGGACCTGGGAGCAGGTGGGAGGCGCTCTGTAAGAACACGCGGCCCCCGGTGGCTATAATTAGTACTGCGTGGGTTTCTTTTCCCTCCTACAGGGCCTGGAAGGTACTCTTCCTGCAGTCCACACAACGGCCTCATTTTTGTCTGTTCTGTACAGACAGGCAAGGATCATTTTGACCTAATTTCATTTGGTGGTCCCATGATTTGTCAGGTCCCATTTGTTTTGGCAGATGCCTTCTCCGACATTAATTCAGCTGAACGTATTTTAATTGCACTAGAGGGTGCTATTGGGAGGACAGCTATGGTTTTGTTCACTCAGAAAGTTTAATTGAAGACATGCAGCACTGTTAACGAAAGAAATAATTGAGTATCGAAATGTACAGGCATTTTGGGCCCCATTAAAGGGCCTCACATTGAGTCCCACCCCATTTTTTGAGGGCCCCTCTCAGTCCTGCTCTGGCCTGTGGTATAATGTGTATTCAAGCACTTACATTTTACATTTTGATACATGCATTTAATACATGTTTATGCATACAGTATGTAAAAACAGAACTGAATCGTTAAATAAAATTAGCAGTTTTAACGAGGACCTAAAAATGTGTATGTCCCCTGTAAGGGGGTGTTCTGGTCCCGCCTTGCACCCCTCGTTTCGGGTCATTCAGTAAAGTGTTAAGCTGCTGGCACTGCGATGCACCCAGGATGGCTGCTTTGTCCCAGTCTGAGAGGGCGTGCTAATTTGGGCTGGTCTATGCTAGTCTGGAGAACTGCACATTCCTCTTCTTAAGATACAGTGTATATACCGCATCACAGCATAAAGTGGAGGTATGCCTCAACCATGGCACGTTTGTCCTCTTTCGATAGTTTCAGATAATTTTGCTACATATAATATCTTTCACCATAGAGAGGCAGCTTGCTATAGCATACTTTTTCAGGGTCTGGGTTGCGTGCATACATGCGTGCGTGCGTGCGTGTGTGTGTGTGTGTGTGTGTGAACAGACGCTTTTGAAATTTCATCCCATCGATGTTGATTGTGCTCGATTCTGCTCGATTCTGCTCGTTAGCTTTCACTTAATTTCTCAATCTCACATTGATTCCACCTCTGTGTCTGAGCTCCTTTTTCCTAGCCTCAGCCCAAACTTGAAAATGTATTTCCCATTTTATGAACAACTGCCCTTTTTGATACGGACACGGGTATTGTCCTAGTTTCAGCTCTGCACAAAATATTTGCTGTCCTCATTTGTATAATAACGATATACTTTCAAGTCTGCGTGCTGTGTCTGCCACAGTATCACAGTTGCTTGTCCTGTTTTAAAAATTATTTGTCATGACTTCTGTACTGTATAAAGCAGGTTCAACTGCACCTTTAAATTACTGGTTCAACTGCTCCTTTAAATTTTCTAAGCCGGATTTGAATGGAAATTTCAATGCTCCCTGATGAGCCAATAAGCATTGTATGCGGAACATTCTGTTTTATTTAGCCCCACTATAAAATTATGCGCTTTTCCCCGAGATCTAGATCTTTTCCCCGTCCCACTGGACAGCTTTGGGGCCCGTCGCGTGAATTGGGCATTGTTTTTTTTAAAAAATTCATTTTGGCTTTCTTCTCTCAGTTTCTACGCATTACGGCCACCTCTGGCTGCTGTGTGCGTTTGGAGCTTCCGTTTGCGCAGAGAGAAGGAGGGAGGCAGAGCTGTAATTGGACGCACATGCGCATGCAGGCACGCGGGCATGGGCACGGGAGACCAAATGCATAGATGCTCCGTATCAGTGAGAGGAGAGCACACAGGCACTCTCGTGTTCTCTCGTGTTCCTGCCCTCGTGTTGTTTTTTTCTGTCTTTCACCTTTTCTATGAATAGCTCCTGCCAGCTAGCTCTCTCTTTCTCTATCTCTCCCTCTCTCCCTCCCTCCCTCCCTCCTTCCCTCTCCCTCGCTCTTCTGCTAACCTCTCTCACACATACAAACACGCACACACACACACACACACAAACCTTGGGTACTGTTGACTCACACCTGTTGGAGGATGTTTTTAAAGGAAAATACCGGTATTTTCAGTCTGAAAGACAAAGTAGTGCAAGATTTATTTTTATGTCATTTCAACAATACCTGATACTGATGATATGCCTCTAATTGACTCAGAATTGCACTCATCAGGAAAATCCAGTGTGTGTGTGTGTGTGTGTGTATGTGTGTGTATGTCTATGTGTGTGTGTGTGTGTGTGAGAGTTTGTATGTTTAATTGGTGCTCAAAAGCAGCTCTAATTCCCTTGTGTGAATGTAAGACACAGGCTTTTATTAAGTGGGTTTTTTCACTTGTGGCCAAGCTGAGTTAAGTGACTGTTCCTCCCATTTTGAAAGATCTTTCAGCAATAAAATGAAGATGAGATCAGAGAAACGGCAAGTAATGACACTCAGACTGTGAGGGAAGAGGGGAGGTGGGGCGGATTATGCTTTGATCTTCTTCCAACCCACACATCTCTATCTCTCTCTCTCCCTTTCTTTCTCTCTCTCTCCCTCCCTCCCTCTCTCTCTCTCTCTCCCTTTCTCTCTCTCTCTCACTCGCCCCCTCTCACCACTCTCGCTCTCTCTCTCTCCCTCCCTCTCTCTCTCTCTCTCTCTCTTTCTCTATCCTTTTCTCTCTCTCTCTGTCTGTTTAACAGTGCTGCAGAAGCTGTAACTCATGATCATCGTTCAGCCTCCTTGCTCAAATTCTGCACTTTCCCTCCTTAAAAAACAGGAGCCCGTGTAACATCAGTTCTGCTCCATTCTTCCCACCCTCCCCTCCTCACCATTTTCACCCCTCTCTGTCTCTCTCTCTCCCAGCCTGCGTTTCTCTCCCTGGTCTCTTTTCTCTCCAGTGGCCTGCCCTTCCTCTGCACTCTTCTCGTCCAGCCTGTGCCATCTGGGGCTCCTGCATTGCACACTCTTAACACCAGGGGGCAGAGTGGTCCTTTCACTCTCCTTCACTCTCTCCTCCCTCATTCCTCTTTCCATCCCATCCCATTCCTGTCCTTTCACTGTCTGTTTTTTTTTCACACACGTGTGCGCACACACACACGTACACAAACACACACACATACACAAATATGCACTGTCCTCTGGCCAATGTTATATTTTCTTGCTAATCTTTCCCCTTCTTTTTCTTCTTGCAGTTTATTTTTTTCTTGTTTATTTTATGCTATTGTAGGGCTTTACGTCAGCAGGCGCCAATGGACAAAAAACACTAAAACTGTTAGGGCACTGTTTTTTTTTTTCCTGTGTGGAATTGGTGTGAAGCATAATGGTCTTCCAAAAGCCAGCAAAGATATCTGTGTATCATCTTTCCTCCTGCAAATGTTTATGGAATCAGCGGTGTTAAATATTGCATAAAATAAAAAAAAGAAATCAGAGTAAGGCTGGGGATCGATACAGGGCTACGCACTGCCAGTGAGCCGGTACTGAGCCTTTTCATTGATCTTCTGGCAAATACGAGACCTCCACAGACAGGACTTTCATGTCAACAGTAGTCCCCCAAGTTTCCCTCATTAATTTACAAACACGTGAGAGCGCTTAAGAGAGCTTGATTCGCCCGGTTCGCCCTCTGCTTCGGCAGAGCGGCTCGGCCTTTCCCTCTGCAGACGCCTGAGGGGTCACGGGTATTCACAGCTCTTTTTACGTTAAGTAACCCTGCCCGTCCGCCGGCCTCCGTCCGGTATTGGACCAAACGGTGCTAAACGCACCTGTAGTTTGCCAGGCCCTGATTACCGCGGCGCTCCGCGGCGCCATTAGGAGTGGCTGTAATAACTGTAATCTGTTAGCCTCTCTGGATATCGGTCCCACGCTCAGTGGGAGTGTGATTTTGTTTTGGCGCTCAGGTACGGGGGGGACGCGGGAGTTCCTCGGGCCTGCGCGAAATCGCCCGCCCACGCGGCCTCGCTCTCCGACTCCACCCCTCCCGCTCCTCTCTGGCCGCTGAAGGAACGCAGCCGCGAGGGAGAGAATGCCCGCCCCCCAAATACATAACATAACATAATATGGCATAGCATGACATAGCATAGCATGGCATGGCATAGCATAGCATAGCATGGCATAGCATGGCATAGCATAAGTATGTCAGGTCCCCCTTGCAAAAGAGATTTCAATCTCAATGGGGTTTTCCTGATTAAATAATGGTTAAATAACATAGCATGGCATAGCATAGCATAGCATAGCATAGCATAACATAGAATAGCATAGCATAGCATAGCATGACATGACATGACATGACATGACATGAGATAATGATGAGAACAGGCCATTCAGCCCAACAATGCTCACCATTTTCCTGACTAAATTGTACTTAGTGTTCTGATTACCTACAGACTAGATAGTATCTAACTCCGTATCAAGCCTGGTCTTGAAAATCCCCAGAGTTTCAGCCACTGCTACATTACCTGGCAGGTTATTCTACGCATTGACAACTCTGCGTGAAAAAAAATGTCTTCCTGGTTACCTTTTTCTCATTTCCATTTAGGTCCCTCCGTTCTCAACCTGAAGCATCTCTGGTAGTTCACTTTGTTCATCTCCTTTATGAATTTAAAAGCCTCAATTAAACCCTGCTTAAGTCTCCTTTTACTAAGCTTGAAGAGATTAAGCATTTTAAGTCTTTCCTCATGGCTTTAATCTTTTTATCTTTAATCAATTTGGTTGCCCTCCTTTGAACCTTTTTCCAGAGCCTCTATATCTTTCTTGTAGTACGGTCCCCAGAACTGCACACAATACTCCAAGTGTGGTCTAACAAATTCATTGTATAAGATAAGTATAACTTGCTTGTGTTTATACTCAATACCTTTGGCTACATATCCCAGCATCCCAGTCGGTAATTTTTATTGCTGCAGCACAGTGCCTAGAACCTGAAAGTCTCTGATCAACCATTACTCCCAAGCACTTTTTTGAATTGAGCACAGTCCAATTTTGTTCCTCCCATAAAGTAATCCTGTCTAATGTTTTTATTTCCCACATACAGAACTTTAAATTTGACTATATTGGATTTCATTTGACAGGTTTCTGCCCACATCTGGATTTTGTTTAAATCTTCTTGTATTACTTTAGTAGATTCCTGGCTATTAGCTGGGCCTCCCAGTTTTGTATCATCTGCAAATTTGACTAATTCTGTATGTCCCTGTCAAGGCTATTGATATAACTGAGGAAGACCAATGGTCCCAGCACTGATCCTTGTGGTACTTCACTTCCCACAGTTCCCTGCTCAGATAATAGCCCTCCTACTGCTCTTTGTGTTCTACCCATAGCCAGTTCCAAATCCACTCTCAGATACCTCCTATAATTCCTACTGTCTTCATTTTGCTAATCAGTATCTTGTGTGGTACCTTATCAAATGCTTTTTGGAAATTAAGTATATAATATCATAAGCCTTGTTATAGTCAAAACACTTGGTAGCTTCTTCAAAAAATACCAGGTTTGTCAGGCATAACCTTCCCTTGCAAAAAGCATGCTAGTTATCCCTTGGGATGTTGTTGTTTTCAAGAAACACTTCTAACCTGTCTCTAATGATAGAGTCCAGGATTTTACATGTGATGCAACTTAAACAGACAGGCCTGTAGTTCCCTTGATCAGTACGGTCCCCTTTCTTATATATCGGTATTATATTACCTTGCTTCCAGTCCACAGGCATTCCTCCAGTTTCTAAAGACTGTCTAAAATACCTACCAGTGGTTTAAAGATGATCTCACCTAACTCTTTGAGTACCCTTGGGTACATGCCATCAGGGCCTGCTGCCTTATTTGTATTTAGTTTATGCAATTTATCCAGTACTCCTTTATCCTCTGTCCCAATGTCTGCTAAGACATTCTGAATATGTCTTTCAGTCTATTAGTAACCTCTTCTCTAGTAAAATTCTCAACAAAATAACTTTCTGAGGCCTCAGAAATATCTTTATTCCTAAGAAGCACTTCTCCTTTTTCATTTCTGTTGCACCTGACATCCACCTTCACTTCCATTTTCCTACTACAGCACTGAAAGAAATACAGCATGTATCGCTGTAGAAATCAGCTGTGACACTTAAATTTCCTGTCCTCTAAATGTGATCCATGTAGTTTTGAGATGATGGTGGGGTGGGGGAGTGTTGATTCTCTCTAACAGGTAGAATTGGGTTGATGTGGACGCTTGTGTCACACAGACCCAAAACTCATTTGTTCGTTTTCTCGCCCCCCCCCCCCCGCCCCCCTTGTTCTTTTCAATCTGCAATGCCCGATTGTACGTGACAGTACTGTGTATCAGCATTCATTACCTGCAGTGTCTGCTACCCATTCAGGCGCCTGCCGTCTGCTCTCCTCTGAAGCACGAGAAGCCGCCGCCCCCTCTTCTCATCATGGCGGTGCGTAAGCCAGGCTCTCGCGGACGTGAGTAGGAGGAAGTGTGCGGTTCAACAGGCAGACTAGTGGGCATCCGGGCTGCCCCGAGAGGGGTAATCCCAGCCCGACCGAGGCCCTCCCGTTCCTGGCGACACTACGCCCTACTGGACGTTACCCAGCGGGGCCGTCGGGCGCCGTCCGCGCCGGCACCCCATTCCATACCCAAAACTTGAGTTTTAAAGGGTTGGGTTTTTTTGCGACCCTCGCGGGGCGACCTTCGGTAGAGCCGCAGAGAGAGAGAGTTATAACAGCTGATTAATGCGCATCAGCCAGTCTTACTCCCAGCGTGAGGCCCATTATCCGCCGCGAGGCCCTGCTGCGATTCATAAAGGCCGTCGTCGTGAGGAATTGCGGGTTCATCCCCCCCCCCCCCCCCCCCCCCCAATCGGGGAACGGCGTAGATGTTGTCATCGACTCGGCGGTGCGGCGCTGTGCGGCGCGTCACGTCGCAGTGAAGGGGATCATGGGACACACTCTCTATTCCCTCCTCTGTGGCTAATGATGGAGAAGTAGACGTTTACACAGAGAGGGAAGATAAAACCGAAAAGAGAGTCCTAATTGGCACAGAGACTCCCACAGACTGCCAATAGGATCAGAGAGAGTTCCACAATGGAGAGCACGAAGGTGGATCAAGACATTGAATGTGGCTCATTATATACTGACAAACACACACGCACGCACACTCACATAAACACACACACACTCACAGATATAGACACACACACACACACACACACAGACATAGACACACACAACATGCACACATGAACACACACACACACTCACAGATATAGACACACACACACACACACAGACATACACACACACACACACACACACAGACATAGACACACACAACATGCACACATGAACACACACACACTCACAGATATAGACACACACACACACACACAGACATACACACACACACACACACACACACAGACATAGACACACACAACATGCACACATGAACACACACACACACACACACACACAGAGGCACACATTTGTGCACACACATATTCTTGCACTTGTCCGCAGCACATCTATATCCACACACCTTCGGATGAATTATATTTTGATGAGTGCCATTCTGGCTGTCCGCTGGCTGCATCCATTCTGCTGTGGGATGTGCCCAGGGTTTTTGAAACAAAACTAGCCTCCACAAATCAAAAGCCAGGAAAGGTTAAAACGTTCGTTAAATTCCTGCAATTATTACGAGCGACTGCCAAGAGCTCACTGCTGCTATCCTGTGCTCAGACCTCCTTCACGACGTGGTCCGGAGCTTAAGGGAGAACCTTGTTATCAGCGAAGAGCAGAGCAACAGCGCTCATTAATGCAAAACGCTCCAGACCTGGCGAGCCCTCACTCTCCGATTAACTTCTCCGTCCGCAGCAGACACGGACCCAAGGTGACCCGTTGTGTTCCTGTCGGAGGTGTGTTAATTGGCTGTCATTGTGCCTGAGAGGCATCAGAGAAATCTCAACCACCCCCCCCCTCCCCCCCCAACCACACCTTTGGTGGCCTTCACCCCACCCATGATTTACACGTTCACTGTACTCTATCTATCCTGCACCCCTGTATCCTCCAGATTACAGGGGGAACTGGGAGGCAGCCATGATTCAGCGGGGGTGATAATGATTCCCCATTAGCCCAAATCTCGAGAGTCAATGTCCTACTCATCCATAGAGCAATGCCCTCCATCTCTTTTCTCTCTTTTGCTTTTTCTCCCCCCATCTCTCCAGTCTTTCTGTCAAATTAAATTTCAGCTATCCTTGATTTATGGGCCTTTATTTATATTAATTTATTGTAGATATATATATATATATATATATATACTGTATGATGATGAAAGAGAATAAAACATTTAACACAGAACAATTAACCCTCAGCACCAAGTCCCAGGATTAACGCGGTGTACAGATGGTGTAATTACTCCATTTAGCCCTAATCCTCCCTGATAGTGGCAGGGAGTGCCGTATAATTGGGCTGCCAACTCTATGGTGCGGGGCAGGCTCACCAGAAAAGGATGTGCGTGTTTTTCATTCCTATAAAAAAAACCACACAATCTAAGATATAGAAACCAAACTTAAACCGAGCGCGGGCGATGTAGCGATGCTGTTGCTCTCGACACAGAAGTAGATTGGGAAGGAAAGGGGAAAGTGGTCCGCAGCAATAGCCGGTTTGGAGCGATCATAGCTTGTTTTATGTGACTGGTGAAGGGTTTTTGATCGCAGACTTTTAATAGCGAGGCTTTGATGGCCGAGCCTGTCAACCAAGCGTCTTTTTCTCAGTGCTGGTAGGGTAAAAAAAAAAAAAAGCCAAGTTCATGCTTTAACAATCGGAAAAAATGGACTCTCCGTCAAAACAATTGGCGCAGCTGTGATTGATTGGGTTTTGACGGCTAAACTTGTAAACAGAGCTGCCTTTTACAAAAAATGAAATAAAAAATCAATAGCAGTGCGCTGAAGGTGAGACGTGATGCTCTAATATGAACTGACAGGAGAATATACTGTTGCTAGCTTGGGGTCAACTTGGATTAGAATAATTAGCTTGAAATGAGGTGCCTCTTTCTCAACTGCCAAGAAAATTATTCTACAAAATGGCACTGGCGGAAGCATGTGCAGGACGAGCAGTCGTATTAGCAGTAATGATATATCACACGACTGAAGTCATTTTTAAGAAAGATGAAAGCTGCTATTTGAAGACTGTAAATTGACGAGCCGGGTGCCAGTTTGACAGGGCATTTTAAGCTCTGAGTCAGGTGAGACAGCGTCCCTCGAGCCAGTTTGGGACATTCTAACAGTCGGGTGCCGTCCTGCAAACGGAAGGAAAAGCCAATCACAGTTGAGTAGACCGCAGCGGTGGATGTGAAGGAATCCACGGGCCACCGTTTCACGTGCTCCGGACTCCCGGCTTAGGCTGAGTGGGATCAGAGGATATAAAACGCGTAAAGCAGACAACCACAGAAAGCATTCTTATGGCTTCATTTCACATCGAATGTCACATGCACTTGGCGTGATGGTTCTTCTGCAGCGCGTGTTTGGCGTTGGATATTCTGAGCCGCGTGAAGCAGCTGCGTCTTCCTGCACGAGTGTAGCCGTCACGGGGTACTAGCGCCGCCCCCCCCCCCTCCCCCCCACCCACCCTGACCCCCCACACCCACCAGGTCCCCGAGCCTTTCTCTCCAGCGGAGGTGTGGAACTGCTGCCCTGGTTTTGCGGTGCTCAGCCTGTGCTGGCAGGACTGGGTCTGCATGGAGCTGACGGAGGTGGTGGAGCTGAGAACCCTCGGGGGGGGGGGGGGGGCATCTGTCAGAATGTGAAGAGTGGGAAATGAAGAGGAGGAGGAGGAGGAGGAGGGAGGGGGGAGGAGGAGGAGGAGGAGGAGGAGGGGGGCAGAAAGGGGGGATTGTACAGACAAAGAGAGACCGATGGAGCAGGTATCGGGGTGTGGCACGCTGCTGTCGATTCGGCTTTGATGGGTGTGAGACAAAGAAACTTTTCGGGAGCTAATCCCGGACACCCGAACCCCCCAAATACTGTGTTGGGCACTGCGGGGAGGTGCAGTAAAAATGTCTGGGTTCTTTTCAAGCGGGGCCCTTTCCTAGTGTGGTGTGCAGTGTTTGTGAAAATCTGTATTTGCGATCACTTGGAGGAAGCTTGAGCGTATTAATGTCGGAGGGGGTAGGCGTGATAATACGTTACCACAGAACATTTAGACTCACCGCTGTCCTCCTGGGAGACTGCACGCCAGGGAGAGACTCGGTCAAAATGGGTGCTCGCACTTTCACTTGGCCAAGTGTCCTCTATTGGTGTCTGTCAACACGGAGCAGAGGAACTCAGAAAAAATAAGGAAGTCCTAAAGTCGGCTTGTCAGTTGCGTGTTTAAACCCAAGCTCCATGAGTAGGAGATGTGGAGGCAGATAGGACCTGACATTGTGAGTACGACTGTCTGTAATGTTTGCTTCGTATTTTGTGGAGAGAGGAGTTATACTCAAGGAGTGGGATGCAGATTACTTGGCATCGAGGAGACTATCCTTGCTCCGATGCACATTTCTGGATTCGTTTAAACAACGGAAGGGGCAGGAATGCCTTTTGAGAGGCTTTAAAATAATATGTAGGTTGTGATTGCCATTGACTTATGTTATTTGCTTTTAACAGGATGAGCTCTGAAGCGCTTGAAAGCATTCCTTTTTAATCCAACTTAAAAAAAACAGGCTCTGTGCTAACGCGCTGATGACTTTCAAAGATGCGCTCTTCACCATGACAACCTGCCGTTGGATGGGGGAGGGAAAGAAGACATTTGAATGCACTGTGTGCTAAAATAAATTAAAAAAAGAATGTATTTAATGAAGAGGCGAGCCTACTTGCATGATCGAGATAAAAGGTAACGCGCAGAGGTAAGGGAAGATAACGTGTTGGATTTAGCGTGTCTATGAATAACCGCGTACCTCAACCGTTGTTCGCGAGTGCGGTGCACCCGTCCCTGGTGTCCTGGGTTTTTGGCAAGACGGTTGAATTTGAGGTGCACGGAAATTAGCTTTAAAAGGGGCTTGAGCCTGACCTGTTCCCCAACACCCCTCCTCCTTTGCCTCTGTCCATCAGTACATAACGTTAGTGAATGGGGAGCCTTAACCCTGCCAATGTTGCCTCCTAGAGGTTGGTAGGAGAAAGAGGGAGAGAGAGAGGGAGAGAGAGACAGACAGATAGAGAGAGAGGGAGAGAGAGACAGACAGATAGAGAGAGAGGGAGAGAGAGAGGGAGAGAGAGAGCATATCATGCGCCTCAGTTTGCTGTGTATTAATCTCTAAAGTGATTAAATACCCAAAGACAATAAGAGATCAGAGCAAATGCTGCACACTAATGCGCACACACTCGCACACACATATCCATAAATACACTGCCTTTGCCTCGGTAGGTTCATACACACACCTGAATACTGCCGCACAGTTCCTCATCCCTCTCCCCTACTCTCTCTGAAGCGTGCACTCGTTCTCTCTGCCTCTCTCTCACCCTCAGTTTCACCATCTCCCTCTCCCTCCCTCCCCTCTCCCTCTCCCTCTCCCTCTCTGCCATCTCATTTCTTTGTTTTCTTCCTCGCAGCACAGCAGAATCTTCATATTTTTATTTGTTTATTTCATCCTCCTCCTCGGTATGAGGGCAGCCCTTCTTTCCCGTTGCTAGCAGCTTCACTCCGTCTCTCACCACACACACACGCACACACACACACACACACACACACACACACCTCCATTGCTCCCAGCGGAAGCTCCTCCATGCATCCTCTCCAAAGGACTATCCTTTTGTGTTCCGGGCTTTGATTGGATTTTCTGCTTCTTCTATGGTTCCTGTTCCCGAGAAGAAGAAGAAAACAGCGTCTGACTTTGCCTTTCCTCGCCTGAAACCGGGATCATGTTCTATTTCCAGCTGGTGATCATGGCCGGCACGGTGCTCCTGGCTTACTACTTCGAGTACACGGACACTTTCCCCGTCCACATCCAGGGCTTCTTCTGCTACGACAAAGCCTTCTCCAAGCCCTACCCTGGCCCGGAGGACAACAGCAAAGCCCCTCCGGTCCTGGTCTACTCCCTGGTCACCGCCATCCCCACCGTCACGGTAAGAGCCCCACCGCCAGTCTGCTTTCTCTGATGTAGCTCCGGTAGCTGGAGTGTGTGTGTGGGCGTGTGTGTGTGTGTGTGTGTGTGTGCGCGAGCGGGTGTGTGTGTGTGTGTGTGTGTGTGCGTGCATCCACACGTGTACACGTGTAACTGTGCTCTGGAGTGTTTAACTTGTCAGATGCTGTGTTTCTGTGTTAATGGTGAAGATTTTTTTTTACAGTAATGTACGATTCTCTGTCCCTGCCTTTTTGGAGGAGTGTCGCTGCTGCCTGTGTGTGCATGCTGTAGGTGTATGTGGTGTGTGTGTGTGTCTGAGCAGGGGGCTGTTGTCATCTACAGCATTCTGCTCTGTGAATGGCAGATTGCAAAGATTGCCTGGCTGTGTGGTCCCGTTCTGCTGCTCTCTGTCTCCATGACACTCTGTCACTCAGCAATGGGTGTTACAGTCAGATGCAGAGGATGTGTGTGTATGTGTGTGTGTGCATGCATGGGTGTGTGTGTGTGTGTGTGTGCATGTGTGTAATGTGTGTGTGCATGTGTGTGTGTACACGCATGTGTGTGTGTATGTGAGTGTGCGTGTGTGTGTGATGTGTGTGTGCGTGTGTGTGTGTACATGCGTGTGTGTGTGTGTAAGTGTGTGTGGTGTGTGTCGCGTGTGTGCATACCTGCGTTTGTGTGTGTTTTGTTCGTGCATGTGTGTGTGTGCATGCATGTGTGTGTGTGTATGTGTGTGCATGCACGTGTGTTTGTGCGTGCCTGAGTGCATGCGTGCGTTTGTGCGTGTGCGTGTGTGTGCATGCATGCGTGTGTGCACGTGTATGTGTGTGTGCATGTGCGTGTGTTTGTACGTGTGTGAGTGCATGCGTGCGTTTGTGCGTGTGCGTGCTTGCGTGTATGTGTGTGTGTGTGTGACATTGCCAGTGGGCTCATAGCATTCCAGTGAGTGTGAACGAATCCACACCTGTCTCTTGCACTCTCACAGCCAGCCTGCAAGGGACATGGGGAAAACTTCATGTGTCTTACATACCTGAGACACAGCAGTGACTGTAGGCCAGGGAGGTCACTGTACACATTCTACAGATCGCCGCGTTTCCCGCTCATTTCCACAGTAAGCACAGCCATTGGCATTGCCTTGGTGTGATGCGTTAAATAGCGCTGGGGGCTGCTGCAGTTCCCTGGAGCCTTAATCCTCATTGATTTCCATCACCCTCGGGTTTTGCTTTACAAATTAAAGCCAGAAGTCATTAGATTCAGTCATTATCTGAGCTACGTTAGCCTTTGAAGCAATTCTCAAACGGCGGAATAGCGCATAGTGTCACTTTGTCATCCACATTGCTCCGAATGCACCAGCCTCTGACAGAGGCACTTGACTAATACTGTTTTTGAGTGGCTCGTTGGCTGGGTTTAATGGTACTCTACCGTTGATTCGCCTGGTTATCGTCAGTGACTTGCGGTTCACGTGCTGTTCGAACCGCGGCGACTTCACCGGTGCGGTCGGGACGGAGTGCTCCTGAGCGCTACATCTGATCATAAAAATCCGATGCGAAATCTGAGCATAGAGCCCAGGTTTCGTTAGACCCTCAGGTTAAATTCAGGTTAAAAGGTTAAAAAAATCCAGCATCGTCCAGTGATTAATTTAATTTACAGCAGAAGTGACAGAGATACGTAAATCAAACTGTAGCAGTAATTCCATTAACTGTACTCATTAAAAAATCACACTGCTTTTTTCAGATATGTTGTCCTTTGTTTCTCACCAGCTTAAATAAGAGTAAATTCCACCTTTACTGAAAGCTTAGGTTACATGTATGAACTTGTTGGTAGCCCTACTGAAAGTAATATAAAATAGGCATTGATTGGCTATTAACTTATACCCCTATACCCTATAATGCTATTTCAGGATTAGGAGTATATAGAATTGTGAAGACAATATTGTATCACCATTTCACTGACGAAGGTGGTGAGTTAAAACTTAAACGTCTGACATTAATATGAATCATTGATGGAAGCTAAAGAGGGATGAACCATAGCTTGACATACAGCCCCAGAAATACTGCTCTACTTGGATTATAATAAAGTTTTACTGGAGTTATACTATAATGGAGTTATATTTCTCTGCACTATTACTTCTTAGAGTTATAGTGCAGACACATTCGGCATACTGGTCTGCTCTGTAAGATGGATCTCACGGTCGCTTAGATTGTGTCTGCAAGAGGATGCGTACGCCGTAGGCAAGCAGCAGAGGACGCATGTAGCGTATCCAACCAGCAACACGTAGAGTGCCGCCGGTCAGGTGACCTTTCTGTTAAATCATGCACTGCAAATTATGCCTTTTTTTGGATGAAAATTTGTCATCTACCATATGGACCCGGAGACATCAGCTCTTCTGACACGCAATGAGAACCTGCTAATTGGCTTTCTGCACGACACCACCACCAAGGGGCACAGCATGTGATCAGACCTCACTGATCCACCCACAGCTCACTGACACTACGCCCTGCCTGCCACAAGCTGTCCTGCTGAGCACTGCCCTGCTGAACGCTGTCCTGTGGAACACTGTCCTGCTGAACACTGCCCTGCTGAACGCTGTCCTGTGGGAACACTGTCCTATGGAACACTGTCCTGCTGAACACTGTCCTGCGGAACACTGTCCTGCTGAACGCTGTCCTGAGGGAACACTCTCCTATGGAACACTGTCCTGCTGAACACTGTCCTGCGGAACACTGTCCTACGGAACACTGTCCTGCTGAACGCTGTCCTGTGGGAACACTGTCCTATGGAACACTGTCCTGCTGAACACTGTCCTATGGAACACTGTCCTGCTGAACACTGTCCTGCTGAACACTGTCCTGTGGAACACTGTCCTACGGAACACTGTCCTGCTAAACACTGCCCTGCTGAACGCTGTCCTGTGGAACATTGTTCTGCGGAACACTGTCCTGTGGAACGCTGTCCTGCTGAACACTGTCCTGAGGGAACACTGTCCTATGGAATGCTGTCCTGCTGAACACTGTCCTGCTGAACATTGTTCTGCGGAACACTGTCCTGTGGAACGCTGCCGTGTTGAACGTTGCCCTGCGGAACACTACGATGGGAATCTCTGTAAGTCCTTCGGCACAGGGGCGTGAACTTCTCCCTCACACAGAGCTGTGATAGCAGGCCCTGGTCACAGCCTCGCCTTCACCCAACACCCCATTCCCTCACATTTCAGTTTTAGGCACTTTTATTTGAAGGTATCGTACGTCGCTTTGGATAAAAGCGTCTTCCAAATAAATGTAATGTAATGTAATGAAACTCTTTCATCTGGAACAGCAGTCAGTGCTGAGAACCTAAATACCCTGCTTAACCTTAGATTGGGTGGCAACCAGTTAGCCATATAATCACGATGAACCCCATTTCAGCCCATAGTGCATTTGTTATCTCCCCTATTGTGCGTCCTTTCCAAAATCCCACGTCGGGGCAGGTCCACAGGCCGCTCCCCCCGTGCTGAATGGGTAGACACTGACGAGCGATGCGACGGAACGGAATGTAAGACGGGCGAGGATGTGGCATTAAATAAATAAACGAAATGTAGCTGAGAGAGAAAACCTGCACGGCGGCGGCCATGACAGTGTGGCAGACCGCGCTGCCTGCAGTCGTACGCAGATGAATTGTTCGCATTTGACCTGCGCAGACGGGAGCCGAAGGACAGACGCTAGATTCGCAGACGGAGATTTGATTTGCATGAGGTACGATTAGACTCTCGTCGGTCCGCAATCAGCATAAATCAGGCTCAGGTGAACATGTGTCAAATAATTTAATCAGGCGTAGAGCAGGAGATCTTTAACGACTGACGCCAGGCTGGCCAGCAGAGGACGGGCTCCCCCTCTACAGCCGGGTTCCTCCCGACAGCTCTTTTCACCGGGTAGCTTTTTCCTTTTTCCTTTTTCCCGTTTCTTTCTGTGAAGCATCTTTGCGACAGCGTCTCTATAAAAAGCTCTGCAAGAAAAATCTCTGAAAGAAAAACACGAAAGTGAATTGCATTGAATTGAAAAGCACAAAAGACCTTGCCCTGGGTCCACTTATCGGTGGGTTTCCCCTCTGAAGTTAAAAGTAAATGCAGGAGGGGGACCGTCTGAATTTGCTCAGCCCGGAAAAAGACGTGGCTGGATTGAAACTGGGCTGTGCTTTTGGCATGGCTACCAGCGGCGCAACAAAAGAATTAGCTTTGCCCCACTGTGGGTAGCACGCATGTATTCAGGTCCACTGGAGTTTCTTGAGTTGGTTTCATGGACTGGAGAAAAATATGGACAAAGTCACTGTGACATCACCCGCTGACTTTCCATGGGCTAGGTGAAAGGCCTTTAGAAGCCCCGGGAAGTGCAATCCGCGGACGCTGCCATTTTGTACAAATTGGTGCCAGAAACTGTGCAGTAGGGACAGGAAGTTTGGTCGTCCACTAAGCGCGTGAGATAAAGTGACTTGGCAGTGACTCCAACTGTCCCTGATTCATCCACAAAAATGTCACAGTTTTGTCCGAATCACACAATAACTTAACAAATCGGCACATGAAGAGACATTAGACAAAGAAAAAACACCTACTGCGACTGCATATTTTTGTGGCAAGAAATAATTGACTTTGTATTTTGACCATATTGTTACCATTGACGTACATTGAAACGGGGAGGCTGAAACACGAATACTGGAGCCAACCGCACTGGCGCTAGTGAGCAACGTCTCTCAACGAGACAAGGAAGTGCGCTTCAGAAACACAGCCCGGTTTTTGGCCGCTCGGTAACTTCTGTAATAGCGCCCTCTAGCTGATCGCCAGGATGTGTGCAGGCCTGTCCCCAGGCTCTCAGGTGGAGTGCTGGGGGGCTTGTGATGTGGCAAAAGGCCACTGGCTCGTGAGCGCGTGAATGAGAGGAGGGCTCCCTGCAGGCCTGCAGGTGATGGCAATGATGTGCTTCGAGCACCGTGCAGCGTAGGATACGGGTGAGAGGAGCGGTGGCGTGTGGGAGCGCAGGTTGGCTCTCATTGGTTAGACGGGGCAGAGCCTGGCAGCTCATTATGTCTCCTGTCTGCTAGCTGGCTGGCAGTGGCAGAGGGCGGTGGCACGCTCGCTGCACTCTGGGCCCCAGACTGGAGCCCGGCCCCCCTGAACCCCCCGACAGAGAGCGTAAACAAGCACTGTCACGCTGAGCGCTCTCTCTCTCTCTCTCTCTCTCTCTCTCTCTCTCTCCCTCTCTCTCTCTCTATCTCTCCCTCTCTCTCCCTTTCTCTCCCCCTTCTCTCTCTCCCTCTCTCTCCCTTTCTCTCCCCCTTCTCTCTCTCTCTCACACACCCTCTCTCTTCCTCTCTCCCTTTCTCTCCCCCTTCTCTCTCTCCCTCTATCTCTCTCTTTCTCTCTCTCTCACACACACTCTCTCTCTCCGTCTCTCTTTCCCCCTCCCTATCTCTCTCTCCCTTTCTCTCTCTCACAGACACACACTCTCTCCCCCCCCCCCCCCCTTCTCTGTCTCCCTCTCGCTCTACCCCCTGCAGGGACAGAAATGAATGGCAGAGACCCACTCCAGGGTAGCACAACAGAGACACACACCTATTACACACACGCACACCTCTGTCTGATGTACTCTGGTAGCAGACACACACACCAACGGCAGACACACACACTGATAGTAGACACACACAGACACACACCAACAGCAGACACAAACACTGATAGTATACACACACAGACACACACCAACAGCAGACACACACACTGATAGTACACACACACACACTGATAGTAGATGCACACTGACACACACACTGATAGTAGATGCACACGGACACACACACACTGATAGTAGACGCACACAGACACACACACTGATAGTAGACACACACAGACACACACACACTGATAGTAGACACACACAGACACACACACACTGATAGTAGACACACACGGACACACACACACTGATAGTAGACGCACACAGACACACACACACTGATAGTAGACACACACAGACACACACACGCTGATAGTAGATACACACAGACACACACACGCTGATAGTAGACACACACAGACACACATCAGTAGTAGTGGTATAGAATGAACCGGTTGTTTTCCCAGACGTGGTCACGTTCCCCGGCTCTCCCTTCTCCGTGCAGCACATGCCCCTGGCCACACCGATCCACACGCGCTGTGTCACACAACGCCATGGAGACGGCGCCAATTAAAACACAGCAAAGCCCCCCCCCCCCCCCCCCACCGCCTTACTTCACAGAGACTGCTTTAACTGTGTGAGTAATTACCACCCGCTCTTAATGAACTCCCCCAAACCGCGCAAAGGAACATGAAAGGCTGCCTCTGAAGCAATTATCCAAAACTTTAATATTAGCATTAGGCACTTAATATCGGCTCTGTTTTCACTGCTGTAATTATGTGTAGCTTGTTTGTTCTTATGCGGTTGGGAATGCTTTTCAGAAGCACTGAGACATCGCAGTGCGGTTAAAGGCGCGTGTGTGTACCTGACAGGGCAGGAGCTGATGGTAGCCCTGGCTCAGTAGCCAAGGGGGCAGGTTGTAGGCACAAAATGGAGGATCCTCAGCGCAAAAACGAGCAGCGCTGCCCCTCGCCCCGACCCCGCCGCAGCCCCGTACGCACGCGCACGCGAGCGCGTGGTTCCCCGCGGTGGGGCGGAGTTCTCTTGCGCAGCCCCGGTGGAAGCAGATGGCCTGGGAGGCCTCGAACCAGAGAGGACTGGCGTCCGCGTATCTGTCCGTCACAGGGAAGGGAGGGAAGCAGCAGGGAGGCCGGGAGAAAGGGAAATCAGAGACGAGAATAACTGACGGCGGAAAGAATCGATCGACAGCGTTTGGCAGGAGAGAGGGAGATGGAGACTGGAAGAGAGAAGGTTCTCTTCCTCGAGGCAGAGTGAGAATTAAAGATGGAGAGAGAGAGAGAGAGGAGGAGAGAGGGCGATGGAGACCACACGAAAAACTCTGCAGTGTGTGAATAGCATTCAGTAACAAGGGGACTGTTGAAATGAACGTGGCTGCGATGCGGAGCGATTGTGCCAGACGCGTTGTGATGTCAGAGCCGCCAGGGCCGGCGGAACATCGGTGTAACACGTTTCTGAAACATGTTCCTTCGCAAGGCCGCGGTCTGCGAGCTCTGCCTCGGTGACATCACCGCCTCTCAGCGCGTCATGCCAAGCACGGCCCTGAGAACGATGCAATACCTCGATTTTCCTTGAAAAGCCTAAATTTATGAATGGGTAACCAAATTGTCGGTGTCAAAAGGATGTCGTACAGCGAGCGGAGCTGGAGAAACAGGCCTGTCCCTTAAAGGAATAAATCATTTACTCGATTAAATAAAAAATGGTGGCTTTAATTTTTAATGGCCGTAACTACGATTTTCTTTTAAAAAGACAAGGAGACCTTCGGCTTGAATCTTCACGGTCTGTGTTCCCCATTAAAAAAAAAACTAAAAAACTCACCGTTGTTTGCTGCGCGGTATCTGCGGGGCGAAGCTCGATAGCGAGAAAGGCGCTATCGAGCGAGCGAAGGGTGCACTTCTGACCGAGCGCTGGAGGCGTGTGCGATGGCGGCGATGAGGCTGCCTGTGAACGGGCCTGTGAAGGAGGCGCACACGCGCGCGTGTGTGTGTGCGTCCCTCTGGGGGAATGTGCCCCGCGTGACGGATGAAGACACACACACACACGCGTGTGCTGAGACTAACGCGTGTTTGTCACAGCTGCTCTGTTCTGGGGCCCCTCTGAGAGACACGGGGAGGGGGGGGAGGGGGGGGGGGGTGGGAATCCTTCTCTTCCCTTTCACTGTCTCTCTCTCCCGCTCTTTAGCAGGCATGGCAGCCCGTGGTATCCATTTAACCTGCCTGTCTGAGAAGAATGTTCCCCCAGAGTCTGCGTTAAAAAAACTCACGCACACACACGCACACACACACACACGTACGCGCGCACACACACACACATGCACACACACGCAAACACACACACACATACACACACACACACACACGCACACACACATACACACACACACACATGCACACGCACACATACACACACACACACACATACACACTCGCACACACACACACACACAGACCACCCAAACACACACACGCACACACATACACACACACCTACACACACACACACACATGCGCGCACACGCATAAGCACACACACACATACACACACACACCTTTAGAGGTGTGTAGGTGTTCCCCTAAAACTGCTGTAGAAAAAGACTGGAAAATAGAACGGAGAGGGGAGGAGGATGGAGCAAAGGAGGGATGAGAAGGAGAAGTGTGGAGCAGAAGAGCAGAGAAGAGAAATGAGGATGAGGATGAGGAAGAGAGTGGGGTTCTTACACACTCATGGAGCACCGAGCTAGATGAAAAGGGATCAGAAGGGCTTTAACTGGAGGGAGGTGGGAGGGGACGAGAGAGAGAGAGAGAGAGAGAGAGAGGGGGCAGGGAGCGAGAGAGTGTGTGTGAAATTGAATTGGAGCAGAGGTGGAGAAAGAGAGAGGGGAGAGATGCTAACCTACTTTTCCACACCGGGGTTAGAAATAGACCCATGCAGAGGAGATAATCAACAAAAGAGGGGATGAGAGGAAAAAGGAGAGATGAAAAATAGGATATGACACCATCGCGCGGAGACCATGACTGCATGGGCTCCCAGAGGCGCAGACATCAGAGGCATAAAAATGGAGGACTTTTGGAGTCACAATGCTAGCTCAGTAGCTTTTCAACTGCCTCTTTCAACGGCTTAATGACTGCCCATTTCTCCTGTGCCTCTTCCATTTGGATTCTTTAAATTTACAAACAGCAAAAACGCCTTTAAACTATTTGCTGATGGTGGATTTAATGGAGGTATGGAGCTTGTCCCCCTCACAGCCAGTGGCCTGCTGGTTTGGAGATCTGACGGCTGTGGGATGCTGGAGAAAGTGCCTGAGGGCTGTGCAGCAGGGCTGGGGGCGCTGGGGACGGGGAACACAGTCACGAAAAGGTGGAAGCTCTCGACTGAAGGGTTTTTTGTGCAGCTTCACAGGGCTGGTTTAGCAGGGTTTGACTGCCTGAGTGAGGAACCTAAAAAAAAACTGTCAAACCCCGTTTGTTCTGTTTGCCTCTAAATGACCCCCTTATTTCTCATCTTTTATTCCTCATCTCCCACGGTGGCTTTTTACATTGTTGTTTCTGGTACTTGCTTCCTCTGTGTGTCACTCCTCTCCCCCCTTTATGCTATCTACAGTATGCAAATCCCCTTCCGACGCATCGCTTTGACCTATTTAACTGCAGTTTGCGGCGACATCGTCTCTGACAACGGCGGTTCGGATTCATCTCGACATTTCCATTCGATAAATATTGCATGTGTGGGCGGGCGTGCGCTGCTGCGTTGTTCAGTTCAGTTCAGTTCGGCTCGGCTCGGTCAAGGCGAGCCTCCGGGTTCCTCTGGGATGAGTCACGCTCGGACGATCGGCCTTAACGAACAGGCTCCGCCGATCGATGTGTACGGGCCTGACAAAGCCCGTCGATTGGGCGCGCTGAGCGAAAACGGTTCGCCGCCCCGGCCTTGCCTCAGGTCAGGCTGTCAGTGCCGGAAAAGACTAGCGCACGTCGTGCTCGCTGACTCTGTTCTGGGGTAAGCACAAGCCACCGGGTCAATAAGGCGGAGACGTCTGATACTGGGATGCCTGATACAGAGCGCCAGCGCCCGCGGGGACAGCTGGTGTCTGTTACCATGACGTCGGCGTCACTTTGTGGCTCACGGCCGGGTGTCTGTCAAGCTCGGCGGTCCTGATGGGACTCAGACGCCTTCTTTACCGGCTGCCTGCTTTTTCACAGGTTTAACTCTTTAAGCTGTAAGATCAACAAATACTGTTTGTGATTAGAATGCTCTCACTGTAACTGAACATTCTACTACCGCTGATGTAACAATCACGGCTGGTAATTTAAAGCAACGGGGTTCTGGAACACTGACTAGGAATTTTGAAAACACATTAAAAAAAAAACCTCCTCTAAGGCTGAATTTCATTACAGTCAGTGGTGCTTTCTGCACTGTCGACATTTTCTGCACCAAGCCAAACACCCCTTGCCTTGAAATTGTTTCAGATGCGTTATTTATGGATTCTATGGACTTTAATCATCGCTACTGCCATGGAACTGTTGGGGGAGAACTTTATTTTGGGAGTTATGTTAGGACAGAGCTCATGTGCTTACATGAAGGGGCCAGGGCAGCTGTTGCAGAGAGGGATGTTTTTTACTCCAGAAATTACACTCTGTTCCCAAGCTGAGGGTCAGTTCCATTTCAGCCCGGTTAAACTCAGGAAATGAATTCAATTCACAAATTTAATAATCCTCATAGAGCCTAATAGGCATTTTTCAATTCATAAATGGATTTCAATTAATTTCCTGAATGGACTGAATTGAAATTGAACTGACTCCATCCCGGCTGTGTTCTAATGTTAAACATATATTGATTGTTCTTTGAGGCTCAACAGTTAATGGGGTGGTACAGAGACCAGGGCCAGAAGCTTTTTTTTTCTTCATCTTCAAAAAATCTCAGCTCAGTGAAATTCCTGCGATGTTGGTTTCCCCTGGTGCTGTTGACAAGACCCGAAACTCTCTTCACAGGAGCCTGTCATTTTGAAATATCTCTTCAGCATAAAAAAGGCCACCTGCATCAGTACTGTCCTCCTCTGAATCTTTACCTCTTGAACTCTGTTGCTCTCTTTCTATTCCTGTCTGTGGTATTTCTTCCTCTTTGTAATGATATAAAGCATGATGCCGCTCTCCCAAATATCACTGAATGCAAGGGATTTGCAAACAAACACTAAATATGACGACTTCGTTTCATATTATGTTGATTTTTCCCATTACTTTCGCTTCCAAAAAACGGGGGAATATGCACAAAAGGGCTGTAATTCCTGTGTGCAATCACCCGACACAGATGGAATAACCCTCAAAGTCATTCTGACACTCTGCACTTTAACCTCATATTCATTATTCTATTTCAAATCCAGCTTGCAGCAGTATAAAACCAGAACGACAAAAATTGCGTCACTGTCTCAATACCTTTGCATATAATATCTGTATGTGTGTCACAACTAATGTATTCAAACATCTTCTTTCTCTCGTATGCAACTGCAACAGTTGTTTTATTAGATATTACAGCTTAGTATATTTTATTTTCATTCATGTCTTATTTTCCACCACGTTTTCCCTCACGGGATGGGCTGCTCAGTGTCTATCACTTTTGGTCTTTTTAAAAGAGTTTTTTTTTTGTGTAGCTCGTGCCTTCGTCTCGTCCCAGCGCTGGGATTTTTTTCACTGAGCCCCTTACACATTTATAGCAGGCACAACGGCTGCGATTCCGGTAGCTTCTGTCAGCTTTAATCCCACGGCAGCTGCATTGCAGGTGTTTTTTTCAGTACGGTGACGCTTCGGATGATCAGTACTGACTGACGCGCTCCATTGTGGCTCCTGCGGCCTGCCTGTGGGCCTGAGCTGGAGGTCAGGGGACTGCAGCCACGGTTCTGGCCCACTTTGATGGGGTGCTTGGGGGGTACGGGGGTGGGGTAGGGTGGGGTGCTGGGGAAATGAGATACTTTGGACGGGCAAACAAATGTTTGCCTGCAGTGTTCCTTCAAGAAGTACAATTTCAAAGTAGCCTTGTTCTTTGATCTTGTGGCAGGCCGTTGTCCACTGTGCACCCCTGTCTACCAGAGTACGCACTGGCTACATTAATCTGGACCTGAGCTAAAAATGTTCCCAGTGACGCGTACTGATTTTAGCAGGACCACCTAAAAACACAATAAGAGGACGTGACGCCACCATTGTTTACCTCTACAAACCCGGCGCCTCGATGGCGAAGCCACAGATGGATGCATCATGCAGCAATGCAGCTCAGAAACAAGCCTGCAATCGTCCGTATTATTATTTACGCTACATGTTTTTAGACAAGTCGTTTTGAGGCATACCTTATCAGCAAGATAGGCCTACATTTTAATGAAAAACAGAACATTTTTAATAATTGCAAAATGTTTCGAGAAATTATTTTTCAGCCAAAAAATATGTAAATAAAATGTACATCAAACAAGGAACAAGAATGGTTGCATAATAACCTGCATGTAAAAACTTCACTTTTTGTCAAAGTAACTTAAAATTTGTTTCCAAAATAATTTGAAATAATTTGTCTCTACCTGCCTTTGTCAGATCCTCTTGCGCTGTTGAATGAAAAAAGAAAGGGAATATATTTGCAATCTAGCGGTGACAATTACCTAGCTAGCCGGCTAGTAATGTTGACAAATATGAAGTGGCAGCAGATTCTGGTTTGTCCCCAAATTTTGTATTGCCCAACTTAACCAATCAGAAATTAGGTCACCTTGTTAAATTATTTTATTTGTTATTTTGAACAGAGTGTTTTTATGATTGGCTAGCCTTCCTGAGCAGAAAAAAATTGCGAAAAAAAAATGTGTAGTATTTTTTCTAGGGGCGGATCAAAATAACAGATTTTTCAAAGTCAATGGTCAAAGTTTGTGGGGGAGGGGGTGTACAGAGTAACTCCCACCCCCCAAATCTGACCTGAGTGAACGTGTGGCTGAGAAACACAGGCTCTTTCTTCAGTCATGACCCCCCCCCCCCCCCCCCCCCCCCACCTCTCCCCTCCCTTCCCCAGGACCCCATGGACCCCTGTGGGTCACATGTCAAGCTGAAGACCTCATTGGTGTATAGTGTGTGCTATTTGTTTCTGTTCTGGAGGTATTTGTGTGGCTGTGTCTTATGAATGAATTTGTGCATGACTCCACATGTGACTTGTTCATGGCAAATTGCATAGTTTTGTCTTTTTTAGCTGTTTTATCGTGTGTGTGTGTGTGTCCGTGTGTGCGCCCATGCACGTGCACGTGCGTTTTCTTGTGTGCATTTATATCTTTGCGAAGTGAAGAGAGAGCTCTCAACACCGTAGCGTCATCAACTTTGCACAATGTAGACGTGTGATTTAAAGGCTTCTGGGTAAAATCTGCGTGACATGCTTTGCTGTGTGAGCTACAACTAGGCCTCCACGTGAATTATTTATTTCTTTGGCTCTCTATCCCCGATGTACTGTAAGAGCATCCATAATTCAGGCTTATCAACGCCAGTAGCCATCAGCGCGGGGGTGAAATGAGTGGAGGGCTCCAGCTACCCATAACAGGCTGTATAATAACTTTTTTAATGTGATGCTCCTGTAATCCTTTATGTGGCACATTGGTGTGGACCTCGAAATTATCAGAGCACTTAATCCAATGGAATGATAGGGTGAAGCGCTAAAATGGTTAGGAGGAAATTAAGTCGAACGTGTGAGACCAATCATTTCAAAGGCAACGGGAAGAAACAAGCCCATTTGTGCTAGTTGTATGCAATGATTGGGGCGTAGTATAGTTGACTCATATCCACAGCTACATAGCTTAAGGTCAGATTTTTTATGAATAAAACCACTAAAATAGTTTATTGCTAAACATCAACCAAAAACTAAAAATTTTCTCTGTGAATTATTATGCGTTAACTGTGTATAAAATCAATAATATGAATCCATTTCATTGTATCGCACTTCATTTTTTATCCCTTATTGCGTAACAGGACAGAAAAAAAGAACGATTAGGTGTAACAGCATCTCAGAACGAATCAGTAAACGTCCAGACAAAACAATAGAATAGAATAAAATACCACGAACAAAAACAGCTGAAGAAAAAATGCCAGTAACGATTAAACAACTCAATGCACTTGCTGCTCGTAACGCAGAGACACAGGAACAAATTCGCTTCAAAGGAAGACGTCCTCCGCTACGATAAAATGGAGCAGTGACTAATTGTATAGGAGCTGAAAGGAATTAGTTTGAAGCCTTATTTCATATGCAGAGAAAATCTCTAATTCCCTGGGATGTTGAGTCATTATATTGTTTGGGGGCCTTGTAACTGACAGCCGTGCTGCCTGCTCTTGCTTTTTAAAAATGAGCATGGAGTCACCCAGTATGTGCTGGGGTTACATGGGAAACTGAGTCTTTAGGACCATGGATTAGTAGGTGGGGTAACATCACAAAGAGCACTGCTGCACATGGCCAGTAAAGGCACAGTTTAAAGGAACTGCTTTAAAGGCACAGTTTAAAGGAACTGCTTTAAAAGGCACAGTTTAAAGGAACTGCTTTAAAAAGCACAGTTTAAAGGAACTGCTTTAAAAAGCACAGTTTAAAGGAACTGCTTTAAAAGGCACAGTTTAAAGGAACTGCTTTAAAGGCACAGTTTAAAGGAACTGCTTTAAAGGCACAGTTTAAAGGAACTGCTTTAAAGGCACAGTTTAAAGGAACTGCTTTAAAAGGGATGGCACAGTTTAAAGGAACTGCTTTAAAAGGCACAGTTTAAAGGAACTTCTTTAAAAGGCACAGTTTAAAGGAACTGCTTTAAAAAGCACAGTTTAAAGGAACTGCTTTAAAAAGCACAGTTTAAAGGAACTGCTTTAAAAGGCACAGTTTAGAGGAACTGCTTTAAAAGGCACAGTTTAGTGGAACTGCTTTAAAAGGCACAGTTTAAAGGAACTGCTTTAAAAGGCACAGTTTAAAGGAACTGCTTTAAAAAGCACAGTTCAAAGGAACTGCTTTAAAAGGCACAGTTTAAAGGAACTGCTTTAAAAAGCACAGTTTAAAGGAACTGCTTTAAAAGGCACAGTTTAAAGGAACTGCTTTAAAGGCACAGTTTAAAAGAACTGCTTTAAAAGGCACAGTTTAAAAGAACTGCTTTAAAAGGCACAGTTTAAAGGAACTGCTTTAAAAGGCACAGTTTAAAGGAACTGCTTTAAAAGGCACAGTTTAAAGGAACTGCTTTAAAAGGCACAGTTTAAAGGAACTGCTTTAAAAGGCACAGTTTAAAGGAACTGCTTTAAAAGGCACAGTTTAAAGGAACAGCTTTAAAAGGGATGGCTCAAAGGGACTGTTTTGAAAGGGACGGTATAAAGGAACTGTTTTAAAGATGCCATTTAAAAGCCACAGTAGTACCTCACATGGAATTTGCAACTGCAGTCTCTGGAGTGGCAAGTCTGGATACTCCGCTTCTCCGCAACCAGGCGTTTTTGTAAGGGGGCCTATCACTGCTCAGCCTCTGCTCACACAGTGACAGGACTGGGGGATGGGAGGGTGGGGGGGGGGGGCGTTGGGGGCCCCGTGGGGGCCTGGTAAAGGGCACTCGCCCCGCTGAGAGGGGTCGCGTTCTGAGGCAGTCGCGTGGTGGAAGACTCGAGAGCCACCTCCTGTCTGTCACTCCTCCTTTTTACGTCAGCCTCCTCCCCCGACACCCCCTGCAGCTCCTTCTGGTCTCCCCCACACGCTGGGCCTGGCGGTCAGACGCGGCCGAGGCAGAGAGAGGCTGCCACGCTTCCCGGGCGTGGCAGCGGTGCAGTGGCGCGGGGGCGGAGCTACGGGAGAGAGCCGTCGTTTCTTTTTAACGGCGGTTCTCGGGGCGGCCCCGCGGGAGGAGGAGGAGGAGGAGGAGCGCCTCTCGTCGTGTCCTCAGACAGCTGGGCGTTTAGCGCAGCGTAAATATTTGTCTGCCGGTGTTAGCGTCGAGCGGGGCTACGTCAGCGCCCGTGACGGTGGAGAAGCGCTGGCAGTCCCCCCCCCCCAGCTCTGCATCTTAACCGCACCGGCTGTGTGCTCAGTCCCCCTCTGCTGCTGCTGCACGTAGCCCATCGTGACTAATACACATCGAAGCTTCAGTCATCCTGCCAGATTATACTCAGGCCCGAAGGCTCCGTTAAATCTTTTTATTTTTAATGTTTTTGCTCATTTCTATTAATAAAAGCATGGCACCGGCCTGCGTTGGACTCCGTTGTGTTGGTGCTCGTGTTGTGGACCTCCGCCACGCGTATCTGCGTATTTCGTGGCCACGTGACCCGCGTTCGTTCCCGGTCGATGACGCTTCAGGGACCCGGCGATCGTAAAAGGCGCGGCCGTCGCCAACGACAGGTTTTCGGGGGCGGAGTCTTGGCGAGCGTCGCCCTCGTTGGGATCCCGGAGTTGGAATCGGAAGCGCTGGAAGCGTGACTGGACGTCCAACAGGAGGATTATCTGGAATCGTTTCCCAGTCCTCACTGTGGGCTAGCAGAACACGCGGAATGACAGAAGAGGACGCATTAGCTCTGTGCGGTTTGAGTGCGGTTTGAGTGTGGTGATTGTTATATGCTGTCTGTGTGGGCACATTCAAATGAGTGAATGACATTACGTTACATTACATGACATTTATTTAGCAGACGCTTTTATCCAAAGCGACGTACAAAAGTGCATATCATGGTCATTGGAACAACTACAAAACACGTGTCCGATAAGGTACAATACTCATTTTGTACAGTTATTCATAGCCAAGAACACAGTCCAGTTCACACAGTGAACACCATTCTGACCAAACCGATGCTAAGTCAAACTAGTGGGCAGTTACAAGCTACAACATTAGGGCCATAATACAAAGTACAATAAGTGCTGGAATGGAGGTACATGTAACATGAGTGGCAATAAAAGGGGAATTTAAGTGAAATGATCCGCAGAGTGGTGGCAGTTAGTCCAGGTATAGTCCGAAGAGATGCGTCTTCAGACCACGGTGGAAGATGGGTAGTGAGGGAATGGTTCAAAGAGGGACAGAATTAGGGGTTGATGGATGATGTGGTGTTGGGAATGCCTGTTTGGGTGTGTACAACCTGTGCATAGTGTGAATGAAGTTCACACCAGCATGAGATGTACCATATTATCCCACTGTGCCTCCATGCACATACGTAGACTGTGAGAAATACTGATGACCAGGCATGTGGGTATTTACACAAACACACTGATTACACCCAGGCATGCGGGTATTTACACAGACACACTGATTACACCCAGGCTGGCTGAACTAAACATCAGATGCTCCATTTTCGAAGATGCTCGCAATGATGCTGGTGTGGAGAGAAGGATCCTCCATGGTCTGATGCTTTAGTATTCATGTTCATTGTTCTCATTGGGGTGTATATTCTCTGCCGCTGTTTTTGTGTTTGATTATGTGGACGTAATTATATATTTTATAGTTATGTTGTAATTGAAGCACATCGTTGTTTTGTAGGAATGAGTGCGCGCGATGGCCCATCCTGATGTTCCATTATAATGTGCAAGGAATAATGATTTATTAACCTGTACGCATAATTAAAAATTTTTTTACAACTGAAATCTTTTGTTTGTTGAAATTGCTACGTCGCTAACGTTCAGCCTCGGGCACATCAGCGGGGGAAATATCGCAGGTGTCTCGTGTCTCCCCTAGATTCTGGCGGGCGAGCTGTCGTGCTTCTTCATGAAGGCGGAGGGGGCTCAGGAGAAGACCATCGTGACGGCAGACTGCTGCTACTTCAACCCCCTGCTGCGCCGAATCGTTCGTTTCCTCGGTAACTACAGCCGCCTCGCTTCCGCTGTGGTCTGACACCCCTCAGTCTCACACACTGACTGACACACTAACACACCCCTCAGTCTCACACACTGACTGACACACTAACACACCCCTCAGTCTCACACACTGACTGACACACTAACACACCCCTCAGTCTCACACACTGACTGACACACTAACACACCCCTCAGTCTCACACACTGACTGACACACTGACATATCGCTGTCTGATACACCTCACTCTGACACACCTGCCTTACACACCTGTCAGGTACACTTCAGGTTGAAACATCTGTTGGATATTCTTCAGTCTGACACCCCCATGCTGACACACTACAGTACTCCAGTGTGTCACACTTCAGTATGACACACTCCAGTCCGACAGATCTCCATTTTCCTCAATTCAAGCTCAGGTGGCAGAGTAAAGTGGATTTAAATGCCAAATGGCGCATTGCAAATGGAGCACAGGAACTAATATCTCCATTTAATTTCAGCGATGATGATGTGTAAGTGTATAAGTGTATAATTCGTCCAGGTGCGTAGAACTGCTGAAATCCGTCCTGCTAGAGTGGATAAGTATCTGCGTTCATTTACTAATTACATACCGCGTTAGATTTTAAACTTTTCCCTGTGTGGAAACTGGTCTTTGGTTTTAGGTTGCGTTAGGTGTCTTTGTTTTTAGATTGTTTGATTCTTAGAATTGATAGATTGCGATTATTGCACTTATTGCACTATCACAAACTGTTAACCTCTGTAATCAGTGCGTTATTCGACTCAGCTTTTCAGCTGCTAATTAGGTACATTCGGAGCGACGCCTTATTAGCCCTGCTAACTCCCAGTTTAGGCAGTAAGTGTATAATTCGTCCAGGTGCGTAGAACTGCTGAAATCCGTCCTGCTAGAGTGGATAAGTATCTGCGTTCATTTACTAATTACATACCGCGTTAGATTTTAAACTTTTCCCTGTGTGGAAACTGGTCTTTGGTTTTAGGTTGCGTTAGGTGTCTTTGTTTTTAGATTGTTTGATTCTTAGAATTGATAGATTGCGATTATTGCACTTATTGCACTATCACAAACTGTTAACCTCTGTAATCAGTGCGTTATTCGACTCAGCTTTTCAGCTGCTAATTAGGTACATTCGGAGCGACGCCTTATTAGCCCTGCTAACTCCCAGTTTAGGCAGTAAGTGTATAATTCGTCCAGGTGCGTAGAACTGCTGAAATCCGTCCTGCTAGAGTGGATAAGTATCTGCGTTCATTTACTAATTACATACCGCGTTAGATTTTAAACTTTTCCCTGTGTGGAAACTGGTCTTTGGTTTTAGGTTGCGTTAGGTGTCTTTGTTTTTAGATTGTTTGATTCTTAGAATTGATAGATTGCGATTATTGCACTTATTGCACTATCACAAACTGTTAACCTCTGTAATCAGTGCGTTATTCGACTCAGCTTTTCAGCTGCTAATTAGGTACATTCGGAGCGACGCCTTATTAGCCCTGCTAACTCCCAGTTTAGGCAGTAAGTGTATAATTCGTCCAGGTGCGTAGAACTGCTGAAATCCGTCCTGCTAGAGTGGATAAGTATCTGCGTTCATTTACTAATTACATACCGCGTTAGATTTTAAACTTTTCCCTGTGTGGAAACTGGTCTTTGGTTTTAGGTTGCGTTAGGTGTCTTTGTTTTTAGATTGTTTGATTCTTAGAATTGATAGATTGCGATTATTGCACTTATTGCACTATCACAAACTGTTAACCTCTGTAATCAGTGCGTTATTCGACTCAGCTTTTCAGCTGCTAATTAGGTACATTCGGAGCGACGCCTTATTAGCCCTGCTAACTCCCAGTTTAGGCAGTAAGTGTATAATTCGTCCAGGTGCGTAGAACTGCTGAAATCCGTCCTGCTAGAGTGGATAAGTATCTGCGTTCATTTACTAATTACATACCGCGTTAGATTTTAAACTTTTCCCTGTGTGGAAACTGGTCTTTGGTTTTAGGTTGCGTTAGGTGTCTTTGTTTTTAGATTGTTTGATTCTTAGAATTGATAGATTGCGATTATTGCACTTATTGCACTATCACAAACTGTTAACCTCTGTAATCAGTGCGTTATTCGACTCAGCTTTTCAGCTGCTAATTAGGTACATTCGGAGCGACGCCTTATTAGCCCTGCTAACTCCCAGTTTAGGCAGTAAGTGTATAATTCGTCCAGGTGCGTAGAACTGCTGAAATCCGTCCTGCTAGAGTGGATAAGTATCTGCGTTCATTTACTAATTACATACCGCGTTAGATTTTAAACTTTTCCCTGTGTGGAAACTGGTCTTTGGTTTTAGGTTGCGTTAGGTGTCTTTGTTTTTAGATTGTTTGATTCTTAGAATTGATAGATTGCGATTATTGCACTTATTGCACTATCACAAACTGTTAACCTCTGTAATCAGTGCGTTATTCGACTCAGCTTTTCAGCTGCTAATTAGGTACATTCGGAGCGACGCCTTATTAGCCCTGCTAACTCCCAGTTTAGGCAGTAAGTGTATAATTCGTCCAGGTGCGTAGAACTGCTGAAATCCGTCCTGCTAGAGTGGATAAGTATCTGCGTTCATTTACTAATTACATACCGCGTTAGATTTTAAACTTTTCCCTGTGTGGAAACTGGTCTTTGGTTTTAGGTTGCGTTAGGTGTCTTTGTTTTTAGATTGTTTGATTCTTAGAATTGATAGATTGCGATTATTGCACTTATTGCACTATCACAAACTGTTAACCTCTGTAATCAGTGCGTTATTCGACTCAGCTTTTCAGCTGCTAATTAGGTACATTCGGAGCGACGCCTTATTAGCCCTGCTAACTCCCAGTTTAGGCAGTAAGTGTATAATTCGTCCAGGTGCGTAGAACTGCTGAAATCCGTCCTGCTAGAGTGGATAAGTATCTGCGTTCATTTACTAATTACATACCGCGTTAGATTTTAAACTTTTCCCTGTGTGGAAACTGGTCTTTGGTTTTAGGTTGCGTTAGGTGTCTTTGTTTTTAGATTGTTTGATTCTTAGAATTGATAGATTGCGATTATTGCACTTATTGCACTATCACAAACTGTTAACCTCTGTAATCAGTGCGTTATTCGACTCAGCTTTTCAGCTGCTAATTAGGTACATTCGGAGCGACGCCTTATTAGCCCTGCTAACTCCCAGTTTAGGCAGTAAGTGTATAATTCGTCCAGGTGCGTAGAACTGCTGAAATCCGTCCTGCTAGAGTGGATAAGTATCTGCGTTCATTTACTAATTACATACCGCGTTAGATTTTAAACTTTTCCCTGTGTGGAAACTGGTCTTTGGTTTTAGGTTGCGTTAGGTGTCTTTGTTTTTAGATTGTTTGATTCTTAGAATTGATAGATTGCGATTATTGCACTTATTGCACTATCACAAACTGTTAACCTCTGTAATCAGTGCGTTATTCGACTCAGCTTTTCAGCTGCTAATTAGGTACATTCGGAGCGACGCCTTATTAGCCCTGCTAACTCCCAGTTTAGGCAGTAAGTGTATAATTCGTCCAGGTGCGTAGAACTGCTGAAATCCGTCCTGCTAGAGTGGATAAGTATCTGCGTTCATTTACTAATTACATACCGCGTTAGATTTTAAACTTTTCCCTGTGTGGAAACTGGTCTTTGGTTTTAGGTTGCGTTAGGTGTCTTTGTTTTTAGATTGTTTGATTCTTAGAATTGATAGATTGCGATTATTGCACTTATTGCACTATCACAAACTGTTAACCTCTGTAATCAGTGCGTTATTCGACTCAGCTTTTCAGCTGCTAATTAGGTACATTCGGAGCGACGCCTTATTAGCCCTGCTAACTCCCAGTTTAGGCAGTAAGTGTATAATTCGTCCAGGTGCGTAGAACTGCTGAAATCCGTCCTGCTAGAGTGGATAAGTATCTGCGTTCATTTACTAATTACATACCGCGTTAGATTTTAAACTTTTCCCTGTGTGGAAACTGGTCTTTGGTTTTAGGTTGCGTTAGGTGTCTTTGTTTTTAGATTGTTTGATTCTTAGAATTGATAGATTGCGATTATTGCACTTATTGCACTATCACAAACTGTTAACCTCTGTAATCAGTGCGTTATTCGACTCAGCTTTTCAGCTGCTAATTAGGTACATTCGGAGCGACGCCTTATTAGCCCTGCTAACTCCCAGTTTAGGCAGTAAGTGTATAATTCGTCCAGGTGCGTAGAACTGCTGAAATCCGTCCTGCTAGAGTGGATAAGTATCTGCGTTCATTTACTAATTACATACCGCGTTAGATTTTAAACTTTTCCCTGTGTGGAAACTGGTCTTTGGTTTTAGGTTGCGTTAGGTGTCTTTGTTTTTAGATTGTTTGATTCTTAGAATTGATAGATTGCGATTATTGCACTTATTGCACTATCACAAACTGTTAACCTCTGTAATCAGTGCGTTATTCGACTCAGCTTTTCAGCTGCTAATTAGGTACATTCGGAGCGACGCCTTATTAGCCCTGCTAACTCCCAGTTTAGGCAGTAAGTGTATAATTCGTCCAGGTGCGTAGAACTGCTGAAATCCGTCCTGCTAGAGTGGATAAGTATCTGCGTTCATTTACTAATTACATACCGCGTTAGATTTTAAACTTTTCCCTGTGTGGAAACTGGTCTTTGGTTTTAGGTTGCGTTAGGTGTCTTTGTTTTTAGATTGTTTGATTCTTAGAATTGATAGATTGCGATTATTGCACTTATTGCACTATCACAAACTGTTAACCTCTGTAATCAGTGCGTTATTCGACTCAGCTTTTCAGCTGCTAATTAGGTACATTCGGAGCGACGCCTTATTAGCCCTGCTAACTCCCAGTTTAGGCAGTAAGTGTATAATTCGTCCAGGTGCGTAGAACTGCTGAAATCCGTCCTGCTAGAGTGGATAAGTATCTGCGTTCATTTACTAATTACATACCGCGTTAGATTTTAAACTTTTCCCTGTGTGGAAACTGGTCTTTGGTTTTAGGTTGCGTTAGGTGTCTTTGTTTTTAGATTGTTTGATTCTTAGAATTGATAGATTGCGATTATTGCACTTATTGCACTATCACAAACTGTTAACCTCTGTAATCAGTGCGTTATTCGACTCAGCTTTTCAGCTGCTAATTAGGTACATTCGGAGCGACGCCTTATTAGCCCTGCTAACTCCCAGTTTAGGCAGTAAGTGTATAATTCGTCCAGGTGCGTAGAACTGCTGAAATCCGTCCTGCTAGAGTGGATAAGTATCTGCGTTCATTTACTAATTACATACCGCGTTAGATTTTAAACTTTTCCCTGTGTGGAAACTGGTCTTTGGTTTTAGGTTGCGTTAGGTGTCTTTGTTTTTAGATTGTTTGATTCTTAGAATTGATAGATTGCGATTATTGCACTTATTGCACTATCACAAACTGTTAACCTCTGTAATCAGTGCGTTATTCGACTCAGCTTTTCAGCTGCTAATTAGGTACATTCGGAGCGACGCCTTATTAGCCCTGCTAACTCCCAGTTTAGGCAGTAAGTGTATAATTCGTCCAGGTGCGTAGAACTGCTGAAATCCGTCCTGCTAGAGTGGATAAGTATCTGCGTTCATTTACTAATTACATACCGCGTTAGATTTTAAACTTTTCCCTGTGTGGAAACTGGTCTTTGGTTTTAGGTTGCGTTAGGTGTCTTTGTTTTTAGATTGTTTGATTCTTAGAATTGATAGATTGCGATTATTGCACTTATTGCACTATCACAAACTGTTAACCTCTGTAATCAGTGCGTTATTCGACTCAGCTTTTCAGCTGCTAATTAGGTACATTCGGAGCGACGCCTTATTAGCCCTGCTAACTCCCAGTTTAGGCAGTAAGTGTATAATTCGTCCAGGTGCGTAGAACTGCTGAAATCCGTCCTGCTAGAGTGGATAAGTATCTGCGTTCATTTACTAATTACATACCGCGTTAGATTTTAAACTTTTCCCTGTGTGGAAACTGGTCTTTGGTTTTAGGTTGCGTTAGGTGTCTTTGTTTTTAGATTGTTTGATTCTTAGAATTGATAGATTGCGATTATTGCACTTATTGCACTATCACAAACTGTTAACCTCTGTAATCAGTGCGTTATTCGACTCAGCTTTTCAGCTGCTAATTAGGTACATTCGGAGCGACGCCTTATTAGCCCTGCTAACTCCCAGTTTAGGCAGTAAGTGTATAATTCGTCCAGGTGCGTAGAACTGCTGAAATCCGTCCTGCTAGAGTGGATAAGTATCTGCGTTCATTTACTAATTACATACCGCGTTAGATTTTAAACTTTTCCCTGTGTGGAAACTGGTCTTTGGTTTTAGGTTGCGTTAGGTGTCTTTGTTTTTAGATTGTTTGATTCTTAGAATTGATAGATTGCGATTATTGCACTTATTGCACTATCACAAACTGTTAACCTCTGTAATCAGTGCGTTATTCGACTCAGCTTTTCAGCTGCTAATTAGGTACATTCGGAGCGACGCCTTATTAGCCCTGCTAACTCCCAGTTTAGGCAGTAAGTGTATAATTCGTCCAGGTGCGTAGAACTGCTGAAATCCGTCCTGCTAGAGTGGATAAGTATCTGCGTTCATTTACTAATTACATACCGCGTTAGATTTTAAACTTTTCCCTGTGTGGAAACTGGTCTTTGGTTTTAGGT
Source organism: Anguilla anguilla (assembly GCF_013347855.1). Classification (NCBI taxonomy): domain Eukaryota; kingdom Metazoa; phylum Chordata; class Actinopteri; order Anguilliformes; family Anguillidae; genus Anguilla; species Anguilla anguilla. Next base: position 67,537,343 of record NC_049202.1, on the reverse strand, counting down.
TGCGTTAGGTGTCTTTGTTTTTAGATTGTTTGATTCTTAGAATTGATAGATTGCGATTATTGCACTTATTGCACTATCACAAACTGTTAACCTCTGTAATCAGTGCGTTATTCGACTCAGCTTTTCAGCTGCTAATTAGGTACATTCGGAGCGACGCCTTATTAGCCCTGCTAACTCCCAGTTTAGGCAGTAAGTGTATAATTCGTCCAGGTGCGTAGAACTGCTGAAATCCGTCCTGCTAGAGTGGATAAGTATCTGCGTTCATTTACTAATTACATACCGCGTTAGATTTTAAACTTTTCCCTGTGTGGAAACTGGTCTTTGGTTTTAGGTTGCGTTAGGTGTCTTTGTTTTTAGATTGTTTGATTCTTAGAATTGATAGATTGCGATTATTGCACTTATTGCACTATCACAAACTGTTAACCTCTGTAATCAGTGCGTTATTCGACTCAGCTTTTCAGCTGCTAATTAGGTACATTCGGAGCGACGCCTTATTAGCCCTGCTAACTCCCAGTTTAGGCAGTAAGTGTATAATTCGTCCAGGTGCGTAGAACTGCTGAAATCCGTCCTGCTAGAGTGGATAAGTATCTGCGTTCATTTACTAATTACATACCGCGTTAGATTTTAAACTTTTCCCTGTGTGGAAACTGGTCTTTGGTTTTAGGTTGCGTTAGGTGTCTTTGTTTTTAGATTGTTTGATTCTTAGAATTGATAGATTGCGATTATTGCACTTATTGCACTATCACAAACTGTTAACCTCTGTAATCAGTGCGTTATTCGACTCAGCTTTTCAGCTGCTAATTAGGTACATTCGGAGCGACGCCTTATTAGCCCTGCTAACTCCCAGTTTAGGCAGTAAGTGTATAATTCGTCCAGGTGCGTAGAACTGCTGAAATCCGTCCTGCTAGAGTGGATAAGTATCTGCGTTCATTTACTAATTACATACCGCGTTAGATTTTAAACTTTTCCCTGTGTGGAAACTGGTCTTTGGTTTTAGGTTGCGTTAGGTGTCTTTGTTTTTAGATTGTTTGATTCTTAGAATTGATAGATTGCGATTATTGCACTTATTGCACTATCACAAACTGTTAACCTCTGTAATCAGTGCGTTATTCGACTCAGCTTTTCAGCTGCTAATTAGGTACATTCGGAGCGACGCCTTATTAGCCCTGCTAACTCCCAGTTTAGGCAGTAAGTGTATAATTCGTCCAGGTGCGTAGAACTGCTGAAATCCGTCCTGCTAGAGTGGATAAGTATCTGCGTTCATTTACTAATTACATACCGCGTTAGATTTTAAACTTTTCCCTGTGTGGAAACTGGTCTTTGGTTTTAGGTTGCGTTAGGTGTCTTTGTTTTTAGATTGTTTGATTCTTAGAATTGATAGATTGCGATTATTGCACTTATTGCACTATCACAAACTGTTAACCTCTGTAATCAGTGCGTTATTCGACTCAGCTTTTCAGCTGCTAATTAGGTACATTCGGAGCGACGCCTTATTAGCCCTGCTAACTCCCAGTTTAGGCAGTAAGTGTATAATTCGTCCAGGTGCGTAGAACTGCTGAAATCCGTCCTGCTAGAGTGGATAAGTATCTGCGTTCATTTACTAATTACATACCGCGTTAGATTTTAAACTTTTCCCTGTGTGGAAACTGGTCTTTGGTTTTAGGTTGCGTTAGGTGTCTTTGTTTTTAGATTGTTTGATTCTTAGAATTGATAGATTGCGATTATTGCACTTATTGCACTATCACAAACTGTTAACCTCTGTAATCAGTGCGTTATTCGACTCAGCTTTTCAGCTGCTAATTAGGTACATTCGGAGCGACGCCTTATTAGCCCTGCTAACTCCCAGTTTAGGCAGTAAGTGTATAATTCGTCCAGGTGCGTAGAACTGCTGAAATCCGTCCTGCTAGAGTGGATAAGTATCTGCGTTCATTTACTAATTACATACCGCGTTAGATTTTAAACTTTTCCCTGTGTGGAAACTGGTCTTTGGTTTTAGGTTGCGTTAGGTGTCTTTGTTTTTAGATTGTTTGATTCTTAGAATTGATAGATTGCGATTATTGCACTTATTGCACTATCACAAACTGTTAACCTCTGTAATCAGTGCGTTATTCGACTCAGCTTTTCAGCTGCTAATTAGGTACATTCGGAGCGACGCCTTATTAGCCCTGCTAACTCCCAGTTTAGGCAGTAAGTGTATAATTCGTCCAGGTGCGTAGAACTGCTGAAATCCGTCCTGCTAGAGTGGATAAGTATCTGCGTTCATTTACTAATTACATACCGCGTTAGATTTTAAACTTTTCCCTGTGTGGAAACTGGTCTTTGGTTTTAGGTTGCGTTAGGTGTCTTTGTTTTTAGATTGTTTGATTCTTAGAATTGATAGATTGCGATTATTGCACTTATTGCACTATCACAAACTGTTAACCTCTGTAATCAGTGCGTTATTCGACTCAGCTTTTCAGCTGCTAATTAGGTACATTCGGAGCGACGCCTTATTAGCCCTGCTAACTCCCAGTTTAGGCAGTAAGTGTATAATTCGTCCAGGTGCGTAGAACTGCTGAAATCCGTCCTGCTAGAGTGGATAAGTATCTGCGTTCATTTACTAATTACATACCGCGTTAGATTTTAAACTTTTCCCTGTGTGGAAACTGGTCTTTGGTTTTAGGTTGCGTTAGGTGTCTTTGTTTTTAGATTGTTTGATTCTTAGAATTGATAGATTGCGATTATTGCACTTATTGCACTATCACAAACTGTTAACCTCTGTAATCAGTGCGTTATTCGACTCAGCTTTTCAGCTGCTAATTAGGTACATTCGGAGCGACGCCTTATTAGCCCTGCTAACTCCCAGTTTAGGCAGTAAGTGTATAATTCGTCCAGGTGCGTAGAACTGCTGAAATCCGTCCTGCTAGAGTGGATAAGTATCTGCGTTCATTTACTAATTACATACCGCGTTAGATTTTAAACTTTTCCCTGTGTGGAAACTGGTCTTTGGTTTTAGGTTGCGTTAGGTGTCTTTGTTTTTAGATTGTTTGATTCTTAGAATTGATAGATTGCGATTATTGCACTTATTGCACTATCACAAACTGTTAACCTCTGTAATCAGTGCGTTATTCGACTCAGCTTTTCAGCTGCTAATTAGGTACATTCGGAGCGACGCCTTATTAGCCCTGCTAACTCCCAGTTTAGGCAGTAAGTGTATAATTCGTCCAGGTGCGTAGAACTGCTGAAATCCGTCCTGCTAGAGTGGATAAGTATCTGCGTTCATTTACTAATTACATACCGCGTTAGATTTTAAACTTTTCCCTGTGTGGAAACTGGTCTTTGGTTTTAGGTTGCGTTAGGTGTCTTTGTTTTTAGATTGTTTGATTCTTAGAATTGATAGATTGCGATTATTGCACTTATTGCACTATCACAAACTGTTAACCTCTGTAATCAGTGCGTTATTCGACTCAGCTTTTCAGCTGCTAATTAGGTACATTCGGAGCGACGCCTTATTAGCCCTGCTAACTCCCAGTTTAGGCAGTAAGTGTATAATTCGTCCAGGTGCGTAGAACTGCTGAAATCCGTCCTGCTAGAGTGGATAAGTATCTGCGTTCATTTACTAATTACATACCGCGTTAGATTTTAAACTTTTCCCTGTGTGGAAACTGGTCTTTGGTTTTAGGTTGCGTTAGGTGTCTTTGTTTTTAGATTGTTTGATTCTTAGAATTGATAGATTGCGATTATTGCACTTATTGCACTATCACAAACTGTTAACCTCTGTAATCAGTGCGTTATTCGACTCAGCTTTTCAGCTGCTAATTAGGTACATTCGGAGCGACGCCTTATTAGCCCTGCTAACTCCCAGTTTAGGCAGTAAGTGTATAATTCGTCCAGGTGCGTAGAACTGCTGAAATCCGTCCTGCTAGAGTGGATAAGTATCTGCGTTCATTTACTAATTACATACCGCGTTAGATTTTAAACTTTTCCCTGTGTGGAAACTGGTCTTTGGTTTTAGGTTGCGTTAGGTGTCTTTGTTTTTAGATTGTTTGATTCTTAGAATTGATAGATTGCGATTATTGCACTTATTGCACTATCACAAACTGTTAACCTCTGTAATCAGTGCGTTATTCGACTCAGCTTTTCAGCTGCTAATTAGGTACATTCGGAGCGACGCCTTATTAGCCCTGCTAACTCCCAGTTTAGGCAGTAAGTGTATAATTCGTCCAGGTGCGTAGAACTGCTGAAATCCGTCCTGCTAGAGTGGATAAGTATCTGCGTTCATTTACTAATTACATACCGCGTTAGATTTTAAACTTTTCCCTGTGTGGAAACTGGTCTTTGGTTTTAGGTTGCGTTAGGTGTCTTTGTTTTTAGATTGTTTGATTCTTAGAATTGATAGATTGCGATTATTGCACTTATTGCACTATCACAAACTGTTAACCTCTGTAATCAGTGCGTTATTCGACTCAGCTTTTCAGCTGCTAATTAGGTACATTGCGTCGCTCCCTCCTAGTTTATGAGCCAGTTCCCCATCCCAGTCTGTGCTCTCCCCCTCAGAAGGCGCTTCCAGCGACGTGGCCCCCCCCGACAACGGAACCCCTCTAACCTCTGCTACCCCCCGCTGACCCCCTGTGAGAACTTCACGGTCACAGGGGGACTATGGAACTGCCAGTCTGCTACGCGCAAGGCAGACTTCATTTCTGCCTATGCCTCCCTCCAATCCCTGCAGTTCCTTGCCCTCACAGAGACCTGGATCACACCAGACAACTCTGCCACTCCTGCTGCCCTCTCATCCTCCTACTCCTTCTCCCACACCCCCCGGCGATCTGGCCGTGGTGGTGGTACTGGTCTACTGATCTCCCCCACCTGGAAATTCTCTGTTCTCCCCCTCCCTGACCTGTCCATATCCACTTTTGAATTCCATCCTGTCTCTATCACCTACCCTGCTAACCTTTATATTATTGTTATTTATCGCCCCCCGGGGCCCCTGGGAAGCTTCCTGGATGAGCTAGACACCCTGCTCAGCTCCTTCCCTGAGGACGGCACCCCGCTGATCCTCCTTGGAGATTTTAACATCCACCTAGAAGCCTCCCAGTCTGCTGCCTTCCTACCACTACTTCACTCCTTTGACCTCTCCCTACAACACTCTCCTCCAACCCACAAGGCAGGCAACCTCCTAGACCTGATCTTCCTGAGGACCTGCTCCAGCTCCAATCTTACGGTTACCCCCCTGCATACGTCTGACCATCATTTCATCTCCTTCTCCCTCCCCCTCTCTCCACACCCTCCCTCTCCCCCTCCCATCCCCACTGTCACTGTCCGCCGTAACCTCCGCTCCCTATCACCCTCTTCTCTTGCTCACAGAGTGACTGCCTCCCTCCCCACTCTTCAATCATTTTCCAAGCTCCCCACTAACTCTGCATCCTCCACCCTGACGTCATCTCTCTCCTCAGCACTCGACTCCCTATGCCCCTTCGTCCCTAGGCCAGCACGTTCATCCCCTCCCAGTCCATGGATGTCTGACATCCTGCGCACCTCCAGGGCCACCCTCCGCGCTGCTGAGAGGAAGTGGGCCAAATCCAGGGACCCATCTGACCTCTCAGCCTATCAGTCTCTCCTGAAAGAGTTCTCCTCTTCTGTCACTGCCGCTAAGGCAAAATTCTACCAAACCAAAATTCATAACTCCATTTCTAACCCTCGTCAACTTTTCTCTATTTTCTCTTCTCTCCTCAGCGTGCCACCTCCTCCACCCCAGTCTTCCTTCACTGCAGATGACTTTGCAGCATTCTTTGACGAAAAGATTGCAGACATCCGCACCTCCTTTGCCCCCTCTGCGTCCTCCGCCCCCTCTGCGTCCTCCGCCCCCTCTGCGTCCTCCGCCCCCTCTGCGTCCTCCGCCCCCTCTGCGTCCTCCGCCCCCTGTTTCTCCACATTTTCTCTCCTCTCAGACACTGAAGTCTCCCAGCTTCTGCTCACCCACCGCCCTACCACCTGCGCCCTTGACCCTATCCCCTCATCTCTCCTTCAAGCAATCACACCAGACATCCTCCCTTTTGTCGCCTCCCTCGTGAACTCATCCCTATCTTCTGGATGTTTCCCCTCATCCTTCAAGAAGGCCCACATCACCCCGCTGCTGAAGAAACCCACACTAGATCCTTCAGTCATTCAGAACTACCGCCCGGTATCTCTCCTCCCTTTCCTATCCAAAACACTCGAACGTGCTGCATCTAACCAGCTCTCTGCTTATTTCTCTGAGAACAACCTGCTTGATCCCCACCAGTCTGGCTTCAGGCCTGGCCACTCGACTGAGACTGCACTCCTCTCGGTCAGTGAGTCACTCCATGCCGCACGAGCAGCCTCCCTCTCCTCTGTCCTGATTCTCCTAGACCTCTCCGCTGCATTTGACACTGTGGACCACTCTACCCTCCTGTCCTCCCTGGCTGCATCAGGGATCCGCGGCACAGTCCTTGACTGGATTGAGTCCTACCTCTCTGACCGCTCCTTCCAGGTTGCCTGGGCGGGTAAGGTATCACCACCCCGTCCCCTCACTACCGGAGTTCCCCAGGGCTCAGTCCTTGGTCCCCTTCTCTTCTCCATGTACACCAGATCCCTTGGCCCTGTAATCTCTGCCCATGGCCTGTCCTATCATTCCTATGCCGACGACACGCAACTCTTTCTCTCCTTCTCCCCATCGGACACACAGGTCCCTGCCCGCATCTCCGCTTGCCTGAGGGACATACAGAGCTGGATGGACAATCACCACCTGAAGCTCAACCCGGGAAAGACGGAGCTAATCTTTATTCCTGCTCTATCCTCTCCCCTCCTCGACTTTTCCATTTCCTTAGGGGACACCGTAGTGACATCATCACCCTGCGCCAAGAATCTCGGAGTGATGATGGACAACAGGCTGTCCCTCTCCAACAACATTGCAGCAGTAACCCGGGCATGCAGATTTTTCCTATATAACATCCGCAGAATCCGCCCCTTTCTCACCACCTACTCAACCCAGCTCCTGGTCCAAGCAATGGTTCTATCCCGCCTGGACTACTGCAACTCTCTTCTGGCTGGACTACCGGCATCTGCCACCAGACCCCTGCAGCTCATCCAGAATGCTGCGGCTCGTCTGGTCTTCAACCTCCCCAGACACTCCCACGTAACTCCCCTGCTCACTACCCTCCACTGGCTGCCTGTTATAGCTCGCATCAAATTCAAAACATTGGTTCTAGCATACCAGGCAGTCAAGGGATCAGCCCCAGCATACCTTCACAAGATTTTCAAACCCTACATGCCAGCCAGATCCCTCCGTTCTGCTACCTCAGGACGCCTAGCACCTCCCCCTCTTCGCACCTGCACTTCCAGAACACGTCTCCTGTCTGTTCTGGCCCCACGATGGTGGAATGACCTCCCTGTGGAGGTCAGAACAGCTGAGACTGTGAACAATTTCAAACGACGACTGAAGACCCACCTCTTCAGGCTGCACCTCTCCCCATCCCTCCCTTCCCCCCCTGTAAATGACTAAACTTAGGGGTGTAACTAGGCAGCTGTCTAATAGGTGACTTAGTTGATGCGCCAGTCTTAACGACTACTTGTATTTTTATTTATTTTTATTTTTCCATAGATTGCGTTGTTGCCGTTCTCGTTGTTAGTGTTAATCAGTTTAACCACCAGGGTCCAAGTTGAACTATGCGGTTGTTCCCTGTACTTGGACCGGTACTTCTCTCTAGGGGTTTCGTCATACTTGTTCCTGGTTATGGTTATACACTTTGTTGTACGTCGCTCTGGATAAGAGCGTCTGCCAAATGCCTGTAATGTAATGTAATGTAATGTGTCAACCAATTACTAATGTTTTATGATTTTTCTCTTCCCTCAACTCCCGTTTTCTTACTTATCTTCACACACTTCCTTCCCCCCCCCCTCAAAACTTTCATTTTCTCATTTCTCACTATCTCTCCTCTCAACCCTCCCCTTTCGAACGATGCTCTCAAACCTGCTTCACTCCACGTCACGCCCCTCCCTCTCCTCACTCTCTCTCCTTCTCCACCCATCTCTCTCCCGCTATCAGGAGTCTATTCTTTTGGCCTCTTCACCACTACGATATTTGCTAACGCAGGGCAGGTGGTGACAGGAAACCAGACGCCTCACTTCCTGTCCGCCTGTCGGCCCAACTACACGGCGCTGGGCTGCCACACCGGCGTCCGTTACATCACCGAGCGCCGAGCCTGCACGGGGAACCCCTTCGTTGTGGCGTCCGCCCGAAAGTCCTTCCCCTCCAAAGACGCGGCCCTCAGCGTCTACTCTGCCGTGTACACCGTGGTACGGACGAGAGGAGGGAGGGATGCAGGGAGGGGAGGAGAGGGGAGGGGAGGGGAGGGAGGAATAACACTTCCATTTTATAGATCTGTTTGACTGATGACGTCAGTGACATTGCATACATGTCTATGTCCTACTTGTAGAAAAGTGCTTGGTGTGTAAGGAAAGTGCTGTATAAATGATATATGATAAATTCATAATAATAATAATAATAATATTTTCAGTTTATTATTATTATTATTATTATTATTATTTGATTGTTGCTGGCATGGTGAGGCCCTAATAATAATAATAATAATAATAATAATAATTTCAGTTTTATTATTATTATTATTATTATTATTATTATTATTATTATTATTATTATTTGATTGTTGTTGGCATGGTGAGGCCCTAATAATAATAATAATAATAATAATAATGATTTCAGTTTTATTATTATTTATTATTATTATTATTATTATTATTATTATTTGATTGTTGTTGGCATGGTGAGGCCCTAATAATAATAATAATAATAATAATAATGATTTCAGTTTTATTATTATTATTATTATTATTATTATTATTATTATTTTATGGTTGCTAAAAAGCCTAAAAGTTTCTAAACATCCTGAAAGAACGTGTATATGCCCTGTGCGCCACACGGAGAGCGCAGTGATGATAAAAACCCGAACGGGGCCGCAGGACCCCGGGCGAGTGACGTGCGCTCTCCCCCCAGATGTACGTGACCATCGTGTTCCGCACGAAGGGCACGCGGCTGACCAAGCCCACGCTGTGCCTGACGCTGCTGTCGCTGGCCGTGCTGGTGGGCGTGGTCCGCGTGGCCGAGTACCGCAACCACTGGTCCGACGTGCTCGCCGGCTTCCTGACCGGCGGCGCCATCGCCGCCTTTCTGGTGAGGGGGCGGGGCGTTGTGCATTAAGGGGAGGGGGGGGGGGAGGAGCTTGAGGCTGAGGTCAAGGTTCATGTTTGGGAGTGAGTGCCTTTGGGGACATAGGCAAAACACGCACTACTTTTTGTTACAAAATGCCAATTAACCCCCAAAACAAAAACACATCTATACACTTTAATGAAAATGTTGGAGGCATATTTTCCTATGCATGTGGCATGTGAGGTATAAACCATATAAAAAAGAGGTGAACAAACTGCATTATCTATGAAATACATTTACACAAAAACATATTTCAGATTGTATTTGTAACGTGTATTTGATATGCTGCCCAAACCTGTGCCAACATTATAAGATAAGTAACTGTGACCACACAACGTGTTTGTTTTCCTCTGAGGGAAGTAAATAGCTGCCTGCTTTATGAATGGTAATATCTCTCTCTCTCTCTCTCTCTCTCTCTCTCTCTCTCTCTCTCTCTCCTTCCTCTGCTCCACTCTTCCTCCCTCTTCCCTTTGTACCCGCAGGTGACGTGCGTGATTAACAACTTCCAGCAGACCCGGCTCCTCCCCCCGCCGGCCCCGCCCCTGCGCCCGGAGCCCGTCCTGAGCATGCCCATGATGCCGCTGCCCTGTGTGGAGAGTCCACTCGAAAAGTTAAGTGGCCCTCAGGTAAGGGGCGGGGCGGGGCGGGGCGGGGGGTGGGGAGTGGCAGACAGCAGGACAGCGGGGGGAGACGCATGCCCTGTCCCTTCTCTCCCCCTAAAATGTGCCCTCACGCGCACGTCCTCCCAGGCATACCCGCACCCGCCACAACCCCCCCCAACCCACCCACACCTATGAGCAACACACTTAAACTTCAGATTTCCCCTGCCCTCCACACAGCCCACCCTGCTCCTCACACACTGCCTGTGACCCCAGGAATCTGTGTCTGTGCACAGGTGTGTTCAAATTATTGGGATCACTGACAGTCAATAGCGCAGAGACACACTGAGGTAAAGGTTAAAAGCAGCGCTGATGAGCTCTAACACCAAAGCATCAGTGTCACTGAATGCTACGTGTGCTAAAGACTACTGCACACATTTCTGTACTGAGTTACATGATATTTCTACTGAGACCTTTAGCCTTCATAATCAGCAGTACTTATATAGAAAAAGAGTGTGTTAAAGTATGATTACAATGCCCAGCCCTGAAATATGTCCAGTAATGATACGGACCAGTGAAGGTGCATGGTAATGTTCCACTGCATTCCTTCTTAATAATGTTAGTGGCTCCCTCCAGCAATCAACACTTGGGAGATAATTTAGCTCCTTCATTTGAGCGATCATTTTAACTCACCTAATTTGCCGCTTCATTAGATGGATTTGTGTACCAATCAAATTTCAGGAATGCTCTTTGACCTTTGAACTCTGAGAACTGATTAGCCAACTAGCACTTATTGTTTTCTGTGTGCTGCTCTCCCTCACTCTCCTGATTATCTCTTCTTTCATCTCTCCACGCACTCTCTTCCTCTTCACTCATTCCAAACTCCCCTTGGCTGTACCTATAAACCTCTCTTTTAATCCTCTCGTCCCCATATTTCATATCGTTCTTTTTATACCGCAATATCTGTTGATCTCACCTTCTGTAACTCTCCCCCTTTTCTCTACCCTTTTATCCACCTCCTTTATTTTTGCTCCTCCTCCCTCTCTACTCCTCCTCTCCAACCTCCCTCTCCCTCTCTTTTCTCCTCTGCAGACTCCGGGATCTTCGTTCACAGAGATCACATGACCATCAGCCTTACCTGTTCCCCGCCACCCCCGATGTCCTAATACCGTCTCGCTCCATCTCCAGCGAAGTTTAGACCTGCCTCCGGACCACCCCCACCCGTGTGCCATCCACCCAACCGGGCGACCCCCCCTCATTCGCTCCTACTCCACCCAGGTCTAGACTTAGCCCCTCCCCCCTTACTGTACAATCGCACCGTACCACTTGAATCACACACACTGTACATGCCCCCCCACAGGCAAGCCTTCCTCTCAGGACTGAGGTGAGCTGCCATAATGTACAGGGTTCTTTTTTTTACTGCTTTTATTTTTCCCCCTCTCAGTTTTTTTAGAAGTCCTGACGTTAAAAAAAAAACTGTGGCAGCAATCCATTCATTCTTGTCTATTTAAGCACCTTCTCAAGGACAATCTGAAATCTTGTCTGAAAATTTCTGAAAAGGAAAAAAGGCAAACACACCAGTCCCATAAATCCAGCTCAGCAGGCCAGGTTTTCCTTGTTGTTTCAGTATTCTCCGCCTTCTACAGGGACACACGCCGGGGCAGAGGCAGTCTGCCAGACTGCGATTCACATTCCAGGCTGGCTCTCCATTGTCTCTCCTCAAAATTCTCCTGGTAGAACTGACTCACCGCCCAGCCCACTCCTAGTCCTGGCTTTTGTGTGGTGTGGTATTCAGTAGCGGTCCCTAAGGCGACGTGTACTTTCTCAAATAAGTGTTTACTCTACCACCCAGAAGAAACGGGAGCCCTCAAAAAAAAAATCTAACCAACAGAAGCTCCCGTTACAGGCTACAGGAAGTGACATCGCTCCCTGTAACCGACAGAGGTAGTCAGCGAGCCCAGTCAGCCCTATCACACAGGGCCAGTCCCTCCTGCTCCCGCCCCCTTTCCCTTCGGTCCACGCGTACCAACGTACACCACCCTCTCCGCCTTGGCGCGTCCACAAGGAATGAACCTGCGGGCGAAAAATCGGTCTGAAGATCAGACTCACACCAGCTCTCCAAAGCCTCAGCCTGCAACGGGCCTCAGCTCACAAACGTCTCGCTCCTTCGTGAGAATCAGAGCAGGCGGGAGGCGCAGCCAGAGTCCCCCGCTGCCGTACAGAGGAGCAGGGAGGAGCAGGGAGGACCTCAGAGCCGTGGGTGCGGAGGGAGGCCCGGGCCCCCTGTCGCCTGCACACTTGGGCGCCCTCTGCACGTCCGGAACGCCGTCTGACTCCGAGGCTAGAATGCTGAACTCATTCAGTCTGCCGGTCCAGCAGGCTTTTACATCGCACAGCTCTCTCAACTAATCTGCTTATTTACATTTTTAAAGCGGATTAGTTGTCGCTGGGGTCGGCCGATGAGCCGCGGGCGTGTCAGAGCGTAACGGAACAATGGAAATATCCGCAGCTAGGCTGCGTTCTCCTGCGCTAAACGGCGGTCACTTAGGCCGGGCGACGATGCCACCCCGGCTGAGGCCTCTGTGTGGCAAGGTTTTGGTTAAGTTGCGTTCTCGCGTAGGCTGGTGCCCACTCACCTGCGTGAGTTCTAGAAAACTCTTTCTGCTGAGTTCCACTCAGAGAAACGCAGACCAAATCAGCAGATTCCCAAGACTCATCTGGCAGTCACTCAGAGACTTGTACAAATCAATCTTTTCACATTGCTCAGGAACAAAAATAAATGAATATGAAAGGGAATTCAACTGCTGACACTCATTACTCCATTTCTTTGACTGTTGGAGGCAGGTGAAGAGAAACAATTAAAGGAAACACTTTTAGATTTTAGAAAGGTTAAAGAGACAAGCCTCGACAGGCTGTAGACTACAAATTTTCTGTATTTTCTGTATAGAGGAAACATTTTCTATGGTATTTATCATGTGTTGTCAGAGCAGGGAACATGTTCATGTGATGTAGGTTGTGGGTGGTCATTTCTGACCCGACTGTGCAGTTCAGCCTAGCAGTAGTAGTTCTTTACTGGGTTCTGGTGGTGGTAAACTAAAGGAAATATGGGAGTAGAAGGCACTGGAATCAAATATATCCAGGATGCTTGGACTCAGTTATTTCCTGGTAAAAGTGACTACCTGTAATGTCCATTCTCGTCTACTTCTGCCCTGCTGAAAGCATGGTCGTGACATATCTGTTTATTTCTGCGCTCATTCGTTAGCAGATGATTTGTATATTTATTTGACTGTGTGTATGTAAGGCGTGCGTGCCACGTGCCTGCTGCACCCCGTCCCAATCAGGCACGACAGTTTTGCTGGTGTTAATTTGCACAGTCCCGCTCACTCACTTAATCTCTTCCTCTCCAAAACTTTTACCCCCCGCTCATTTTACCATGCTGTACCTCGATTGCTGTCACTCCTCCAAATTCTCCCTCTTTCTTCCCCCCCCTGCTCCTTCTCACCTCTGTCTCCTTTTACAGCCATCCATCGCTGGAACCTATTTGTACCGTTTTGTAAATAGCTTTTTTTTTTGTTGTCGTTGTATAAAAACATACATTTTACACATGTGCACACCATCAAACCTGCAACCGTCACAGAGCCAGAGGCTTCGAAAGGGTGACCGCAGGTCCTGCAGGTTTTAAAGTTGCGTTTTTAATTCGCTGCTGATTTACACCTGCAACAGGTGTGGTGACGTCCTGCCCAGAGAATGAGCTCCAGCAAGCGATCAGCCTCAGCACAATCCCCCCCACCTCCACAAAATCTGGAATAGGAGTCGTGGCCATCTGCAATTTAAACAGAATGGCACAACCACACAGGGCTGGCCTTGCTGCATGACCAGTAGGCTGCTTTGCGTTTTTAAATATACAGCACAGAAAACCTGTGGGTGCCACCGATGAAACGACGAATGAGTAAAGCCCAAATTGCTTTGACCTCCGTTCACACGGGCACTCAGACGGACCCAGTTTGAGGGCGGCAGTACAGCAGTTGATTTCTGGCGCCGGTGCATTAGCGACTGGCGTTTTTAAAGTGAGTGCCATCAGCGGGAGGCCCCGGAACTCAGCAGAACCTCTTTTGGGGTGAAACGCTAACGGTGACGGCGATCCCTCTTTCGGGTGTTCCGCTTTTACTCCAGGCTGCTCGCTTCGGAGGTTTCGCCCGCCAAACATTACAAACAGCCGTGATATTTTGGCACAGTGCGAACCGAAACTTTGTCACACTTTTTATATTATTACTGAAAAAAAAAAAGTAAATACAGACTACTACTGTGCTGTTTTTGCATTTGGTTGTTGATATCTGCTCTTTGACTATTTTAGATTACTGTTTCTTAATTTACTGTTAAGCACTTAGGCTCAGAAAGGGCATCCCGAGCATCCGTTGGCAGAGGCTTATCAAAATGGTTATCGGCAGGTGCGCACGACGGTTGATGTTTTTGGCATTTTTTCAGCCAACACTTTATTAACAAAATTTGAAATGATGTAATACACACAAAAAAGAAGCAATGTGTAATATGAAGTGCTTGAAGGTGACATTGTTTTTATCCATGTAATGATGGTGTACCTTCTGTTTTGTAAAGATTTGTCTGATAAGAAAATTAAATACTGTATGTATTGCAATAAAAGACAGCGTATTTGCCTCTGTTTGATTCGGGCAGTTTAACATTTGGCCTTTCCTTTTTTATAACTGATGCAAGTGACCACACACAGATAATTCAGTTTCAGCTTCTAATGGGTTTAGCTGAAGAGTCCAGAACAATCAAGTAGACTTCCAGAGCTCCCTCCAGCCATAAATCATATGGATATATACTGCCCCCTTTTGGTGTTTAAAATAACTGAGAGGTTTCATTTAGTATTCATCGAACGTTATTACCAAGTTTCATATAGTGCGTGATCTGAGCATATGCTTCTGAAGTCCCCCAGCCCCCCCATATAATATAAATTGTGAAGGCAAATTTCAATTTCTAAAAATGTCTGTTTTTACTTGCAGTATGTCTTGTATTCCACAAGATGGCAACACTGACTTTCTTGATTAATTTTCATAATTTGCTAAACAAACACAGACCATTCCAATTCATGATGTTGCAGCCTACCTTAATAATAATTTTAACTAAATATTGTTTGCCCATGTTTTTTTGAAACGATAAATTAGATGAACAAGGCAACATTGAACATCTGCATTTCAAAATTTAATAAAAGTACAATTTCCACCATGAGGAAGGATAGAAGACAATGTGTATGATGATTGCTGTCCTTGTTATGAAATTAAACTAGTGCTAATTGATTAGCTGCCTGTACTGTCATGACTGCTCACTGAGGATAGTTTGAGAAGTTCCTGCAACTTTGACTGCAGTCAAGTAGAATTTTCTGTAGCTTTTCCTGAAGTTGAGCAGGCATGTTCCTGTAGCTTTGACTGCAGTTGAGAAGGCATGTTTCTGTAGCTTTGCTTGAAGTTTAGCAGGCATGTTCCTGTAGCATTGACTGAAGTTAAGCAAGCATGTTCCTGTGGCTTTGACTGAAGTTCAGCAGGCATGTTCCTGTAGCATTGACTGAAGTTGAGCAGGCATGTTCCTGTAGCTTTGCCTGAAGTTCAGCAGGCATGTTCCTGTAGCTTTGACTGCAGTTGAGCAGGCATGTTTCTGTAGCTTTGCCTGAAGTTTAGCAGGCATGTTCCTGTAGCATTGACTGAAGTTAAGCAAGCATGTTCCTGTGGCTTTGACTGAAGTTCAGCAGGCATGTTCCTGTAGCTTTGACTGTAGTTGTGCAGGCATGTTCCAGTAGCTTTGCCTGAAGTTGAGCATGAATTGTCCTGTAGCTTTGACTGACGTTGCTTGGACATGTTCCTGTAGGTTTGCCTGAAGTTGAGCAGACATGTTCCTGTAGCTTTGCCTGAAGTTGAGCAGGCATATTCCTGTAGCTTTACCTGAAGTTGAGCAGGCATGTTTCTGTAGCTTTGCCTGAAGTTTCAGCCTGGATGTTCAGTATTGGATGTTCAGTATTGGCCCTGGTATTTTTCTTTAACACGCAGACAGACAGGATGTTCAGTACTGGCCCTGGTTTTGTTTTTTTGACACACTAAGAGACTGGATGTCCAGTATTGGCTCTGGTTTTGTTTTTTGAAACCCTAACAGACTGGATGTTCAGTATTGGCCCTGGTATTTTTCTTTAACACGCAGACAGACAGGATGTTCAGTACTGGCCCTGATTTTGTTTATTTGACAGACTAATAGACTGGATGTTCAGTGTTGGCTCTGGTTGTGTTTATTGACACACA
>NC_049202.1:67358713-67516213 GCF_013347855.1 Anguilla anguilla | reverse complement strand
ATCTTTGTTTTACAGTAGCCTTCTGCTTCAGCATTCGTGCCGTTTCGAAACAGCAAATTATGAAATTGTTTATAGCCCTTCACGGCCCAGACCCAGGCTCCCTTTCCTCCTCAGTCTGCGTCGAGGAACACAAATTAGGATTCTGAGTCTGACAGCGGGGTAGCAGCCTACCCCTCCAGACTAGCGTCTACGTACGCGGAGCTCAATTAAAACACCCAACACACCACCGAGCGCGTAGGCGAGCAGACACCGGCACGGCACACGCCCCGGCACAGAACCAGCTCCGCCTTTTCCAGAACCCGCCAGGAACCCGCCAAAACTCTTTCCCCTCACCTCAGGGCAGATGTTTTGTGATTAAAACTGCGCACCGGTTAATAATAAATAAGCCCTCCAGATAGATAGATCGATCGATGCTTTCCACGTTTTTCCTTACCGTCTGAGCACAGACAGACAGACAGACAGACAGGCAGGACTGAAAGTTAAGCTTTGCAAACAAATCTCCAATTACAATCCTGGCAATCGCCCTGTGCTGTCATTCATAAAATATGATGGAGCGGCTCAACGGGGTGCAGCCAGATGAATACCGCACCGCATTTAAGATGGCAGAGTGTGGGGTCGTGAACCGTGCGGCGAAGAGGAGGCAGAGACTGAGCCAGAGAAAACCGCACGCATCCCTACAGATTCATTCTCTGACTGTTCTGTGCTGGGACTGCATGGGAGGGGCTGCCAGTTCAGTGGCGTAGGTTTCGTTTGAACATTGGGGGGGGGGGTGTGGGGGTCCTCCCCCAGGAAATTCTGAGCGTCACGCACTTCATTTCCTGCATTCTGGTGAATTTTTATGCACCAATTTGTGCCTTTTCTGCATCAGTTTATGGTGGAAATGTCTTTTATTTCGTCATTTACATAAAGGAAAACACAAAATTCAGGGGGACAAATGCACGTGTTCTAAATATTGAGGGGGATGTATCCCCTGTGCCCCCCCCCCGCCCCCGCCCCCCCCGAAATCTACGCCTATGTGCCAGTTTGAAATGTGAACGCCCGAATGTTTCTATGCATCTGGATGTGCAGTGTTCATCAGTTTAATCACCTTTCTGCCATGGTTTTGCTGCCAGACGATTTCTTTTGAGGAAAACTCTTACAGATCATACAGATGCAGAACATATGGTGAGCAGGCAGTATGAGAACTGATATGCATCCATGGGATCATGCAGAAGATCTGATTGCAGATTCTACACGCCTGGTTTTTTAATTGGCTGTATATCCTGCCAGTAGCAGAAACAGTACATAAACCAGGAACCAGTCCTACTTAGGTTTTTAAGAACAGCTAACCTGTGTGTGTAAGTGTGTGTGTGTGTGTGTGTGTGTTTCTGCAGGGAACTGTGGCATCATTTGGCAGATATTCAAGTTCTCTGCACTCTCCAGTCTTCATTTTCAGAGCGAGGTGTGAAATAATGATATAAAACTAAATTTAAATAGCAGGTAACTATGGTACCTACTGGCCTTGAACAAGCAACCAAGAGGCAATTCATTTTTATGATAGTCACCATATCCACATAACATCCTATTCATTATGATTCATTGCGAGTGCAGAAATTTGGAAGAGCCAGTCTAAGAAATTTTTTTAACGAAACACCGGCTTTCTCCCCAGCCTGCTCACACGTCAGTCAGTCCCAGCACGGCTTTGTTTCAATGTACACTGTATATGGTGGTGCGTACAGCGAAGGAAAAATGTGCAGTGTCACGAGCATGTCCAAAATCCTGAGTGCAAGGGATCAGAAGGGATCAGGAAGGCAGTAGTAGGAACAGTTTGATCAAACAAAGCGCGCCAAAAGGTATCCTTTCCGCTATTTATTTTTTAAGTTGACCTTGTACTCAGCTCCACCTGTCATTGCAATGCAAACATAAGGGAGCATATAAGCATATTCTGTAATGGGCCCCAAACACACAATTTCCCCAGAAATCTAAATCCACGGGGGAAATCTACAGGGTTTTAGTCTTCCAAGTCAGCCACGGGCAGCGTAATCATGCTGTCCCTGCTTGACTGCGATAGTTACACAGACACGGCGACGCTCGTGCTGTTAATTGTGCCGTTGCCGGAGCAAGCGTGAGCCGTGACCTCAGCAGCCGATATTTTTGGGGGAGAGGGTTTGAGCGCGGAGCTCTTGTATGACAACAGATGAGCGGGGGATTATGGGCAGCGAGAGCCGCGATCCCATTCAGCACGCCTGTTTAAAATGGCTACGCCTGGATCTCCTGCGAGATTGGATTAGGGACGCAGCCCAACTCACAGGGTTTGCATCCGGAGCCCCTTCTGTCTTCTGCTCGATCCGCACACTCCACTCCACTCCAGTCGGTTTCGCAGAACCTGCCATTTTGTTATCAGATTCGCAGTTTGGTAGTGAGAGCGCTCGGAGGACATGGCAGGGTTATTTCATTTCAACTGGAAACATTTCTGTGTGCTCTATAGCTCGCACTGATGAATGTCAAATTTCACATCTTTCTTTTAAGATGGAATCGTCACAAGTATCATGAAAAGAAAATTACCCCCTCTAATGACATTGTAATTGATTGACATCCTCAGTTTGGGGATGTCATTCTTGTGATTCAATGATAACAGCAAAAAGCAAGTACTGGTTAACACATTAAACATGTGAACTACTGAAGACAAAAGTTTAAAAATGTCACTGTCTTTAAGGCTCAGTACTGGGCGAGATACTCAAGTTATTTCAACAAATGCTATTGAATTAAGAATAGCCTATTGAATTAGGAATAAACTTCTGTCAATATTGCCGAAACGAATTCTGTTTATAAATTAGAAAGAAGTTCATTTAAGACCGGGGTCGCGTTCAGGGCAAGCGAAACAAAGAAGCAGGTATCCTAGCAACCCGCACCATCATAATTAGCGTCCCCTGAGCTTAGTGCTACTGTACAATGTAAACGTGGATTGCGTTGGTTACTTTTAACATTGTTTTGTTACACTGACGACAAAACAGTGTCAAGCAAAGCAATAATAATAATAATAATAATAACTCATTTTTATTTTTCAAAATTCTCGCTTTTCGAGCTCTTTCCCTCTCCAGATACATGACGCTGAAACGACTCCACCGCGCCCCGGTTGTACTGTCCATTCTCTACATTCAGAAGGCTTGTTAGAGGCTTCACGATGGAGTGAGAGTGAATTGTGTCTGTGGGGTGGGGGGAGTGAGGGATGCAGCTAGAGGAATCAAAGGATCAAGCAAGAGGTAAGGGTGGTTCGGAAATAGAAGATGTCACTTGGATCTTTTCCCTTCCTTTTTTTTCTAAGAAAAGGAGGAGCGGTACGAAAGGGAGGGTGACAGCGGCGAAAGAGAAAGAGGAGAGCCAAGGGGGGCGTTTCCCCATGATATTTTTTTTTTCCCAATACATGGTCAGAATTGTGTCACTGACTTGTGTGTGAAAGGAGACAATGGCAGAAATACGGGCAACGGGTGAGTTTTTGAAACATGTATGTCATTTAGCATGTGCCTTGCGTATTTTATTTCAGATATTCTACTCCGGAGCTCGTAATCATTCAGTTAAAGTGTACATACAGCGGAGGTGATCTTCATTTGTTCAGGTCTTCATGATTCAACGTTATTAAGACCATAAATGTCTACAAAGGGATATGGATGTGCTGGGCATATTGTTTGTGTATTTGTCAAACTATGCGATCAGACTAACGCTAGCAAGTGGTCCCAACACTAGTGCATCACACATAGGCGATTATAACAATATCTGGCTTACAACAAAAGGAAGCCCATTGCTGAATGAGGAGCTTGCCTTAATCGCACTATTAGGCTACTGAGAGGACGGCGCCCTTTGCATTTTCGTAGCTTTGGTTTGAGGTAATGAATCTAGATTTTAACAGATTGTTTTGTCCCATCCATCCTTTTAACGAACCATAGGAAGAAGATATTTATTTCCAGTTAAGTTTAAAAATGGTCAGTTTATAGTTTTGCTGTCATGTGTTCCATGTTTAAGATATTGCAAACTGTTACACTGTAAATCTAAGTTCCATTCGTGCACGCCTGTCAATGCAGTTTAAAAAAGGTCTCCTCCATAAAAACGCTTCTGTGAACAAATCCAATCGCACAAAGCCTCAAAAATAATTATAACGACTCAACACGTTATACAGAGTTCCCTTTTTGTTGATTTTTCCCTAAAACACGAGAGATTTTGTGTTAAAGCATGTACGGTAGCCTGTCATTTACTTTTTTGAAAACGGGAGCAGGTGAGTGTTGATAAACAGAATATACCGGGGATACTAAATATTTGTCAAAATTACTTTAAGCACGGGTTTTCGCAATCTTAAAAACGTGGTTATAAATGTAACTACTAAGCCATGTACCTTCTCAGTGTAATGCACTGTAAGTATGCACTGAAGGGATAGTTCTTATGCGTACAATAAAAATCCATACATTTTCCAAAGTGGCAATACCGGAAATCGTACACATCACAGTTGCCAATAGGGAACTGCTTCATGCGCTCTAACGTAACCATGGGTCATGAAAACGTCTTGTATACGCGCGCAACCTAACAACAAAATACATATAATCTTTTTCATATATACGTTTAAATGTACGCTTTAAATTATCATCAGTGTTTCCAGAAGAAATAAAACGAACACTTTATCTGCGTTCTCAGTTTATTTCATCTGAGACCTCGCCTAATTCACATTTTAGTAGTTCAATCTCAAACAAGATCTCGGATGACTTAGCTTCTTGAACATGTGATGTCACCGGTTTGGCCTGTTCAGGCCTTAGTTATGACAGGTTGATGTACAGGGAAATTTTCTCGAAAGAAAATTACAAACACCAAGTCTCACAATTAAAAAGAAAAAAGAAACTGTCGTGGTCCTTGACAACATATGATGCAACCACAAAACCACTGTCATAATTTCAATATTAGATATTGTTGCCCGCCTTTATAAATTGTTTTGAACTCATCTCAGATTTATTTCAGACTTTGTGGCTACATTTTCTAAAATAACATGCTCAAGTGGTGTATATTTAGTGAATTGAGCTTTAAATGTAATAATAATAATAATGATAATAATAATAATAATCACCCTATTCTAGTGGACCATATTGCAGTTTTAATATTGCTGATTCAATTGCAATATACTTCTAAAACGGGCTTACCCAGGGCTGACCCCTTGGTGCATTCTGGGATTGAGCCGTCATTCAATTTCAATCATGCATCTGTTAAAATGAATAACTATCCTATTGGTTTCAATTTCCGGCTCAACAGGGGTTTAAGTGCAACACGTAAGCCCCTCGCTCTGTGCTTCACAGAGAAACACAGAACTTTAGGGTATTTGCAGTTTAGCTCCAGTGTTTTCTCCCCAGTTTCTCAGTCCGTGCTCAACGGCTGCATTCTGGCACTTCCAAATTTTCGCTGGAAAAGGTGTGCGTCGTAACCAAAAAAAAAAAAGCAACTATAGCTGAAGTGAGGAGTAGTTTTGTTCTCACCTGCTGTTTTGGCACTGTGGGGGAAGGGCCTGGAGAACAAGCTGGAAGGCAAGCACTCACTGTTGCCTCATAATAGGAAACACATCACTGAAGACACTATGAAAACATTAAATCACAATTCTCTGTTTATCCAAGGGTGTGCAATTCATCAGCTGGTGCTCCACAGTGCTTCTGTGCGGTCCCAGGGATCCCATAGAAAGGATGAAAACTTTAAATCATTTATAGGTTATGCGTGGGTATTTTAACTTTTTGTATTTTCATTGCAATGGCATTAGCGAGACTGTAATACTGCATGAAAAAAACAATGCCATGCATCAAATCGAAATGTGACGCAACTGCAGTTGTGGGTTTGTTTTCATTTTAAGGAGCAATAAAGTGTGAAAAACAGAATTCATTGAGAGGGAATGTGGAAATAGAAGAAAGAATATAGGACAAAAGCTAGAGATAATGGAGAGAAAATACAAGAAAAGGATAGATGAGAGAGAGAGAGAGAGAGAGAGAGAGCCAGAGAGCCTTCGAATGCATGCTGAAATCGCTGGGGGTTGCTGTCCATGGTGCTGATGTGTGCCTGCTCCACCCCCCTCCTCCCCTTGCAGATGTCCTTATAATTGGCCTGTCCAGAGCAGGGGTGGTGCAGATTGACTCTCAGTCATATCCTCAATGGGACTGACAGAGTGCACGGGAGGGGAGGAGCGGGGAGGAGTGAAACTAAACATCTGTCTGATAATTGGGCTCCCAGCGGTGCAGTGGTGTGTACATTGTACATTGGCACCTACTGGATAATTGCAATCCTGGCTTCCTCACCAGGATTGTGTTAAATAGTAGGTGCGTTCAGGAGCGGAAGAAGAAATGGGTGGCAGGGAAGGTAAATATATATCGTGGTAATTATACACACCTTCAAGTCAGAACACGAAGTAATGTTAAGAGTTTCCGTTAATTTTTTTTACGCCATCGTGACGTCTCCAATCGAGATTTGACCTGAAATTGAATACAGGCAGAGGGGACTAGATGCAGTTTACTGAAATGAGGCTCCTTCCCAGGAAGCCCCGCCCATGTTCTGAAGTGCTTTGAATCCTGAGTCTTCGTTTTGGAGCCTTGAGGAGGCCTTGCGGGTTTTCACCTGGACAGCACGGGGGCGGAGAGCTGCCCGCCACCACCGGCTCCCACGATCGGATACCAAAAAAAAGTATCTCCCCAAAACTCGAAAAGAGTAACGGCGTAAATAATGGACAGGCGGCCTCGCAAACACACAGGAGGGACCTGACGCTGATGCTGATGCAGTCCCAGCGGCGCGGGACTTTGTCAGGTACCCTGCGGAGTCTGTCGGACGGACTGTGGACGAAGCCCGGGTGGAGCAGCGCGAGGGGTCTTCCGCGCCTCCAGCTTCAGCTGCTCGCCGGCTGAACCCGCTGCTCCCACGGCTCTTCGTGTGACATCGTCTTCCTCCGGCGGAGAAGAAACGGAAGGCCTCTTTATGCACTCCGGCACGTGAAATCCTGAGGGGGGGAACGGGGGGGGGGGGGGGGGGGGTGGAGTACGGTGAGCGTGCTCCGAGGCTGACGGCAGGATTTCTGCTCTGCTCTCTGGGCGAAAGCGCCGTTATCAGTCTGGAGTTCAGCACAAACCCCCCCCCTCCTTCCTACCCTTCCTACCCCCCCCCCCCCGATCGGTCGAGTCCGTCTTTTAGTCTTTTAGTTGTCACCAAAGCTCTAACGTGATTTTGCATTCGGGGCATTTTTGAGGAGGACACAGCCGGAAGATCAGTCCTGTTTCCTTTTCAATCTAATGCAATCGGTAAAATACCTGTGGAAGGCTGATAAAGTGACACCGTGATTCGTACCTCCCACATGCTAAATTCATTAGCAAAAGGACACTCGGTGCACATTTTCAAACGTATTTATGGGTATGTATCTGCCTAATACCATGGATCTCCAGTCACCTGCATCTTGTCAATGTGCCCCGTCCTCCATAACCTTTTTTTGTGCATAGAGCAATTGGTCAGTTTTTGGTGTGGCATTTACTTCGGCTGACAGCCTGTGACTGTATCTTTGAGACATCGGCAGCGTGTTTGTGAAACAACACAAAATGCTTCCCAGATAATGCAATGGAGTCCATTAGACACCACACTCACGGAGTGGATTGAGTGACTCATGATTTCTTCCAGTGCCGTTAAATTAAGCTCTGCTTGTGCGTGCGCTGGAAACGCACGTGCGCTACCTTACTTAACCCCCATTAGCTCAGAATTTTAAATATGTAAATGCGTGTCAGATCTTTCGTTTAGCCGATCTGCAAGAACGCAGTTTCGAAAAGGAACCTCAAGGCTATGTTTCTAGCTAGCTATCAGTATCGTCCCGCATTGCATATTTATGTCCCAAGGAGGTGCTTACTGCAATTGCAGATCGTGCCACCTGTGCAGGCCTTGTAGGGCCAGATCTTTTGTTTTGCTATTGGAATTCTGACGTACGTTTCAAAGACACCTTTGACGATACCGCGATATCCTTGCTAGCGAATAAAGAATCGTTCCAAATTATTGAATGGCTTGGTCTAAAAATATATATCGAGCTGCATCCAATCAAAAGAGAGTTTGATTACAGTAGCAGGCCACAATGGTTATTGTGCAATATAGGAGCATTGGCAGGAACCGTACTCTGACCCTTCAGGGTAGATACATAACCTCTGGGCACGGAGGTAAACACATGTTTAGGCCTAAGCACATGTCATTGCAGGATTCTGAAGAATTCACTGTCTGCACATTGATCAGTGACTATAAAGGGCTCTGCTTAATGTTTACATGCTGGTTATACATGTATGTATGTATGCATGTATGTATGTATGTATGTATGTATGTATGTATGCATGTATGTATGTATATATGTGTGTCTGTATGTATGTATGTATGTATGCATGTATGTATGTCTAAGTGTATGTGTGAGCGTCTATTAAACTATTTCATTATCAGAAGCAAAATGGCTGATTAGGCTCAAAATGATAGTTACCAGAATAAATAACACAGTGAATGTTAAACACACACTCTTTGTGTGATGTGGCGTAGTCCTGTTTAAATTTGGTTGTTTTACCTCGACTATATTCTGCCCTTTTCCGCAGTGTAGAGATGTGTCTCGCTGTGTGAAGCCTAATGGATGATAAATGCTTCTTCATGTGTTCTCCTCGACTCCTCCTCAATGTTCTGCACTGTGCTGAGTGGGGTTGTTTTCCAAATGGAAAGGACAGAAATGTTAAATATCTGTTGGTTTTTTTCAATGCACCGAAGATGGTGAAATGTGTCAATGTGACTGCACACACTTGCACTGAATTGCCTTGAAATATTTACCTTTTCCAATTTTATTCTATTTTCTCTATTTCAGGTCGGTGTTCTCCTGTCACCACCCCCCCCACCACCTCCTCACCCCTCCACCCTCCCCTCTCAGTGAATGGCAAAGTGGAAAGGGGATGGGTTGGTGAGAGAGTGAGAGGAAAGAGAGAGAGAGAGAGAGAGAGAGAGAGAAAGAGACAGAGAGAGAGAGAGAGAGAGAGAGATGGAGAGAGAGAGAGAGAAAGAGACAGAGAGGGAGAGATGGAGAGCAAGAAAGAGAGAGGGAGGGAGAGAGAGAGAGAAAGAGAGAGAGAGATGGAGAGAAAGAAAGAGAAAGAGAGAGATGGAGAGAGAGAGAGAGAGAAAGAGACAGAGAAGGAGAGATGGAGAGCGAGAAAGAGAGAGGGAGGGAGAGAGAAAGAGACAGAGAGGGAGAGATGGAGAGAGAGAAAGAGAGAAGGAGAGGGAGAGGTGGTGTTGGGGATCAGGTGGATAGACCCAGTCGCTCCCGTCTCGACCACGGGTATTCTTGGGTTGATAATACAGATGTGGATGTTATTGCTTGAGAATACGCGTAGCTGAGTGGAAGCTATTGTCTTCAAGGGTCTGTAGTGGTAATAAAAATGAACGTCTGTTTGGAGGAAATGGGTCAGAAAGAAAGGGGCGGAGTCCTCATGTTCTGAGTTTCTCTCGCCCAAAATGGGAGGAGAAATTCCAAGCACTTCCTGAAACTCAAGTCACCGTTAGGTAAGAGCCTTGTGTCAATTTTACATCCAGATTTGCTTTGCCATTTTATTGCAAATCGCTGAAAAGTGATTTCAGTTGAAAGCGACAGTTACAAGGCTAACCAGTTTCAAAAGACTCCAGGAACAGAACGCATTTCTGCGGTCTTAGAGCGCATTTCATTGTTTTTTGTTTCTGTCAATGTCCAGTAAATCACGTTATGTTCTTCCTGCACACACCTGTTTCGGACAATTACACATTTTTTTACATTTCCCGGATTCAAACGAGAACTTAAATAACCTCAGTGATGAGCACGGCTCATTCTGCCTGTCCTGGGTTGCTATTTTTCCAACAGACTTGAGTGAATCACCACTGTTATTACAAATGGCCTTTCTGCTTCCTCTGTGGACCCTCGTGCCCTGTTTTACAGCGATGTAGGAGATGCAGTCTATTGTTAAATGGCTCGAATTTGCCTTTGGAACTGCACACAGCTCACCAGTACAGGCAAGAGAGCCTGGGATGAAAACTGACAGGTTAGGGTACGTGTTAGGAGAAGATTGCCGGGTTTGGGTCAAACCGCTTACTCATTCCATTATTTTAAATTGTAGGCTTATAATTTTGCTCGTTTTAAATTGGTTTTAACAAGATTATGTAAATCCCCCTGTTTCACAGTGGGGCCTTTCACAGCATTTCCTTGTCAAACGCTTGGAACTCTTGAGGAAAATGGATTTTCTCCGCCCTTGTGGAGCTCAGTAATGCTCCTGGGACAGGCAGATATGTGTGGGATGGGTTGTGGGCAGGAGTTGGTCTGTGTGTTTGAGAGGGTGGGCAATAGTAAATTGTCTGTGTAGCTGTGTGTGTGTGTTTGTGTGTGTGTGTGTGTGTGTGTGCATCTGTGTATGTGTGAGTGTGCGTGTGCGTGTATACGTACATGCGTACGTGCATGTGTGTACGCATGCGTGTGCACGTGCATGTGTGTGTGTGTGTGTGTGTGTCTGTGTGTATGCGTGTGTGCATCTGTGTGCAGGCTAACGACAGCGGTATAAAAGAATGATAATTAAACGTGTAAATGTTTGCAAATCTTGCTGCGCTTGTATTTCTGTAAGTTGGCACAAATGCCAGACGAGTTTGTGCTGTTTACCTTTGCTTTGGTGCCCTGTTTGTGTCTGCATTATCCGAGCGCCTGCCTCTAAAACCCCCAAAAGACGCGTGGCAACGCTTTCCAACATCAGATCTTCAGCTATTCCAATGCAGCACAAAGCAAAACACTGGGTGTAAATTTTACGAAGACAGTAAAGTAGGAAGTAGTCTGGTGTCTGTGACTGTTCTCCTTGTGCCAGATTCTGTGCGAACCCTTCCAGTGGTCCTAAACATTCATTTGAAACTGTCTGCCGTTCAGACGTGTTTCAATGAATCTTAATGAGAAGCCCCTTTGCCACCGAGCAGAGCAGCTATAATTCAGCTTTGTAGATTTAAGGCCAGCGTTTACACGTGCAGTGATGTAGTGGTTAAGCAGGTGAGCTTGGAGTCAGAAGGTTGCGGGTTCAATTTCCCGGTGGGGGGGTGGGGGGGGGGGGGCATGATTTGTACCCTCGGGAAAGGTACTTAACCTAAAATGCTTCTGTAAACATTCGCCCGTACAACCCGATACCGTTTCAGGCTGTTCCATGTAAGGCAGCCTAGTCAGCAAATGATGCAATGAATAAATGCATCTCAAAACATGGAGGCAGGGTTATTTTCTCTATTTACAATTCCATTGAGATTACATCGTAATATTTTCCCTCTAAACAATCACATCTGAGCAGCCAGGGGACTCATAATTAGCCCCCTAATTAAGCCGCCCTCATTTGGTTTGATTTAATTATGTCCAAAGACCTGGAATAAAAGTGTGACTGGCTTATGAGATGTGGCAGATTGAGTATAGAGAGGAGGGCCGAGGAAGCACAGCAAAGCGAGTGATTTGTTATTATCATAACCGGGACCGTCATCAGCCTGATGGCCTGGCTCCATTTGAGTGGCCCTTGTTTGCCAATGCATGCTGTATGACAGCACAGCAATAATGTGGCTTATATGTGTTAATGCACATGTATCAGAATGTGCACATAATGTTGTGTGGACACAAAATTGGCCTTTTCTTTAATTATGGTACAAATAGTAACAAATAACTGTACAATATTGCAACATTACCTTTATCAACAGTATATATGTGTGTGTGTGTATGTATATATATATATATATATATATATGAATATATTCTGTTTCATAGTAACATCTAGATCCTGCAAATATTTATGTGCATTTTAAAAAGACAGAAAACAATATAAATAAATAAATAACACTCACACACATTGCTCCAGGTGCCTAGCAACCGAATCCCTCGGTTGCCTGGGAAACAGTTGCTCTGGAATGTGCAGTGATTGGCAACCGTGACAACGCAGAGGGAATGACACTTGACCTCGTGTGCTGACTGAGGGGGAAGACAGAAAGAGAGAAAGAGAGAGAGGGAGAGAGAGAGGTTAACCCTTTAAGGTGTGAAATCCAAAATATGTGATTAGAATGTCAGAACTGAAAATTCTAATGACGATGTAACAATCACGACTGGTAATCGGAAGCAATGGAGTTCTAGAGCAAAGACTTAAAATTTGGAAACAACATTCCAAAAATACCTACTCTTCGACAGATTAAGAGTAATTTTCCATTACTGTATTCAACTTCCCCCAATTTGTTCAAATCTCTGCTTCTCTAACACACACATACACACATTCATATGCACACACATGTAAATGAACAGACACAACACTCATAATACTAATTAATCTGGAAAGCTGCACTTTCATATGACTTCCTGTACAATGTTAAGCCCAAGAACACATGACTGTAACTACTACGTAATTGGATAAATTAATAAGCTTGATGACTGTGCTGAGCCAGTGTGTTGTAACAATATTTAATTTTTCAATTTTGATTTTAATTTAATATATACTAATATTTTACATTTACAACATAAATATGCACTCCCACACCCTCTTTTGACACCCATACACACACAGGCACAGAAACACACACAAATAAACCTGCACATGCACACCCAAACTTACACAGATGCATGCTGACAGACTTGACACACACCCACACTTATTTCTACTTACAAATTGAATATAAAATTCACACTGATATCAGGAACTGTTTTTTTTATTTCCGACAGTAACCTTTGTCCACCTATTGCCCCTCGTATTACTCAGAAATGCAGTGGTACCTTCTGAGATTACACTGAACACAGGCATCACTGCACACTGGTAAGAAATACACGGAGCACTGGCTAACCTGACCCCTCCTCCACGCTTCCCTAAGACAAGTGTACTGGTGGGTGTATTTTTAGTTTTTCTTTTTATGTGATTTAAAATAAAATAAAAAAACTCAGCACAGGTTTCCTTTTGTTGAGACTTTTGTTGAGATTTTTTCATTTTGGTTCACTTACACTGTTTGTACCATATTCTTTGCGTTTTCCACACCTCTGTCTCTGTTATTTATTGTAGGCTGCTGTGCTTGTCCTTTTTGGTCGATGGCAGGTGGAGGCAAATGGAAAGCCCCTCCAGACGAGCACAGTGCTCAAGCTGACCAGAGGACAGCCTGACAACTGTAAAACAAGGATCCCTGAAAACGACTACCTCCGCACACGGGATGCACACATAAACTGTGGTGAAGCAGCCCTGCAAATAACAGTTTCTCTCTGTCTCACCGACAGACTGACAGAAGAGGCAGCTTCCCCAAAGTAATGGCAGTACTTTTATAGGTCCACCAGATGGCAAACATGCCATAATAGCAGGTTCCTCTCAGGCAGGGTTGAACAGGGTCCACTCTTGCCCATGTTCAGCTTAAAGACAGAGAGAACCTATGTGAAGGTTTGTCCACATTAGATAATATCACTTACAGTATCAATGGAATCCAGTTACCAATACCGTAACTTACATAACTTTCCATAACTTTTTCAGACTTCTCTGAAATTTTCCATGTAACCAAGCCTTGTAAGTTTTGTTAAATCTAGTGTCAGACAATCAAGTCAATACAAAATTTGACCTTGACTTACTTACAGACGCAATTTATTTCACTAATACGGCATTACTGTTCTCACTGTCTGCTTGCTTCATCTCAATCATGGCCCCTCCTATCAACCTTAAATGTCAAACACTCACATAATTCATTTATGCTGTGTGAGCCACTTGACACTGCAGCTAGATGTCCAGTTGCTATCTCGTGAGGCATAATAGTAAATACACAATCCTGTGACCTCGCCCATTAATGTGCACTTACAGTTCAAGATTTCTTATCAACGACACCATGTTTTGTGACATTATATTTTCAAATAAAAATAGTTACACTTGGATCGCATTGCTGACATGTGGGAACATGTTCTGTATTGCCACAGTTATGTTTTCAGTATTATTTACAAAGAATCATAATCTGGTAATGGCATGCTATACACACTTGAATGAAACTTAAAATGTCTAACTTTAGGTTCTGTTTTGGTTCTATGCCCTTCTATTGTGGATCACTGAGTGACAACTGTATTCCAAATAAAATGATACAAAATGGTTCTTATTAAAATAAAATCTGTGTATTTCACAAACAAATGTTTCAGTTATTTTTGCTATTTATGGTGCTTAGAGAAATTTGCCGTATTGTCTAAAATTAACTACCAAACACAAGTAGGCTATAAGGAAAATGACATCACCTTAACTCATCCACAACATTTTACATTGGGAAATATATTTCAAATAGAAGAAAGATAGTGTTGCTTCACACACTACACAAGCAGTCAATATATTGAAATCACTTTTTAAGAGTAATGTCTACTTTTAATATAAAGAATGATAACAGCATTGCAATGATGCCATCTTATGGTGAGTCACAGTATGAAAATTGATCAAAGAAGGTTCTGTTACTGTAATGCAGTTGTATCGTATTTCTTTGGCAAATACCATGTGTCATGAAAATAATCTATGTAGTTTATCTTCATTGGTCAAATGACATGTCTGTCTAATGAAAGGCAGCATAGTGTTGTTTGAGTACTCAAACCAAGCCATTTTTCAGTAATGGTGTGCAATTGAACTATTGTTCTTCAGCGTGTGCAATAGGCTACTTGCTTACCATCATGTTGGCATTCACATTATGTTAATTAACAGACGCAATTATTCTAATGAACCTCTATTTTAACCAGGTGTGTGGCTTACCCCAGAAGGAGCAGGAGCAAAATGAAATTTAACCGAAGTTACGAATAACTTCGCCTTACGTTCACATCGCCTGGTAAAAGTGACCCACTTCCGATTTTTTGCTCACGTGGCACATATCGGATATACTATGACGTGTAAACAGGAAAAAGCACAATAGCACATGGAATTGGATATTTTCAGATCCGTTTTTGGGCCACATTCATATGTGGAAATAAATCTGATAGGCATCGGATATCTGACTATGCGACAGTCATTAACGCATCCGCTGGTAACCGTAAACGTTAGAAGATATGTTTAAAAAAGTTAAGTGGAGGATGAAGGCTCAGTCCAGTGGCGAAAACCAAGGTTACGTTCGTAGGTTTAAGTATATGGGGCATAGAGTCGGTACAGGCCAAAAATGTTCGTTGCAGACCTAAGACGCTTCAAAAAGCAATAATTTGAATAATTATTTTTCTCTCTTTTTATATACATTGTAGATGGCGATATGTCTGTGTTGGCGTGGTTTTTTACTTTGGTATCGGTAACCAAACCATTGTGTGCGCATGCGGGTTGTTCCACGTGTAAATCGTGTGAGCACTGGTATCGGATATGGGTCACTTGAAATAGTAGATGTAAACAGGCGCTCCGGAAAATCGGATGTAGGGAAAATCGGAACTGGGCATCAAGACCTGTCGTGTAAACGTAGCTTTATTCAGCATAGAGTGGTAATCACACTGAGGTAGTAGTGAAAAGTAGTGGGTAGAATGTTATCCCCATTGAGCACATGATGCTTCCAATGAGTATTGTGTAAGTAGGGCCGCCAGTTTGTCTCCACCATGAGAACTGCAGGGTTTGAAATGTGTAATTCAGTGGTTATCCTCCAGGGGTCCCAAACATGAATGGGACTGAACTGGCAGCTGGACAACCGGGAAGAACATTAAAGGTAAGCAGGGACTGCCAATGTCACTAGTATTCATGCTAAGCAAAAACAGTGACTAGACTCCACAATATACATGCTGGCATGTGCAGCATATTATTATGGTAGTACCAAAGGATGCCCAACACATGCTGTGCCTGTATCACACACACACACCTTCCAGCCACATCATTATTCACACCAGGGATGTAAGGACTAGACTAACATTTCACCCCAGATGGGACTCGAACTCACAATCCTTGGCTTAGGAGGCCAGTGCCTTATCCATTAGGCCACTGGGGCACATGATGCGCAAGATGAAGCAGAGAAGAGAAGCAACTTTTTTTGGTTAAAAAGTCAGTTTTTGATTGGTTGAAAACAGCAAATTAGCACTGTTTTTCAAGATGATTAAATAAAGAACAACCGTTAAACATAGCAGAGGATGGTTTCGATCCATCGACCTCTGGGTTATGGGCCCAGCACGCTTCCGCTGCGCCACTCTGCTAGGTTGCTCTCTTATGTTTAGGCCCACTTGCATTCTGGTCATGCTATGAATCCTAAAAAGTTCCAGTTACATTATCAACCCTTGAAAGATTCATAAGTTGATTGTAGGTTTGTATGGTCTGTACACTTGAGAATTTTGATTGCTGTGTGTAATGTTGTTGACAAATTTACCCACCTGTAGGCTTGTTCTGCAGGCCTACAGGTGAGTAGAGGTGCGCCTAGAGGTGGGTATTTTTGTGAAAATAGTACCCACCTGTAGGCCTGCAGATCAAGCCTGTGGCTGGCCCAAGCCAGTAATAGTAGTCCAATGATTTAGGGCCTACCTTGTGCTCATGTCACAAATTCAGGTTTTGAATGGTTGGATACAATTAGCACTGTTTTTCTAGGTGATTGAATAAAGCACAACAGTTAAACATAGCAGAGGATGGTTACGATCCATCGACCGCTGGGTTATGGGCCCAGCACGCTTCCGCTGCGCCACTCTGCTACATTGTGTAGACCCACTTGCATTCCGGTCATGCTATGAATCCTGAAAAGTTGCAGTTTCATTATCAACCCTTGAAAGATTCATAAGTTGATTGTAGGTTCGTATGGTCTGTACACTTGAGCATTTTGATTGCTGTGTGTAACGTTGTTGACAAAAGGAAAATAGTACCCATCTGCAGGCCTGTAGAACAAGCCTGTGGCTGGCCCAAGCCAGCAGTAGTGGCCCAAGGATTTAGGGCCTAGCTTGTACTCACGGCACTGTCTGAGTAATGAGCAGGGCTGGGTAACAAAAACATGGTCAAAGTTAAACATAGCAGAGGATGGTTTCGATCCATCGACCTCTGGGTTATGGGCCCAGCACGCTTCCGCTGCGCCACTCTGCTACACCGTGCTGTCACAATGTTTAAGGTCCACTTCTGGTCATGCTATCCTGAAAGATCCCAGTTACATTATCAACCCTTAAAAGATTCATAAGTTGATTGTAGGTTTGTATAGTCTGTACAATTGAGAATTTTGATTGCTGTGTGTAATGTTGTTGACAAATTTACCCACCTGTAGGCTTGTTCTGCCGGCCTACAGGTGAGTACAGGTGGGCCTAAATGTGGGTACTTTTGTGAAAATAGTACCCACCTGTAGGCCTGCAGAACAAGCCTGTGGCTGGCCCAAGTCAGCAATAGTAGTCCAAGGATTTAGGGCCTACCTTGTGCTCACGTCACTGTCTGAGTAATGAACAGGGCTGGGTAGCGAAAACACAGTCGCACTACAGCACCGGTTCCCATATGACCGGTACCCATCGGACCAAATTGCGACTTAGATTTTGATGTTTCATATTGGTGCCGTCTTGGCTGATGTTACATTCGTTCTATTGACTAAGTCAGTGACAGCAGGTACCATTAGCATTCTAGCTAATGCAAAATTTGGTCAAAATGTCAAAAGCGAAACTCTACTGCAGTGGTTCCCAAATTTTCAGACCCAAGGCACCCTTAGAAATAATTTCCACAAGATTACATTGCAAAGAATCTACAGTATGTGCAATGTGTTTCAATTTGCAACACCTTAAAGCTCTAATATTCACACAATCAGCTTACAAATGCTCTATTGTGACTTGACATCAGCTGACCTAACAAATGCTTCATTATCAATGGAAAGTGTGGCTAACTTACCGAAAATTTCAGAACAGGAAACATGTCTGTAGTTCAACATAATGTTTGACTTGATTCATGGTCAGTCTTTTTTAACAAAGGTATGACAGTCCCAAAGAACACCAAACACATCGGGAGCACGCATCTTTGATAATTTGCTTTTCTGTCGCATTGTTACTCAAATCTGAAATGCAAGGACTAGGCTAACATTACACCCCAGATGGGACTCGAACCCACAATCCCTGGCTTAGGAGGCCAGTGCCTTATCCATTAGGCCACTGGGGCACATGATGCATGAGAAGAAGCAGAGAAGAGAAGCAACGTTTTTTGGTTAAAAAGTCAGTTTTTGAATGGTTGAAAACA
Source organism: Anguilla anguilla (assembly GCF_013347855.1). Taxonomy (NCBI): domain Eukaryota; kingdom Metazoa; phylum Chordata; class Actinopteri; order Anguilliformes; family Anguillidae; genus Anguilla; species Anguilla anguilla. Next base: position 67,498,067 of record NC_049202.1, on the reverse strand, counting down.
GCAAATTAGCACTGTTTTTCTAGGTGATTGAATAAAGCACGACCGTTAAACATAGCAGAGGATGGTTTCGATCCATCGACCTCTGGGTTATGGGCCCAGCACGCTTCCGCTGCGCCACTCTGCTACATTGTGTAGACCCACTTGCATTCTGGTCATGCTATGAATCCTGAAAAGTTGCAGTTTCATTATCAACCCTTGAAAGATTCATAAGTTGATTGTAGGTTTGTATGGTCTGTACACTTGGGCATTTTGATTGCTGTGTGTAACGTTGTTGACAAAAGGAAAATAGTACCCATCTGCAGGCCTGTAGAACAAGCCTGTGGCTGGCCCAAGCCAGCAGTAGTGGCCCAAGGATTTAGGGCCTAGCTTGTACTCACGGCACTGTCTGAGTAATGAGCAGGGCTGGGTAACAAAAACATGGTCAAAGTTAAACATAGCAGAGGATGGTTTCGATCCATCGACCTCTGGGTTATGGGCCCAGCACGCTTCCGCTGTGCCACTCTGCTACACCGTGCTGTCACAATGTTTAAGGTCCACTTCTGGTCATGCTATCCTGAAAGATCCCAGTTTCATTATCAACCCTTAAAAGATTCATAAGTTGATTGTAGGTTTGTATGGTCTGTACAATTGAGAATTTTGATTGCTGTGTGTAATGTTGTTGACAAATTTACCCACCTGTAGGCTTGTTCTGCAGGCCTACAGGTGAGTACAGGTGGGCCTAAATGTGGCTACTTTTGTGAAAATAGTACCCACCTGTAGGCCTGCAGAACAAGCCTGTGGCTGGCCCAAGTCAGCAATAGTAGTCCAAGGATTTAGGGCCTACCTTGTGCTCACGTCACTGTCTGAGTAATGAACAGGGCTGGGTAGCGAAAACACAGTCGCACTACAGCACCGGTTCCCATATGACCGGTACCCATCGGACCAAATTGCGACTTAGATTTTGATGTTTCATATTGGTGCCGTCTTGGCTGATGTTACATTCGTTCTATTGACTATGTCAGTGACAGCAGGTACCATTAGCAAGCTAGCTAATGCTAAATTTGGTCAAAATGTCTAAAGCGAAACTCTACTGCAGTGGTTCCCAAATTTTCAGACCCAAGGCACCCTTACAAATAATTTCCACAAGATTACATTGCAAAGAATCTACAGTATGTGCGATGTGTTTCAATTTGCAACACCTTAAAGCTCTAATATTCGCACAATCAGCTTACAAATGCTCTATTGTGACTTGACATCAGCTGACCTAACAAATGCTTCATTATCAATGGAAAGTGTGGCTAACTTACCGAAAATTTCAGAACAGGAAGCATGTCTGTAGTTCAACATCATGTTTGACTTGATTCATGGTCAGTCTTTCTTAACAAAGGTATGACAGTCCCAAAGAACACCAAACACATCAGGAGCACGCATCTTTGACGATTTGCTTTTCTGTCACATTGTTACTCAAATCTGAGATGCAAGGACTAGGCTAACATTACACCCCAGATGGGACTCGAACCCACAATCCCTGGCTTAGGAGGCCAGTGCCTTATCCATTAGGCCACTGGGGCACATGATGCATGAGAGGAAGCAGAGAAGAGAAGCAACTTTTTTTGGTTAAAAAGTCAGTTTTTGAATGGTTGAAAACAGCAAATTAGCACTGTTTTTCAAGGTGATTAAATAAAGAACGACCGTTAAACATAGCAGAGGATGGTTTCGATCCATCGACCTCTGGGTTATGGGCCCAGCACGCTTCCGCTGCGCCACTCTGCTATGTTGCTTTCTTGCAATGTTTAGGCCCACTTGCATTCTGGTCATGCTATGAATCCTAAAAAGTTCCAGTTACATTATCAACCCTTGAAAGATTCATAAATTGATTGTAGGATTGTATGGTCTGTACACTTGAGCATTTTGATTGCTGTGCGTACCGTTGTTGACAAATGTACCCACCTGTAGGTCCACTTGTACCCACCTGTAGGCTTGTTCTGCAGGCCTACAGGTGAGTAGAGGTGCGTCTAAAGGTGGGTATTTTTGTGAAAATAGTACCCACCTGTAGGCCTGCAGATCAAGCCAGTAATAGTAGTCCAATGATTTAGGGCCTACCTTGTGCTCATGTCACAAATTCAGGTTTTGAATGGTTGGATACAATTAGCACTGTTTTTCTAGGTGATTGAATAAAGCACAACAGTTAAACATAGCAGAGGATGGTTTCGATCCATCGACCTCTGGGTTATGGGCCCAGCACGCTTCCGCTGCGCCACTCTGCTACATTGTGTAGACCCACTTGCATTCCGGTCATGCTATGAATCCTGAAAAGTTGCAGTTTCATTATCAACCCTTGAAAGATTCATAAGTTGATTGTAGGTTTGTATGGTCTGTACACTTGGGCATTTTGATTGCTGTGTGTAACGTTGTTGACAAAAGGAAAATAGTACCCATCTGCAGGCCTGTAGAACAAGCCTGTGGCTGGCCCAAGCCAGCAGTAGTGGCCCAAGGATTTAGGGCCTAGCTTGTACTCACGGCACTGTCTGAGTAATGAGCAGGGCTGGGTAACAAAAACATGGTCAAAGTTAAAGATAGCAGAGGATGGTTTCGATCCATCGACCTCTGGGTTATGGGCCCAGCACGCTGCCGCTGCGCCACTCTGCTACACCATGCTGTCACAATGTTTAAGGTCCACTTCTGGTCATGCTATCCTGAAAGATCCCAGTTACATTATCAACCCTTAAAAGATTCATAAGTTGATTGTAGGTTTGTATGGTCTGTACAATTGAGAATTTTGATTGCTGTGTGTAATGTTGTTGACAAATTTACCCACCTGTAGGCTTGTTCTGCAGGCCTACAGGTGAGTACAGGTGGGCCTAAATGTGGCTACTTTTGTGAAAATAGTACCCACCTGTAGGCCTGCAGAACAAGCCTGTGGCTGGCCCAAGTCAGCAATAGTAGTCCAAGGATTTAGGGCCTACCTTGTGCTCACGTCACTGTCTGAGTAATGAACAGGGCTGGGTAGCGAAAACACAGTCGCACTACAGCACCGGTTCCCATATGACCGGTACCCATCGGACCAAATTGCGACTTAGATTTTGATGTTTCATATTGGTGCCGTCTTGGCTGATGTTACATTCGTTCTATTGACTATGTCAGTGACAGCAGGTACCATTAGCAAGCTAGCTAATGCTAAATTTGGTCAAAATGTCTAAAGCGAAACTCTACTGCAGTGGTTCCCAAATTTTCAGACCCAAGGCACCCTTACAAATAATTTCCACAAGATTACATTGCAAAGAATCTACAGTATGTGCGATGTGTTTCAATTTGCAACACCTTAAAGCTCTAATATTCGCACAATCAGCTTACAAATGCTCTATTGTGACTTGACATCAGCTGACCTAACAAATGCTTCATTATCAATGGAAAGTGTGGCTAACTTACCGAAAATTTCAGAACAGGAAGCATGTCTGTAGTTCAACATCATGTTTGACTTGATTCATGGTCAGTCTTTCTTAAAAAAGGTATGACAGTCCCAAAGAACACCAAACACATCAGGAGCACGCATCTTTGACGATTTGCTTTTCTGTCACATTGTTACTCAAATCTGAGATGCAAGGACTAGGCTAACTTTACACCCCAGATGGGACTCGACCCCACAATCCCTGGCTTAGGAGGCCAGTGCCTTATCCATTAGGCCACTGGGGCACATGATGCATGGGATGAAGCAGAGAAGAGAAGCAACTTTTTTTGGTTAAAAAGTCAGTTTTTGAATGGTTGAAAACAGCAAATTAGCACTGTTTTTCAAGGTGATTAAATAAAGAACGACCGTTAAACATAGCAGAGGATGGTTTCGATCCATCGACCTCTGGGTTATGGGCCCAGCACGCTTCCGCTGCGCCACTCTGCTATGTTGCTCTCTTACAATGTTTAAGCCCACTTGCATTCTGGTCATGCTATGAATCCTAAAAAGTTCCAGTTACATTATCAACCCTTGAAAGATTCATAAATTGATTGTAGGATTGTATGGTCTGTACACTTGAGCATTTTGATTGCTGTGTGTAACGTTGTTGACAAATGTACCCACCTGTAGGCCCACTTGTACCCACCTGTAGGCTTGTTCTGCAGGCCTACAGGTGAGTAGAGGTGCACCTAGAGGTGGGTATTTTTGTGAAAATAGTACCCACCTGTAGGCCTGCAGATCAAGCCTGTGGCTGGCCCAAGCCAGTAATAGTAGTCCAATGATTTAGGGCCTACCTTGTGCTCATGTCACAAATTCAGGTTTTGAATGGTTGGATACAATTAGCACTGTTTTTCTAGGTGATTGAATAAAGCACAACAGTTAAACATAGCAGAGGATGGTTTCGATCCATCGACCTCTGGGTTATGGGCCCAGCACGCTTCCGCTGCGCCACTCTGCTACATTGTGTAGACCCACTTGCATTCCGGTCATGCTATGAATCCTGAAAAGTTGCAGTTTCATTATCAACCCTTGAAAGATTCATAAGTTGATTGTAGGTTTGTATGGTCTGTACACGTGAGCATTTTGATTGCTGTGTGTAACGTTGTTGACAAAAGGAAAATAGTACCCATCTGCAGGCCTGTAGAACAAGCCTGTGGCTGGCCCAAGCCAGCAGTAGTGGCCCAAGGATTTAGGGCCTAGCTTGTACTCACGGCACTGTCTGAGTAATGAGCAGGACTGGGTAACAAAAACATGGTCAAAGTTAAACATAGCAGAGGATGGTTTCGATCCATCGACCTCTGGGTTATGGGCTCAGCACGCTTCCGCTGCGCCACTCTGCTACACCATGCTATCACAATGTTTAAGGTCCACTTCTGGTCATGCTATCCTGAAAGATCCCAGTTACATTATTAACCCTTAAAAGATTCGTAAGTTGATTGTAGGTTTGTATGGTCTGTACAATTGAGAATTTTGATTGCTGTGTGTAATGTTGTTGACAAATTTACCCACCTGTAGACTTGTTCTGCAGGCCTACAGGTGAGTACAGGTGGGCCTAAATGTGGGTACTTTTGTGAAAATAGTACCCACCTGTAGGCCTGCAGAACAAGCCTGTGGCTGGCCCAAGTCAGCAATAGTAGTCCAAGGATTTAGGGCCTACCTTGTGCTCACGTCACTGTCTGAGTAATGAACAGGGCTGGGTAGCGAAAACACAGTCGCACTACAGCACCGGTTCCCATATGACCGGTACCCATCGGACCAAATTGCGACTTAGATTTTGATGTTTCATATTGGTGCCGTCTTGGCTGATGTTACATTCGTTCTATTGACTATGTCAGTGACAGCAGGTACCATTAGCAAGCTAGCTAATGCTAAATTTGGTCAAAATGTCTAAAGCGAAACTCTACTGCAGTGGTTCCCAAATTTTCAGACCCAAGGCACCCTTACAAATAATTTCCACAAGATTACATTGCAAAGAATCTACAGTATGTGCAATGTGTTTCAATTTGCAACACCTTAAAGCTCTAATATTCGCACAATCAGCTTACAAATGCTCTATTGTGACTTGACATCAGCTGACCTAACAAATGCTTCATTATCAATGGAAAGTGTGGCTAACTTACCGAAAATTTCAGAACAGGAAGCATGTCTGTAGTTCAACATAATGTTTGACTTGATTCATGGTCAGTCTTTCTTAACAAAGGTATGACAGTCCCAAAGAACACCAAACACATCGGGAGCACGCATCTTTGACGATTTGCTTTTCTGTCACATTGTTACTCAAATCTGAGATGCAAGGACTAGGCTAACTTTACACCCCAGATGGGACTCGAACCCACAATCCCTGGCTTAGGAGGCCAGTGCCTTATCCATTAGGCCACTGGGGCACATGATGCATGGGATGAAGCAGAGAAGAGAAGCAACTTTTTTTGGTTAAAAAATCAGTTTTTGAATGGTTGAAAACAGCAAATTAGCACTGTTTTTCAAGGTGATTAAATAAAGAACGACCGTTAAACATAGCAGAGGATGGTTTCGATCCATCGACCTCTGGGTTATGGGCCCAGCACGCTTCCGCTGCGCCACTCTGCTACGTTGCTTTCTTGCAATGTTTAGGCCCACTTGCATTCTGGTCATGCTATGAATCCTAAAAAGTTCCAGTTACATTATCAACCCTTGAAAGATTCATAAATTGATTGTAGGATTGTATGGTCTGTACACTTGAGCATTTTGATTGCTGTGTGTACCGTTGTTGACAAATGTACCCACCTGTAGGCCCACTTGTACCCACCTGTAGGCTTGTTCTGCAGGCCTACAGGTGAGTAGAGGTGCGTCTAAAGGTGGGTATTTTTGTGAAAATAGTACCCACCTGTAGGCCTGCAGATCAAGCCAGTAATAGTAGTCCAATGATTTAGGGCCTACCTTGTGCTCATGTCACAAATTCAGGTTTTGAATGGTTGGATACAATTAGCACTGTTTTTCTAGGTGATTGAATAAAGCACAACAGTTAAACATAGCAGAGGATGGTTTCGATCCATCGACCTCTGGGTTATGGGCCCAGCACGCTTCCGCTGCGCCACTCTGCTACACCATGCTGTCCCAATGTTTAAGGTCCACTTCTGGTCATGCTATCCTGAAAGATCCCAGTTACATTATCAACCCTTAAAAGATTCATAAGTTGATTGTAGGTTTGTATGGTCTGTACAATTGAGAATTTTGATTGCTGTGTGTAATGTTGTTGACAAATTTACCCACCTGTAGGCTTGTTCTGCAGGCCTAACGGTGAGTACAGGTGGGCCTAAAGGTGGGTACTTTTGTGAAAATAGTACCCACCTGTAGGCCTGCAGAACAAGCCTGTGGCTGGCCCAAGTCAGCAATAGTCGTCCAAGGATTTAGGGCCTACCTTGTGCTCACGTCGCTGTCTGAGTAATGAACAGGGCTGGGTAGCGAAAACACAGTCGCACTACAGCACCGGTTCCCATATGACCGGTACCCATCGGACCAAATTGCGACTTAGATTTTGATGTTTCATATTGGTGCCGTCTTGGCTGATGTTACATTCGTTCTATTGACTAAGTCAGTGACAGCAGGTACCATTTGCATGCTAGTTAATGCTAAATTTGGTCAAAATGTCAAAAGCGAAACTCTACTGCAGTGGTTCCCAAATTTTCAGACCCAAGGCACCCTTACAAATAATTTCCACAAGATTACATTGCAAAGAATCTACAGTATGTGCAATGTGTTTCAATTTGCAACACCTTAAAGCTCTAATATTCACACAATCAGCTTACAAATGCTCTATTGTGACTTGACATCAGCTGACCTAACAAATGCTTCATTATCAATGGAAAGTGTGGCTAACTTACCAAAAATTTCAGAACAGGAATCATGTCTGTAGTTCAACATAATGTTTGACTTGATTCATGGTCAGTCTTTTTTAACAAAGGTATGACAGTCCCAAAGAACACCAAACACATCCGGAGCACGCATCTTTAACGATTTGCTTTTCTGTCACATTGTTACTCAAATCTGACATCCAAGGACTAGGCTAACGTTACACCCCAGATGGGACTCGAACCCACAATCCCTGGCTTAGGAGGCCAGTGCCTTATCCATTAGGCCACTGGGGCACATGATGCATGAGAGGAAGCAGAGAAGAGAAGCAACTTTTTTTGGTTAAAAAGTCAGTTTTTGAATGGTTGAAAACAGCAAATTAGCACTGTTTTTCAAGGTGATTAAATAAAGAACGACCGTTAAACATAGCAGAGGATGGTTTCGATCCATCGACCTCTGGGTTATGGGCCCAGCACGCTTCCGCTGCGCCACTCTGCTATGTTGCTCTCTTACAATGTTTAGGCCCACTTGCATTCTGGTCATGCTATGAATCCTAAAAAGTTCCAGTTACATTATCAACCCTTGAAAGATTCATAAATTGATTGTAGGATTGTATGGTCTGTACACTTGAGCATTTTGATTGCTGTGTGTAACGTTGTTGACAAATGTACCCACCTGTAGGCCCACTTGTACCCACCTGTAGGCTTGTTCTGCAGGCCTACAGGTGAGTAGAGGTGCGCCTAGAGGTGGGTATTTTTGTGAAAATAGTACCCACCTGTAGGCCTGCAGATCAAGCCTGTGGCTGGCCCAAGCCAGTAATAGTAGTCCAATGATTTAGGGCCTACCTTGTGCTCATGTCACAAATTCAGGTTTTGAATGGTTGGATACAATTAGCACTGTTTTTCTAGGTGATTGAATAAAGCACAACAGTTAAACATAGCAGAGGATGGTTTCGATCCATCGACCTCTGGGTTATGGGCCCAGCACGCTTCCGCTGCGCCACTCTGCTACATTGTGTAGACCCACTTGCATTCCGGTCATGCTATGAATCCTGAAAAGTTGCAGTTTCATTATCAACCCTTGAAAGATTCATAAGTTGATTGTAGGTTTGTATGGTCTGTACACGTGAGCATTTTGATTGCTGTGTGTAACGTTGTTGACAAAAGGAAAATAGTACCCATCTGCAGGCCTGTAGAACAAGCCTGTGGCTGGCCCAAGCCAGCAGTAGTGGCCCAAGGATTTAGGGCCTAGCTTGTACTCACGGCACTGTCTGAGTAATGAGCAGGACTGGGTAACAAAAACATGGTCAAAGTTAAACATAGCAGAGGATGGTTTCGATCCATCGACCTCTGGGTTATGGGCCCAGCACGCTTCCGCTGCGCCACTCTGCTACACCATGCTATCACAATGTTTAAGGTCCACTTCTGGTCATGCTATCCTGAAAGATCCCAGTTACATTATTAACCCTTAAAAGATTCATAAGTTGATTGTAGGTTTGTATGGTCTGTACAATTGAGAATTTTGATTGCTGTGTGTAATGTTGTTGACAAATTTACCCACCTGTAGACTTGTTCTGCAGGCCTACAGGTGAGTACAGGTGGGCCTAAATGTGGGTACTTTTGTGAAAATAGTACCCACCTGTAGGCCTGCAGAACAAGCCTGTGGCTGGCCCAAGTCAGCAATAGTAGTCCAAGGATTTAGGGCCTACCTTGTGCTCACGTCACTGTCTGAGTAATGAACAGGGCTGGGTAGCGAAAACACAGTCGCACTACAGCACCGGTTCCCATATGACCGGTACCCATCGGACCAAATTGCGACTTAGATTTTGATGTTTCATATTGGTGCCGTCTTGGCTGATGTTACATTCGTTCTATTGACTATGTCAGTGACAGCAGGTACCATTAGCAAGCTAGCTAATGCTAAATTTGGTCAAAATGTCTAAAGCGAAACTCTACTGCAGTGGTTCCCAAATTTTCAGACCCAAGGCACCCTTACAAATAATTTCCACAAGATTACATTGCAAAGAATCTACAGTATGTGCAATGTGTTTCAATTTGCAACACCTTAAAGCTCTAATATTCGCACAATCAGCTTACAAATGCTCTATTGTGACTTGACATCAGCTGACCTAACAAATGCTTCATTATCAATGGAAAGTGTGGCTAACTTACCGAAAATTTCAGAACAGGAAGCATGTCTGTAGTTCAACATAATGTTTGACTTGATTCATGGTCAGTCTTTCTTAACAAAGGTATGACAGTCCCAAAGAACACCAAACACATCGGGAGCACGCATCTTTGACGATTTGCTTTTCTGTCACATTGTTACTCAAATCTGAGATGCAAGGACTAGGCTAACTTTACACCCCAGATGGGACTCGAACCCACAATCCCTGGCTTAGGAGGCCAGTGCCTTATCCATTAGGCCACTGGGGCACATGATGCATGGGATGAAGCAGAGAAGAGAAGCAACTTTTTTTGGTTAAAAAATCAGTTTTTGAATGGTTGAAAACAGCAAATTAGCACTGTTTTTCAAGGTGATTAAATAAAGAACGACCGTTAAACATAGCAGAGGATGGTTTCGATCCATCGACCTCTGGGTTATGGGCCCAGCACGCTTCCGCTGCGCCACTCTGCTATGTTGCTTTCTTGCAATGTTTAGGCCCACTTGCATTCTGGTCATGCTATGAATCCTAAAAAGTTCCAGTTACATTATCAACCCTTGAAAGATTCATAAATTGATTGTAGGATTGTATGGTCTGTACACTTGAGCATTTTGATTGCTGTGTGTACCGTTGTTGACAAATGTACCCACCTGTAGGCCCACTTGTACCCACCTGTAGGCTTGTTCTGCAGGCCTACAGGTGAGTAGAGGTGCGTCTAAAGGTGGGTATTTTTGTGAAAATAGTACCCACCTGTAGGCCTGCAGATCAAGCCAGTAATAGTAGTCCAATGATTTAGGGCCTACCTTGTGCTCATGTCACAAATTCAGGTTTTGAATGGTTGGATACAATTAGCACTGTTTTTCTAGGTGATTGAATAAAGCACAACAGTTAAACATAGCAGAGGATGGTTTCGATCCATCGACCTCTGGGTTATGGGCCCAGCACGCTTCCGCTGCGCCACTTTGCTACACCATGCTGTCCCAATGTTTAAGGTCCACTTCTGGTCATGCTATCCTGAAAGATCCCAGTTACATTATCAACCCTTAAAAGATTCATAAGTTGATTGTAGGTTTGTATGGTCTGTACAATTGAGAATTTTGATTGCTGTGTGTAATGTTGTTGACAAATTTACCCACCTGTAGGCTTGTTCTGCAGGCCTAACGGTGAGTACAGGTGGGCCTAAAGGTGGGTACTTTTGTGAAAATAGTACCCACCTGTAGGCCTGCAGAACAAGCCTGTGGCTGGCCCAAGTCAGCAATAGTCGTCCAAGGATTTAGGGCCTACCTTGTGCTCACGTCGCTGTCTGAGTAATGAACAGGGCTGGGTAGCGAAAACACAGTCGCACTACAGCACCGGTTCCCATATGACCGGTACCCATCGGACCAAATTGCGACTTAGATTTTGATGTTTCATATTGGTGCCGTCTTGGCTGATGTTACATTCGTTCTATTGACTAAGTCAGTGACAGCAGGTACCATTTGCATGCTAGTTAATGCTAAATTTGGTCAAAATGTCAAAAGCGAAACTCTACTGCAGTGGTTCCCAAATTTTCAGACCCAAGGCACCTTTACAAATAATTTCCACAAGATTACATTGCAAAGAATCTACAGTATGTGCAATGTGTTTCAATTTGCAACACCTTAAAGCTCTAATATTCACACAATCAGCTTACAAATGCTCTATTGTGACTTGACATCAGCTGACCTAACAAATGCTTCATTATCAATGGAAAGTGTGGCTAACTTACCAAAAATTTCAGAACAGGAATCATGTCTAGTTCAACATAATGTTTGACTTGATTCATGGTCAGTCTTTTTTAACAAAGGTATGACAGTCCCAAAGAACACCAAACACATCCGGAGCACGCATCTTTAACGATTTGCTTTTCTGTCACATTGTTACTCAAATCTGACATCCAAGGACTAGGCTAACGTTACACCCCAGATGGGACTCGAACCCACAATCCCTGGCTTAGGAGGCCAGTGCCTTATCCATTAGGCCACTGGGGCACATGATGCATGGGATGAAGCAGAGAAGAGAAGCAACTTTTTTTGGTTAAAAAGTCAGTTTTTGAATGGTTGAAAACAGCATATTAGCACTGTTTTTCAAGGTGATTAAATAAAGAACGACCGTTAAACATAGCAGAGGATGGTTTCGATCCATCGACCTCTGGGTTATGGGCCCAGCACGCTTCTGCTGCTCCACTCTGCTATGTTGCTCTCTTACAATGTTTAGGCCCACTTGCATTCTGGTCATGCTATGAATCCTAAAAAGTTCCAGTTACATTATCAACCCTTGAAAGATTCATAAATTGATTGTAGGATTGTATGGTCTGTACACTTGAGCATTTTGATTGCTGTGTGTAACGTTGTTGACAAATGTACCCACCTGTAGGCCCACTTGTACCCACCTGTAGGCTTGTTCTGCAGGCCTACAGGTGAGTAGAGGTGCGCCTAGAGGTGGGTATTTTTGTGAAAATAGTACCCACCTGTAGGTCTGCAGATCAAGCCTGTGGCTGGCCCAAGCCAGTAATAGTAGTCCAATGATTTAGGGCCTTCCTTGTGCTCATGTCACAAATTCAGGTTTTGAATGGTTGGATACAATTAGCACTGTTTTTCTAGGTGATTGAATAAAGCACAACAGTTAAACATAGCAGAGGATGGTTTCGATCCATCGACCTCTGGGTTATGGGCCCAGCACGCTTCCGCTGCGCCACTCTGCTACATTGTGTAGACCCACTTGCATTCCGGTCATGCTATGAATCCTGAAAAGTTGCAGTTTCATTATCAACCCTTGAAAGATTCATAAGTTGATTGTAGGATTGTATGGTCTGTACACTTGAGCATTTTGATTGCTGTGTGTAACGTTGTTGACAAAAGGAAAATAGTACCCATCTGCAGGCCTGTAGAACAAGCCTGTGGCTGGCCCAAGCCAGCAGTAGTGGCCCAAGGATTTAGGGCCTAGCTTGTACTCACGGCACTGTCTGAGTAATGAGCAGGGCTGGGTAACAAAAACATGGTCAAAGTTAAACATAGCAGAGGATGGTTTCGATCCATCGACCTCTGGGTTATGGGCCCAGCACGCTTCCGCTGCGCCACTCTGCTACACCATGCTGTCATAATGTTTAAGGTCCACTTCTGGTCATGCTATCCTGAAAGATCCCAGTTACATTATCAACCCTTAAAAGATTCATAAGTTGATTGTAGGTTTGTATGGTCTGTACAATTGAGAATTTTGATTGCTGTGTGTAATGTTGTTGACAAATTTACCCACCTGTAGGCTTGTTCTGCAGGCCTAACGGTGAGTACAGGTGGGCCTAAAGGTGGGTACTTTTGTGAAAATAGTACCCACCTGTAGGCCTGCAGAACAAGCCTGTGGCTGGCCCAAGTCAGCAATAGTCGTCCAAGGATTTAGGGCCTACCTTGTGCTCACGTCGCTGTCTGAGTAATGAACAGGGCTGGGTAGCGAAAACACAGTCGCACTACAGCACCGGTTCCCATATGACCGGTACCCATCGGACCAAATTGCGACTTAGAATTTGATGTTTCATATTGGTGCCGTCTTGGCTGATGTTACATTCGTTCTATTGACTAAGTCAGTGACAGCAGGTACCATTAGCATGCTAGTTAATGCTAAATTTGGTCAAAATGTCAAAAGCGAAACTCTACTGCAGTGGTTCCCAAATTTTCAGACCCAAGGCACCCTTACAAATAATTTCCACAAGATTACATTGCAAAGAATCTACAGTATGTGCAATGTGTTTCAATTTGCAACACCTTAAAGCTCTAATATTCACACAATCAGCTTACAAATGCTCCATTGTGACTTGACATCAGCTGACCTAACAAATGCTTCATTATCAATGGAAAGTGTGGCTAACTTACCAAAAATTTCAGAACAGGAATCATGTCTGTAGTTCAACATAATGTTTGACTTGATTCATGGTCAGTCTTTTTTAACAAAGGTATGACAGTCCCAAAGAACGCCAAACACATCGGGAGCACGTATCTTTGACAATTTGCTTTTCTGTCACATTGTTACTCAAATCTGACATGCAAGGACTAGGCTGACGGTGCACCCCAGATGGGACTGGAACCCACAATACCTGGCTTAGGAGGCCAGTGCCTTATCCATTAGGCCACTGGGGCACATGATGCATGAGAGGAAGCAGAGATTAGAAGCAACTTTTTTTGGTTAAAAAGTCCGTTTTTGAATGGTTGAAAACAGCAAATTAGCACTGTTTTTCAAGGTGATTAAATAAAGAACGACCGTTAAACATAGCAGAGGATGGTTTCGATCCATCGACCTCTGGGTTATGGGCCCAGCACGCTTCCGCTGCGCCACTCTGCTATGTTGCTCTCTTACAATGTTTAGGCCCACTTGCATTCTGGTCATGCTATGAATCCTAAAAAGTTCCAGTTACATTATCAACCCTTGAAAGATTCATAAATTGATTGTAGGATTGTATGGTCTGTACACTTGAGCATTTTGATTGCTGTGTGTAACGTTGTTGACAAATGTACCCACCTGTAGGCCCACTTGTACCCACCTGTAGGCTTGTTCTGCAGGCCTACAGGTGAGTAGAGGTGCGCCTAGAGGTGGGTATTTTTGTGAAAATAGTACCCACCTGTAGGCCTGCAGATCAAGCCTGTGGCTGGCCCAAGCCAGTAATAGTAGTCCAATGATTTAGGGCCTACCTTGTGCTCATGTCACAAATTCAGGTTTTGAATGGTTGGATACAATTAGAACTGTTTTTCTAGGTGATTGAATAAAGCACAACAGTTAAACATAGCAGAGGATGGTTTCGATCCATCGACCTCTGGGTTATGGGCCCAGCACGCTTCCGCTGCGCCACTCTGCTACATTGTGTAGACCCACTTGCATTCCAGTCATGCTATGAATCCTGAAAAGTTGCAGTTTCATTATCAACCCTTGAAAGATTCATAAGTTGATTGTAGGTTTGTATGGTCTGTACACTTGAGCATTTTGATTGCTGTGTGTAACGTTGTTGACAAAAGGAAAATAGTACCCATCTGCAGGCCTGTAGAACAAGCCTGTGGCTGGCCCAAGTCAGCAGTAGTGGCCCAAGGATTTAGGGCCTAGCTTGTACTCACGGCACTGTCTGAGTAATGAGCAGGGCTGGGTAACAAAAACATGGTCAAAGTTAAACATAGCAGAGGATGGTTTCGATCCATCGACCTCTGGGTTATGGGCCCAGCACGCTTCCGCTGCGCCACTCTGCTACACCATGCTGTCACAATGTTTAAGGTCCACTTCTGGTCATGCTATCCTGAAAGATCCCAATTACATTATCAACCCTTAAAAGATTCATAAGTTGATTGTAGGTTTGTATGGTCTGTACAATTGAGAATTTTGATTGCTGTGTGTAATGTTGTTGACAAATTTACCCACCTGTAGGCTTGTTCTGCAGGCCTACAGGTGAGTACAGGTGGGCCTAAATGTGGGTACTTTTGTGAAAATAGTACCCACCTGTAGGCCTGCAGAACAAGCCTGTGGCTGGCCCAAGTCAGCAATAGTAGTCCAAGGATTTAGGGCCTACCTTGTGCTCACGTCACTGTCTGAGTAATGAACAGGGCTGGGTAGCGAAAACACAGTCGCACTACAGCACCGGTTCCCATATGACCGGTACCCATCGGACCAAATTGCGACTTAGATTTTGATGTTTCATATTGGTGCCGTCTTGGCTGATGTTACATTCGTTCTATTGACTAAGTCAGTGACAGCAGGTACCATTAGCATGCTAGCTAATGCTAAATTTGGTCAAAATGTCAAAAGCGAATCTCTACTGCAGTGGTTCCCAAATTTTCAGACCCAAGGCACCCTTACAAATAATTTTCACAAGATTACATTGCAAAGAATCTACAGTATGTGCAATGTGTTTCAATTTGCAACACCTTAAAGCTCTAATATTCACACAATCAGCTTACAAATGCTCTATTGTGACTTGACATCAGCTGACCTAACAAATGCTTCATTATCAATGGAAAGTGTGGCTAACTTACCGAAAATATGAGAACAGGAAACATGTCTGTAGTTCAACATAATGTTTGACTTGATTCATGGTCAGTCTTTTTTAACAAAGGTTTGACAGTCCCAAAGAACACCAAACACATCGGGAGCACGCATCTTTGATAAATTGCTTTTCTGTCACATTGTTACTCAAATCTGAGATGCAAGGACTAGGCTAACATTACACCCCAGATGGGACTCGAACCCACAATCCCTGGCTTAGGAGGCCAGTGCCTTATCCATTAGGCCACTGGGGCACATGATGCATGAGAGGAAGCAGAGAAGAGAAGCAACTTTTTTTGATTAAAAAGTCAGTTTTTGAATGGTTGAAAACAGCAAATTAGCACTGTTTTTCAAGGTGATTAAATAAAGAACGACCGTTAAACATAGCAGAGGATGGTTTCGATCCATCGACCTCTGGGTTATGGGCCCAGCACGCTTCCGCTGCGCCACTCTGCTATGTTGCTCTCTTACAATGTTTAGGCCCACTTGCATTCTGGTCATGCTATGAATCCTAAAAAGTTCCAGTTACATTATCAACCCTTGAAAGATTCATAAATTGATTGTAGGATTGTATGGTCTGTACACTTGAGCATTTTGATTGCTGTGTGTAACGTTGTTGACAAATGTACCCACCTGTAGGCCCACTTGTACCCACCTGTAGGCTTGTTCTGCAGTCCTACAGGTGAGTAGAGGTGCGCCTAGAGGTGGGTATTTTTGTGAAAATGGTACCCACCTGTAGGCCTGCAGATCAAGCCTGTGGCTGGCCCAAGCCAGTAATAGTAGTCCAATGATTTAGGGCCTACCTTGTGCTCATGTCACAAATTCAGGTTTTGAATGGTTGGATACAATTAGCACTGTTTTTCTAGGTGATTGAATAAAGCACAACAGTTAAACATAGCAGAGGATGGTTTCGATCCATCGACCTCTGGGTTATGGGCCCAGCACGCTTCCGCTGCGCCACTCTGCTACATTGTGTAGACCCACTTGCATTCCGGTCATGCTATGAATCCTGAAAAGTTGCAGTTTCATTATCAACCCTTGAAAGATTCATAAGTTGATTGTAGGTTTGTATGGTCTGTACACTTGAGCATTTTGATTGCTGTGTGTAACGTTGTTGACAAAAGGAAAATAGTACCCATCTGCAGGCCTGTAGAACAAGCCTGTGGCTGGCCCAAGCCAGCAGTAGTGGCCCAAGGATTTAGGGCCTAGCTTGTACTCACGGCACTGTCTGAGTAATGAGCAGGGCTGGGTAACAAAAACATGGTCAAAGTTAAAGATAGCAGAGGATGGTTTCGATCCATCGACCTCTGGGTTATGGGCCCAGCACGCTGCCGCTGCGCCACTCTGCTACACCATGCTGTCACAATGTTTAAGGTCCACTTCTGGTCATGCTATCCTGAAAGATCCCAGTTACATTATCAACCCTTAAAAGATTCATAAGTTGATTGTAGGTTTGTATGGTCTGTACAATTGAGAATTTTGATTGCTGTGTGTAATGTTGTTGACAAATTTACCCACCTGTAGGCTTGTTCTGCAGGCCTACAGGTGAGTACAGGTGGGCCTAAATGTGGGTACTTTTGTGAAAATAGTACCCACCTGTAGGCCTGCAGAACAAGCCTGTGGCTGGCCCAAGTCAGCAATAGTAGTCCAAGGATTTAGGGCCTACCTTGTGCTCACGTCACTGTCTGAGTAATGAACAGGGCTGGGTAGCGAAAACACAGTCGCACTACAGCACCGGTTCCCATATGACCGGTACCCATCGGACCAAATTGCGACTTAGATTTTGATGTTTCATATTGGTGCCGTCTTGGCTGATGTTACATTCGTTCTATTGACTAAGTCAGTGACAGCAGGTACCATTAGCATGCTAGCTAATGCTAAATTTGGTCAAAATGTCAAAAGCGAATCTCTACTGCAGTGGTTCCCAAATTTTCAGACCCAAGGCACCCTTACAAATAATTTTCACAAGATTACATTGCAAAGAATCTACAGTATGTGCAATGTGTTTCAATTTGCAACACCTTAAAGCTCTAATATTCACACAATCAGCTTACAAATGCTCTATTGTGACTTGACATCAGCTGACCTAACAAATGCTTCATTATCAATGGAAAGTGTGGCTAACTTACCGAAAATATGAGAACAGGAAACATGTCTGTAGTTCAACATAATGTTTGACTTGATTCATGGTCAGTCTTTTTTAACAAAGGTTTGACAGTCCCAAAGAACACCAAACACATCGGGAGCACGCATCTTTGATAAATTGCTTTTCTGTCACATTGTTACTCAAATCTGAGATGCAAGGACTAGGCTAACATTACACCCCAGATGGGACTCGAACCCACAATCCCTGGCTTAGGAGGCCAGTGCCTTATCCATTAGGCCACTGGGGCACATGATGCATGAGAGGAAGCAGAGAAGAGAAGCAACTTTTTTTGATTAAAAAGTCAGTTTTTGAATGGTTGAAAACAGCAAATTAGCACTGTTTTTCAAGGTGATTAAATAAAGAACGACCGTTAAACATAGCAGAGGATGGTTTCGATCCATCGACCTCTGGGTTATGGGCCCAGCACGCTTCCGCTGCGCCACTCTGCTATGTTGCTCTCTTACAATGTTTAGGCCCACTTGCATTCTGGTCATGCTATGAATCCTAAAAAGTTCCAGTTACATTATCAACCCTTGAAAGATTCATAAATTGATTGTAGGATTGTATGGTCTGTACACTTGAGCATTTTGATTGCTGTGTGTAACGTTGTTGACAAATGTACCCACCTGTAGGCCCACTTGTACCCACCTGTAGGCTTGTTCTGCAGTCCTACAGGTGAGTAGAGGTGCGCCTAGAGGTGGGTATTTTTGTGAAAATGGTACCCACCTGTAGGCCTGCAGATCAAGCCTGTGGCTGGCCCAAGCCAGTAATAGTAGTCCAATGATTTAGGGCCTACCTTGTGCTCATGTCACAAATTCAGGTTTTGAATGGTTGGATACAATTAGCACTGTTTTTCTAGGTGATTGAATAAAGCACAACAGTTAAACATAGCAGAGGATGGTTTCGATCCATCGACCTCTGGGTTATGGGCCCAGCACGCTTCCGCTGCGCCACTCTGCTACATTGTGTAGACCCACTTGCATTCCGGTCATGCTATGAATCCTGAAAAGTTGCAGTTTCATTATCAACCCTTGAAAGATTCATAAGTTGATTGTAGGTTTGTATGGTCTGTACACTTGAGCATTTTGATTGCTGTGTGTAACGTTGTTGACAAAAGGAAAATAGTACCCATCTGCAGGCCTGTAGAACAAGCCTGTGGCTGGCCCAAGCCAGCAGTAGTGGCCCAAGGATTTAGGGCCTAGCTTGTACTCACGGCACTGTCTGAGTAATGAGCAGGGCTGGGTAACAAAAACATGGTCAAAGTTAAAGATAGCAGAGGATGGTTTCGATCCATCGACCTCTGGGTTATGGGCCCAGCACGCTGCCGCTGCGCCACTCTGCTACACCATGCTGTCACAATGTTTAAGGTCCACTTCTGGTCATGCTATCCTGAAAGATCCCAGTTACATTATCAACCCTTAAAAGATTCATAAGTTGATTGTAGGTTTGTATGGTCTGTACAATTGAGAATTTTGATTGCTGTGTGTAATGTTGTTGACAAATTTACCCACCTGTAGGCTTGTTCTGCAGGCCTACAGGTGAGTACAGGTGGGCCTAAATGTGGGTACTTTTGTGAAAATAGTACCCACCTGTAGGCCTGCAGAACAAGCCTGTGGCTGGCCCAAGTCAGCAATAGTAGTCCAAGGATTTAGGGCCTACCTTGTGCTCACGTCACTGTCTGAGTAATGAACAGGGCTGGGTAGCGAAAACACAGTCGCACTACAGCACCGGTTCCCATATGACCGGTACCCATCGGACCAAATTGCGACTTAGATTTTGATGTTTCATATTGGTGCCGTCTTGGCTGATGTTACATTCGTTCTATTGACTAAGTCAGTGACAGCAGGTACCATTAGCATGCTAGCTAATGCTAAATTTGGTCAAAATGTCAAAAGCGAAACTCTACTGCAGTGGTTCCCAAATTTTCAGACCCAAGGCACCCTTACAAATAATTTCCACAAGATTACATTGCAAAGAATCTACAGTATGTGCGATGTGTTTCAATTTGCCACACCTTAAAGCTCTAATATTCACACAATCAGCTTACAAATGCTCTATTGTGACTTGACATCAGCTGACCTAACAAATGCTTCATTATCAATGGAAAGTGTGGCTAACTTACCGAAAATTTGAGAACAGGAAACATGTCTGTAGTTCAACATAATGTTTGACTTGATTCATGGTCAGTCTTTTTTAACAAAGGTATGACAGTCCCAAAGAACACCAAACACATCGGGAGCACGCATCTTTGATAATTTGCTTTTCTGTCACATTGTTACTCAAATCTGAGATGCAAGGACTAGGCTAACATTACACCCCAGATGGGACTCGAACCCACAATCCCTGGCTTAGGAGGCCAGTGCCTTATCCATTAGGCCACTGGGGCACATGATGCATGAGAGGAAGCAGAGAAGAGAAGCAACTTTTTTTGGTTAAAAAGTCAGTTTTTGAATGGTTGAAAACAGCAAATTAGCACTGTTTTTCAAGGTGATTAAATAAAGAACGACCGTTAAACATAGCAGAGGATGGTTTCGATCCATCGACCTCTGGGTTATGGGCCCAGCACGCTTCCGCTGCGCCACTCTGCTATGTTGCTCTCTTGCAATGTTTAGGCCCACTTGCATTCTGGTCATGCTATGAATCCTAAAAAGTTCCAGTTACATTATCAACCCTTGAAAGATTCATAAATTGATTGTAGGATTGTATGGTCTGTACACTTGAGCATTTTGATTGCTGTGTGTAACGTTGTTGACAAATGTACCCACCTGTAGGCCCACTTGTACCCACCTGTAGGCTTGTTCTGCAGTCCTACAGGTGAGTAGAGGTGCGCCTAGAGGTGGGTATTTTTGTGAAAATGGTACCCACCTGTAGGCCTGCAGATCAAGCCTGTGGCTGGCCCAAGCCAGTAATAGTAGTCCAATGATTTAGGGCCTACCTTGTGCTCATGTCACAAATTCAGGTTTTGAATGGTTGGATACAATTAGCACTGTTTTTCTAGGTGATTGAATAAAGCACAACAGTTAAACATAGCAGAGGATGGTTTCGATCCATCGACCTCTGGGTTATGGGCCCAGCACGCTTCCGCTGCGCCACTCTGCTACATTGTGTAGACCCACTTGCATTCCGGTCATGCTATGAATCCTGAAAAGTTGCAGTTTCATTATCAACCCTTGAAAGATTCATTAGTTGATTGTAGGTTTGTATGGTCTGTACACTTGAGCATTTTGATTGCTGTGTGTAATGTTGTTGACAAAAGGAAAATAGTACCCATCTGCAGGCCTGTAGAACAAGCCTGTGGCTGGCCCAAGCCAGCAGTAGTGGCCCAAGGATTTAGGGCCTAGCTTGTACTCACGGCACTGTCTGAGTAATGAGCAGGGCTGGGTAACAAAAACATGGTCAAAGTTAAAGATAGCAGAGGATGGTTTCGATCCATCGACCTCTGGGTTATGGGCCCAGCACGCTTCCGCTGCGCCACTCTGCTACACCATGCTGTCACAATGTTTAAGGTCCACTTCTGGTCATGCTATCCTGAAAGATCCCAGTTACATTATCAACCCTTAAAAGATTCATAAGTTGATTGTAGGTTTGTATGGTCTGTACAATTGAGAATTTTGATTGCTGTGTGTAATGTTGTTGACAAATTTACCCACCTGTAGGCTTGTTCTGCAGGCCTACAGGTGAGTACAGGTGGGCCTAAATGTGGGTACTTTTGTGAAAATAGTACCCACCTGTAGGCCTGCAGAACAAGCCTGTGGCTGGCCCAAGTCAGCAATAGTAGTCCAAGGATTTAGGGCCTACCATGTGCTCACGTCACTGTCTGAGTAATGAACAGGGCTGGGTAGCGAAAACACAGTCGCACTACAGCACCGGTTCCCATATGACCGGTACCCATCGGACCAAATTGCGACTTAGATTTTGATGTTTCATATTGGTGCCGTCTTGGCTGATGTTACATTCGTTCTATTGACTAAGTCAGTGACAGCAGGTACCATTAGCATGCTAGCTAATGCTAAATTTGGTCAAAATGTCAAAAGCGAAACTCTACTGCAGTGGTTCCCAAATTTTCAGACCCAAGGCACCCTTACAAATAATTTCCACAAGATTACATTGCAAAGAATCTACAGTATGTGCAATGTGTTTCAATTTGCAACACCTTAAAGCTCTAATATTCACACAATCAGCTTACAAATGCTCTATTGTGACTTGACATCAGCTGACCTAACAAATGCTTCATTATCAATGGAAAGTGTGGCTAACTTACCGAAAATTTGAGAACAGGAAACATGTCTGTAGTTCAACATAATGTTTGACTTGATTCATGGTCATTCTTTTTTAACAAAGGTATGACAGTCCCAAAGAACACCAAACACATCGGGAGCACGCATCTTTGATAATTTGCTTTTCTGTCACATTGTTACTCAAATCTGAGATGCAAGGACTAGGCTAACATTACACCCCAGATGGGACTCGAACCCACAATCCCTGGCTTAGGAGGCCAGTGCCTTATCCATTAGGCCACTGGGGCACATGATGCATGAGAGGAAGCAGAGAAGAGAAGCAACTTTTTTTGGTTAAAAAGTCAGTTTTTGAATGGTTGAAAACAGCAAATTAGCACTGTTTTTCAAGGTGATTAAATAAAGAACGACCGTTAAACATAGCAGAGGATGGTTTCGATCCATCGACCTCTGGGTTATGGGCCCAGCACGCTTCCGCTGCGCCACTCTGCTATGTTGCTCTCTTACAATGTTTAGGCCCACTTGCATTCTGGTCATGCTATGAATCCTAAAAAGTTCCAGTTACATTATCAACCCTTGAAAGATTCATAAATTGATTGTAGGATTGTATGGTCTGTACACTTGAGCATTTTGATTGCTGTGTGTAACGTTGTTGACAAATGTACCCACCTGTAGGCCCACTTGTACCCACCTGTAGGCTTGTTCTGCAGTCCTACAGGTGAGTAGAGGTGCGCCTAGAGGTGGGTATTTTTGTGAAAATGGTACCCACCTGTAGGCCTGCAGATCAAGCCTGTGGCTGGCCCAAGCCAGTAATAGTAGTCCAATGATTTAGGGCCTACCTTGTGCTCATGTCACAAATTCAGGTTTTGAATGGTTGGATACAATTAGCACTGTTTTTCTAGGTGATTGAATAAAGCACAACAGTTAAACATAGCAGAGGATGGTTTCGATCCATCGACCTCTGGGTTATGGGCCCAGCACGCTTCCGCTGCGCCACTCTGCTACACCATGCTGTCCCAATGTTTAAGGTCCACTTCTGGTCATGCTATCCTGAAAGATCCCAGTTACATTATCAACCCTTAAAAGATTCATAAGTTGATTGTAGGTTTGTATGGTCTGTACACTTGAGAATTTTGATTGCTGTGTGTAATGTTGTTGACAAATTTACCCACCTGCAGGCTTGTTCTGCAGGCCTACAGGTGAGTACAGGTGGGCCTAAATGTGGGTACTTTTGTGAAAATAGTATCCACCTGTAGGACTGCAGATCAAGCCTGTGGCTGGCCAAAGCCTGCAATAGTAGTCCAAGGATTTAGGGCCTGCCTTGTGCTCACGTCACTGTCAGAGTCATGAACAGGGCTGGGTACTGAAAACTCAGTCGCACTACAGCATTGGTTCCCATATGACTGGTACCTATCGGACCGAATCGCGACGTAGATTTTGATGTTTCATATTGGTGCCTTCTTCGCTAACGTTACATTCATTCTATTGACTAAGTCAGTGACAGCAGGTACCATTAGAATTAGGTAGCTAATGCTAAATTTGGTCAAAATGCCAAAAGCCAGAATGTCTAAATTAGTGGTTCCCAAACTTTTCAGACCCAAGGCACTTCCACGGCGCCCCAAAATGATATTTATAAGACTCTACAGTATGTATAACATGTTGCAATTTGCAACACTTTAAAGTTCTATCATTTTCATAATGTGCTTACAAATGCTCTATTATGACTTGACATCAGTTGACCTTACAAATGCTCCATCCTCAATGGAAAGTACGGCTAACTTACCTAAAGCTTCAGAAAAATAAAGCTTTAGGTAAGTCAGTTCCTCTGTTTACAGCTAACATAATTCTAGTTTCTGTTTTTAAAAAAAAATTAATGGGATTGCATTTGGAGCTGGACAACCGGGAGGTACGATAAAGATAAGCAGGGACTGCTGACATCGCTGGTATTCACGCTAAGCAAATACAATGACTCGACTACACCCCTTTAAGACCAAAGCTGGCATGTGTAGCCTATTGTTATATAGCCTGTCCGTAGTTCAACAAGCATATTGACTTCATTCGTGGTCACTCACTTTTAACAAAGTCATGGCAGTCCCAAAGGACGCCAAACACATGCTGAGCATGCATCACACATCATTGCTCACACGAGACATGCAAAGAAACAGATCATTCCACCCCAGATGGGACTCGAACCCACAATCCCTGGCTTAGGAGGCCAGTGCCTTATCCATTAGGCCACTGGGGCACATGAAGCATGGAAAGCCCTCAATTTTTGCATGGCTGGCTTTAATAAATTAGTATGCTGTGTATAATGTTGTTTACAAAAGGAAAAAGCACCCACCTGCAGAACAAGCCTGTGACTGGTTCAAGCCTGCAATAGTAGTCCAAAGTTCTAGTGCAGTGGTCTCCAACCCAGGTCCTGGAGAGCAACAGGGTCTGCTGGTTTTCAGTGACTCTTCACTTCATGAATAAGTTAGAGCAGTTGATTGCACAGTTAACTCAACTCACCTGGTGTCTTGGGTTTCAATTGGGTGCTGATTTTAAGGTGAAAACAAAAACCAGCAGACCCTGTAGCTCTCCAGGACCAGGGTTGGAGACCACTGTTCTAGTGCCTACCATGTAACCCACTGGTCTAATGTGCAGCAACGATACTTGTCCCTAGTAATGAAAAAAAATATGTGGGGATTGCATGACAGAGAATGCATTTCAGAAATACAAATGAACTTTCCACTACAATTATACAGCTGTAAAAGCAGTAGTTTTTGTCAATTGTTAGTTAGCAAGCTAGCTAGCTTCCACACACAGACAAAAAAAGACGAAGACCAGTTTTTAAAAACACGTTCTACTGGTTGAAATAGCATAAAATGTGCACTTCCGTGTATGTTCATTTTGTATCCAAGTATCCTGCAATTGGCTACATTCATCAGACTACTCTGATCAAGTTTTGTTATTGGAAGATGTAGCTAAATGTCCTAAGGGGGAGATTTATGGACTGCGGGACTGGAGCATTTGCGATACAATCGGAAGGGAAAAGGAGAAAAAGGCAAAAAAACCCACGGTTGGGGGTTCATTGTGAGTGCGCGTGAGGTCAGAAGGAACAGACGTTAATGTTCCTGAGAGTCTGTGATCGTTGTGGTTATTTTTGTAGGAAGCCCCGAAAAGTGTCAAATTCTCGGTGCAGTATAATTTGTCGGATGGCATGCCTGCCTTCCCAATTAAACGCGTATACGGCCCAAAACGGAATTTCTTATCGTTTTGCAAAACCCAACTTTCCTAAAATACGATCTTTGATGCCATCTTCAAGTGGTTCAGTGGTTAGACTAGCTGCAAATGTCCAGTTTCATTTAAACGCTGTCACTGATATTGTAGCTACCAGTCTCGCCGAAATTAACCAAATTGAAGCATACGGAGGAGAATGTAAAAAAAGAAATTATAGATCTTTGGTATAAGAGAATATTAACGTGATAAGGTGTCTTTTTTAAAATGTATAAATATCCGATGCATTTTTGACATTTATTTCCTTATGAAAGAAAATTAATATCTGGAAATGTTTTGTTATTTTAGCTAGCCTAAGTGGTTAGCTATCCTTGCGTGCCATAGCCTACGTGTTAACATTGGTGCGTGCATTAACTCACGTCATCTGGATTTTTTTAGTCTGAATCGGTTGATTATGTTAAGAAAAAAACCAAAACCAGCAGACTTGGTTCTCCAGGACCGGGATTAAATATCACTGCAGTTAAAAGAAAAATGCTTCCATATAATGCTGGGGCGTTCCATTTTATCCTGAAAAGGGCCGGTGTGGCTGCAGGTTTTTGCTTTTTCTTAGAGGTTTGATTGAAGACCATGATTAGTTAATTAGTTGAATCAAGAATCCTGCTTCTAAGCACAGTCCACCAACGGATTCTTGTGGGCTGCTAAAAAACTGCCTTTCGAAAAAACATGCTGTCACACGCCATGACCACCCTGGTAGGGACAGGTTATTTGTAACATAATCCAGGTGTGTGCCTACTTAACCAGTAGGCGTGGTCCTCTAATTGCCCTGAATTCCTCCCGCAAAGGTATCTCATTGGCTATTAAAAGGGAAAACTATGCAGGATTTTTTAGTTTTGCTGTCGTCCTGTGTTTATAATCAAAGTCTCCACAACCCCATCAACTTACCTCCATTTTAGATGAGTTTTCATAACCTTTTTATTTTTGTATCTTTGTTTTTCAATAGCTGTCGCCATTGAGGAAAGACAGTTTAACAAGCCTTGTCGGGTTGTTGTTCTCTCACTGGGAGGGTATTTAGTTCTAGTGGCAACATCATGTCATGCCACCGAGCATCGCTCAAGGCATAAACGAGATTGACTAATGTTTCTGGCTGAAAACACATAACAGTAGCTGAGTAGCCAGAGAGCAAGTTTGCTTTACACAAGGGTCAGGACCCATGCACACTAACATAAAAGGGAATACTTGGAAAAATCAGTTTGTGCTTAAATAAGCCTTTTTTTCTGTTAATCTACACTTTGTTTTGTGTGTGCCTTGTGCTCATTCAGTGTGCACTATTTCTGTCTGTGTATCCCACATACCCCACTGAATGTTTTGGATCTGTTGAAAAAAATATTGTGCACAGGGGAGACATTTTGTTTACATTTTCATGCTTGGTCATGGAGCCAATGTGCAACAGTTTCTTTTTATTCTACAGTTATGCAATAGTTTTATATGTTGCATTCTTGTTTTGCACACAGGTGTTGTTTTTTTAAAATTTTATTATTTGGAACAATATTTTGCGCAAGCATAGGTTTGTCTGTGCATTGTTACTGTTTTTTTGAGTCAGCTCCTAAAAGACATTATGCATAAATTTTGTACATTTGATTGCACTAAATATAGGCTGTTCACAGTAGTATAGGATTCTGATTGCAAATCACTCTCTTAAGCTATTTCAGAGAATGCATTAATACGAGATATGTATTATACATACCTAAAAATCTTAAATATATATATAGTTTGCCATATCGCCCAACCCTAATATTTAATGTGATATTTAACATTTCCTTTTTAATGTGGGCATTTCCCACTGCTTCTAACAAAACCCATTATGCTCCTGTATAACATTTAAAAATACTGCAGCATGTCCACGCTAGTAAGTAATCAAACTGAATCTAACACGTGAGTGTCACTTTTGAACACTGTCAGTCATCACCTGTGCTTAATTAGTGGCAGTTACTTAATCAAATTAGTTCATTGATGTGGCGCAAATGGGTAACTTGTTTGAGAAAGGGCTTGACAAAGAAGCTATCACAACCTCTAGCTGGTGGAGGACTGATGTACAATAGGAGACAAACTGGGGGCCATAATTATAAGAAGAAGGACCACTCATATGTCTGACAATATTGATGCTTAACTATAACCAGTTGTGGAGATCTGTGAGTTTTTCAAGTGAGAGCATAAAGCTCTCAGTCTGCCTTTAGGCTAATTACTACATATCCTGAACTTAATTGAACGTCACCGGTTTGCTGCCTCACAATGAATGTGAAGTGCACAAAAGCAATGCTACCATACTTTAATAGGAAGATTTAGGAGCTTGCTAACCATGGGAAACACACTGGGAACCATTATGTGTACTTGGGAGAGCTTTTGTTTATCTCAGTGGTGTCAAACTCGTGCCATGGAGGGCCGTGTGTATGCAGGTTTTCATTCCAACCAATTAATGCTGCCTTAATTGAGTCCAATTACTCATTCAGCCATATGCGTTTAACTGCATTGAAGCACAGAATATAAGAAAATTTTTATTTAGACAATGCGGGTCACCATAGACGTCGGGTCACCATTGTGCACAAACCTGCATCCCTAATTCAGCAAATAATTTAACTAATTATATAATCAAGATCTGAGGCTGGAATGAAAACCTGCATACACACGGCCCTCCATGGCACAAGTTTGACACCACTGGTTTATCTCCTTTGATTGATTGTAGCCGAGACATGTTGGCAATACTGAACACATTCAACCAGGTTAGCATTCATTTGATACTAAAATATTTTTGTTTTTTCATATAGAATATACAGTATAATCTAGTCAGAAAACTCTCTCTCTCTCTCTCTCTCTTTCTCTGTCTGTCACACACGCATGTATGTATGTTTACTAGATGCTTTTTAGTAGTCAGAGTTAGTGGGAGTGTGTAGAGAAGCAAAAATATTTTCATATGCAACAATACATTTTTATTTTTGGATTTTTTAAATGTAAATGTCACCAAATATAGAATGCAGCAATCTGACAAAAAATTGGGGAATAAGTATTCAGTTGTTTTGATACAGTAAGGTATAAAAGTAAACAGGGACACTGAAATACCTTACTGTATCAAAACAACTGAATACTTATTCCCCAATTTTTAGTCTAAATATTTACTTTTGCAGGTAGTGAGTATCAATACATTTCACCCATAGCATTACAGCTTTACTAGGATATCATAGTGTTATCTACAATTAGGCTACAAGTTCAAAATTGCACAATAATCTGCACAGCAATATTGTGCTTCATTTTTAATAATTTCATAATTAGAAGTCTGCAGGGGGACTGTAGCATATAGGGTTACAAAAATGATTAATGGTGTTAATTGTTTTTACAGTATTAAGAATGTTTGCTTAGCACTGTAAGCCAATTTGCAGCACTTCTGATAGAGTTTTCTGATTCCATATGGGCCACCCCCGCCAGGCCTAAATCACTTAAAACCACTGAATAATCATGTTGAAAATAGATATTTTTCAAATGTAAATTAGGTATCAAATTTTATTTGCTTTTATAATGTATTTATGTATAATGTATAATGCATTATAATGTTGCCTTTGCTTTTTGCCATACTTCATTATTTGGATTTGTATTTATTTATTTATTTATTTATTTATTTATTTATTTATTTATTTATTTCATTATTAGTATTACTTTTATGTTAATACAAGTAAGAAAAAATGGCTTGGATGAACTAAGTCGTGGTACAGGATCAGCACTCTCCCCTACGCTCATCTGGGTATACACTTAAACATTGTGAAAAACAGACAGGAGTGTACAGCTGAGTCTGCTCAAATTGGGAGCTCTGCATGAGGGACTGCGCGGTTACGTGGAAGGGCGTTAGTTGAGAAGTGGGATGGTCGAGACGTGCTGACGTCACCAGTCCGTATGAGCTGTCAATAGCATGACAAAACGAACAAGGAAAAAAACTGGAGGCTATCTACATTCTGAAGGGGTCTAAGGGATTAAGACAATAAAATGACGCTATCCAGAAATTCCGTAGCCTTTAGTTACTGTTGAAGGATTAATACATAGCGACACAATAATAGATCTCAGGTCAATACTCAAGTGCCTACTAGACCACAAAGAAAGTACGAAGACTTAGCAGAAGTGTCCGGCCGATACAGGCATATGCGACGGTTTCAAGGTAGTTGTCTGCGTGTATTGATTTGCTTGTATATTTCTTTTGAAGTACTGTTGGTCCGTACAAAAGTGTTACGGAAACTCCCTGCATTCTTGTTCATTGTGTTGGCATCAATGAGACGGGCAGAAGTCTGGGAGGAAGATTACCTATTTGCTGTAATATTAGCTAGTGTTGAATTTTAAAAATTAACCTAACCGTTTTCCGTAAAGAGATTCGCTGTTTCTTGAATATTAACCTTTTTTGTTATTTCACATTTTCTTAGTCGAATAGACACGACTCAACACGAATATAGGCTACTTGTCAATCTGGATAGTGTTGGTTGGTTATACCCTATACCATAGCTACACCAAGCTGATTTTTGTCGTACGGGTTGCCATATTTTTTATTTCCTTTTTTATTCAGAGCATGCTACTGCACTGTGAATGGATGCATTTAATGTAGCCTGTAGTTAATTCATCAGCAGTCTGTGTTTGAAATTATGTGTAAAAAATTAGCGTAAATCGCGAGCTACATTATTTCACCGGTTTTGGTAGGATAATTCGCCTCGTATGATTAGCAGTGGAAATTTATGACTGCAGTCTGAAATATGTGGTTGAAGATAAATGTAAATGGTTTCACATGATCTTTTTCAGTCGATTCTGGAAGGCACTGAGACAGGAATATAATAATAGACTATGTCCAAAATGCTTCTGACCAGGTGTGGTTTTCATTTTAGTAAGCTTTTAATTTCAGGAGACAAGGAAAAGAAAATTCTGCTATTATTATTATTAGTAATAATAACAACAACAACAACAATACTACTACTACTAATAATAATAATTATTATTATTATTATCAGTATTAGTATTAATATTAATAATATAGTCTGTAGGCCCCAGGTTTACTCGAAAAGCTATCAAGGTTCTGCTGAGGATGTAATGAACAAATAATTGCCCAGGGCCAGTGCAAAGTCATATCAGTCGAGTATTTTAAGCACAGAAAGGTATGGATGCAAATTATTCTAATCTGCAGGCATTGTGTGGGAGGTAGGACAGAGGTTAATGTGATTGTTTTGGTTGAAAAAAAAAAAAAAAGGTATTTTTTAGATAAGGTGAAAGCGGTTCAACGCTGTCGAACTTCAGCTCCTAATCAGTCCCTAATCCTCAGTAAACACCTTGTGCCTTAATAGCCATGGTTGTGGTGAGATAAACCCTCTCAAACGGCCCTGGAATTAACCATAGGTTTGTGGCCCTGCGCCGTTTCAATCTCGCACATGCAAACAGCACAAACCCCGCCATACTGGAAGATGGATCCTGTAGTGTTTGCGATAGTGTTTGTCATCGTAGCAGGTTTCATACAGACTGCCAGAGGGCAGATAACGGACAGCTCTGGGACTCGAGAAGCACCGTTCCAAAGCACATTAAGAATACAGAATCCACTTTCCTTTAATCTCCCTTCAGGGATATTTTTTTCGGGCTTGTTGGTGGGGCACACGCTACTACTGCAGTTCAGTACCTCTCTTGGCACCATTTGTTTGTAACGTTTGTGTGTGTGTGTTTTAAAAAAAAACTTTTCTAAGTATAGAAATCCTGTCCTAGGGCAGTGGGGCATTAAGGCCACCTGCTGTGACACTGCAGAAGTGATTCGCTGGGGAGCTGAGGGACATTGACCCCGCTGCTCAGACACAGGATCTGTCACAGTGCTGCTCTTGTCTCTCTTCCTCCTCTTTCTCTTCTTTCTTTCGCTTCCTTCTTCCAAGTTCTTCAACAGATATGTTTGGTTGAAGGGCCTCTCTTCTGCTTCTCTGTTGTGTGTCACGTCTGTTCGCATATCCAGAGTCTACCCACCCCTACAGTAAATGTCTGATCCTCCTTTCTCATTTTTTTGTTGACAATTTGTTTAAAAGTTTCTCCATGCTCTATCGCCTTCCCTGGCACTCGCCCTCCAGTCCCTTCTCTCTCTCTCTCTCTCTCTCTCTCTCTCTCTCTCTCACTCGCTCTCTCTCTTGCTCTCTCACTCTCTTTCTCTCTCTCTCTCTCTCTCTTTCCCCCCCCCACTCGCTCTCTCACCCAGTCTCCCTGCTTTTCCCTCTCAGGTGTGTGGCGATGGAGATGAGAGAGTGGGGTGTGGTGGCCGGGAGTTTTGCGGGGTTCCAGCTGCTCCTCACCGTGGTGAGCCCCCGCCTCTCCCCTGCCCTGGCCCCTGGATTCAGCTGCCTGGCCCCAGGCAAGCACACAGAGTGGAACTCCAGGTAGGCCACTCATACGGACTTCCAGGTAGAGGGCTGGTCTGTCATCGCTCTCTTCAGGATTAAACGCTGGTTGTAATCTGAGTGATGGCTACTTCAGTTTAGTACATATAATCCAGGTGTTTGCCTTGGATGCACATTTACGTCCGTCCATGCGTTATCTATACCCGCTTATCGTGGGCGGGGGGGGGGGGGGGTGCTGAAGCCTATCCCAGCATGCACTGGGCGAGAGGCAGCAATGCACCCTGGACAAGGCTGCCAATCCATCGCATCGGGGCTGCACATTTACAATGTCGCCGTAACAGTACACGTTACTGCGGTGAGCCCTACAGGACGTGACACAAGAGCTGTTAATGAATACAAGTACATGTTCCAACTGCTGTTGATGGCAGAGGTATTTTATATTTTAAAAACTAGAAATTAATGAATGACACCCTTTATGTCAACAATTTCCATACTGTTGCCAAGTGTATGAGAGATACTTGCCCATTCATGAGATGGACTCAGTTCTTGGTGCTGGAAGCGTTGGTCTGCTTGGTCTGCTGCTGCTATCGTTCCAGTGAATATAGGTGCTCATGTATATTCACATAAGGGGTGTGACCACGACGTGTTTGGCTCTAATTGCCATCTATTCCTGTAGAATCGTTACGTCTGTAAATCATTCAGAAACACATACGAGCCAAACCTGACAGCTCATGGATATTCATGAGCGTAAGGGTAAAGAACGGTCAGTTCCGGAAGCCTTTGTGCCGAGACCAGAAATCCAGCCATGCACTGAGTGCGGTGCGGCTGGGTCTTTGTCTCGCTGGAGATCCAAGAGATTACTGACTGAGAACGTTTGAACTTTTGAGTGTAAAATGTAACCGCAAAAATGTCAAAAGTAAAGGTTATTACTAAGAGTTATGTGCTGCGTTTGCATGAAGCATAATTTGAATTCACCTTATTTAAAATGAATATAAGCAAATTAAAATGAATGGCAATGCAAGGTATGGATTGTATTCAGTTAATCAAGGTCAGAAAATTTGTACAGAAAATTGATGTCCATACAAACGTTCAGCCTAGTAGAAAACGCTGGCAGATTCACAATTCCTGAACTGCCCGTGTTTGTGTACTACCAAGCTCTAACGAGGAGAAGCCCCTATACACCGTGCTGTGCATTTTCCTAAGCTTATCCGTGACATCATATCCTGTGGAGCATTCAGTGACATGCAGAAAGGGAAGGATTTCCAATCAGTATTTCACTCCAGTTTTCATTCGGTCTTAGCAGTGACTGATGCCACAGCACCAGGTGATGCAGATGGCAAATGATGCACCGATGCAAAATCTATGGCTGTCTCGCCAACTTTTATTACTACTTGCTGACAACGCCGCCAGAACCGGCGCTGGCTGGCTCTTTCGAAGGATTGCGTCTCCACGATGCTTCCCACAGCTGCGGCTGTAGCGAAACGGTATCACACTGAATACCGATGTCTACCCGAATGGAAGTAACCACACAAACTTTATTTGCGGTTGGCCGTCTACCACTGACAGTTTTCTGCGACCAGACCGCGCCACAGCTGATTACTGTCCCCTTTTCAAACTCTTTGACATACTTGCGGTCCAACTGCTGTCCTGCGTGAAGG
Organism: Anguilla anguilla; assembly: GCF_013347855.1. Classification (NCBI taxonomy): domain Eukaryota; kingdom Metazoa; phylum Chordata; class Actinopteri; order Anguilliformes; family Anguillidae; genus Anguilla; species Anguilla anguilla. The sequence continues at coordinate 67,464,974 of NC_049202.1, read as the reverse complement.
GAAATGCAGGGGGCAAATCTGACTGGAAGGTTTGTCTTCCATTCGGGGCTCTGCACACATTGCGGGGAGTTCTCTTGTTGTTTCTGTATGGCTCCCTGACGACTCCTCCTCCTTTATATTTCCACATTAAGGTCCTGCCTCATTATCTGTGTGTGTGGATCTGGAGTGGGCGCTGCGCTGGTTCACATCGCGTCCGATTACATTACGTGGATTTAGTTCATCTTAATGATCCGTGCCCTTTATCAGGAAACGTAAGCAAGGAATATGCATCATCATACGAAAATATTTGGTTTTTAATATCCCAACAGCCGCGGTTAGCGGGTTTCGACTCTGGCAGCAGAAGTTGTGCTCTTCAGCCGAACGAGATAACAATGCAGGCCAGGGCGTTTCAGTCCAAAAACAACCACTGCTTGTTTAGCATGTTAGCGTGACCTTAATGCCAGGGCTGAGTGAAGCAATATAACGTGCCGACTCTCTCGAAAAATAGGCCAGAGCCAGTGCCTCCGCTCAGCCGAGCTGACCTGGGTCAACCTGACAAAGTGATAGTGGAGAACTGTGGAAGTGATCTATCATCTACGCCAGCGCAGCCTGGATCCAGCTGCCCGGTGAAAGTGGGCTATTACTTGTGTTTCTTGTTTATAGGTTCGTGTCCACCGTCCATGCGCTGATAGTGGGACTCTTCTGTCTCTACATCCTGTGGTTTGATGACGCGGTCAACGCCGACCCGGTCTGGTAAGAGAGCGAGAAATAAGGCACTCTCTGTTGTGGCCTGGTGATTAATTCTGTCTGTCAGCTGCTGGGTCGGGGCTCATTATAGCGATGATGTAATGGTGATGTAATGGCGCTGGAGCAAGGCCAGTGCTGGAGGTAGTGCATTGTCGTGGCGGAATCATCGCCTGCTGTTTCTCTTCTGTCATTTTTCTCTGTTGAGAGAAACAAATGGAGTAAGTTTAACTTCTCTCTTCCACAGCTGCTTTCACATCACCCACTCTCTCTATGTCACCCACTCCCTCTACATCACCCAACCCCTCTACATCACTCACTTCCTCTACATCACCCACCCCCCTCTACATCACCCACTTCCTCTGCATCACCCACCCCCCTCTACATCACCCACTTCCTCTGCATCACCCACCCCCCTCTACATCACCCACTTCCTCTGCATCACCCACCCCCCTCTACATCACCCACTTCCTATACATCACCCACCCCCCTCTACATCACCCACTTCCTCTACACCACCCTTCTCTCCCCTTCTTTCTGTTACCACTCTCCACATTACCCTGAGATAGAAACTAGAGCTTGGCTCTCTTCTTTATTCCGTCTCTCTCTCTTTCTCTCTCTACCTCTCTTCTTCTCTCTCCTACTTTCCTCTATCTCTGTCTCACCCTCTCCTTCTCTCCTGCCAAACAAGGCTCCATTCTTTTCATGGTGAGCAACAGCAGTGCAGTGTAGTCCCTAGCCTGGGTCCTCGCCATATGGCACACCCCTCCCCACACACACACACACACACACACACACACACACACACACACACACACACATACATACACTCACACACACACACACACTCACAGACTCACTCACTCACACACACACGCACGCACGCACACACTCGCACACGCACGCACACACACACACACACACACTCACAGACTCACTCACTCACACATACACGCACGCACGCACGCACGCACACACTCACACACGCACACACGCACACACCACGCACACACACACTCGCACACACGCACGCACGCACACACGCAAACACACTCACACACACACTCACACACACGCACACACTCACACACACACTCGCACACACGCACGCACACACACCACGCACGCACACGCACACACGCACACACCACGCCCTGCTCTCAGTCTGATCAATACCCCAGCTCTCTCACTTCCTTTGTCTCCCTCGGCCAGCATATCTAATGGAGGGAGCAGAGAAAGAAAATCCCCTCTTTCTCTCTTTTTCTCTCTCTCTTTCTCGCTTCCTCTTTTCTGTCTGTTCACCCTGCCTCATAGGACTCCCAAGCCTTTGTGGAGTTCCAGCTGGCTGTTTCTTTTTTGCTTTCATTTGCTTCTTTTGTACTTTCGCTTCTCTTCCTCCTACTGTAATCTGTCGCTAGATTTTCTCTTTAGTTCTATTTAGCTGTCTCATTTTTTTTTTTTTTTTCTCAGCCAGTTAAAAAAAAAAAAAAAGCACTGTCCTCCCCTCCTTCTGTTCAGTGGATTTTTTCTGTTGTCTCTTTTCTTTTTACATATTTATTCCCTTTCTCTCTTACTTTTTTTTGCTGATTGATTTGGTAAATTTTTCACGTTAAGTGTGGGATAAACATTCTTTGTTATCTGATGGCTTCATAATTCTGTGCAGAATGAAAGACACACTGGCACTGCTGTGCTTTTAAATAATTAACTAGAGTGCCATTTGGTAGAATATATACCACTGATACCCTTTACAGCTGTAACATGAGCCCTAAAACAAAAATCATTTCTCCTTTGTCTCAAAGACAATCATTTCGCCGAGCAATCATCCAAATCTCTGTCTGTTTTTTTTTTCATGGCCAGGAGCAGACAAACTGAGATCCAGACAGATTGTATAAACCCCACCCGTCCTGCCACTGGCAGGGGTGTTAGGGCACAAAACCTTGCCCCTCTGCCTGACAGCTTAGCATCCCCACGTTAACATTACTTTATTTGACCGTTAGTGGTTGTCAAGTACTCACATTGGTTAATTTAACGCCTTATTGACTGCGCTTGATAATATACAGGGTGTGTCTAAACACAAGCAGCAATCAGTGCCAGCCTCGTTTAGCCTTTAAGTCAGAACATAATGTTCTGACTTAAAGGCTAAATATAATGCCTTTAAGTTAGAACATAATGATCTCATTGGTACGTATCTGTGGCTGCGCAAGGCATAGGACATGTTATTAATACTCTGTAGTGCGTTGGTTTATATATATATATATGTGTGTGTGTGCAATTACATATTCTCATCCTTATCTAAAAGTCTTTCAACCCTGTACAATTCAAATATGACTAAATGAATGCTATTAAACCTCCATTCGTTTGAAATGTAGAACAATTGTAAGGCATGCTAGCTGATGGAGAGGATTTATCAATCAAGTACAGAGGAACCAGAGTCTGTGTTTTTCATGTTCTCGATCTCATTTATACCAGCCAAATATATAAAGTCTGAAATGTAGAATTCCTATTTGTCAAGAGAAGGAAAATGTTTCGTAAACATCATAATTTCAGTGATCTCACATTTTAGAATTTCTTTTCCCCACAGTGCAGAAGAAATCCAGTCGCGCAGATCGTTGTTTTCACTCGAAGCATTTTTACTTCAGTAACCAGTGTGTTGTTCTGCAGGGGGGACCCCAGCCTCGTTAAACTCAATGTGGCTATAACCTGTGGCTACCTCCTCTACGGTGAGTCGCCGTGTCCTATCGCTAGCGCATTATATTAAATATTTTAAAATTTTTTAAATATGTATTCAGAAGAGATACTGGGAGGTAAGTGCACGTTTGAGCACGTTGTGGCTGTGCTTGGCTTTGTGTAGAAGCTTTTGAAAATGGAGACCTCAGATTTTTTTTGTTGTAAAAGTCATTTTCAGAGGTGGCGGGGGGGGCACCACAGAGCAATTTAACCGGCAGTTTGCTCCTCTCAACAGCAATATAGCGGGTTTTGCTGAGCGGTGACTCCACGCAGTAATGCAGGGTACATCTCTCTCTCCCCCCCCCTCTCACCATGTCACACAGACCTCCTGCTACTGGCCTGCCACTGGAGCACCATGGGAGACGGCTTTTTCGTCTGTCACCACTTGGCGGCGCTCTACGCTTATGGATTCGTCCTGGTGAGCCGTTTACTGTAACTCTGACTCCAAAGGCTTAACGATAAACACGGAGAAAGTGGCGGCTCTGGTATTTATACGAAAAGGGGGATTTCGTGTGGATAGATGAATAAATATTTTTTTTCCGTATGGCCGTGTGTTTAGATACAATTCTTATGTGTCATTCACAGTGTTGACATGTTCTGTAAAATAAGTTCGCTATAATGATCACTGCTACAAGTGTACTTACTACTTATTTTGGTATAAGAAACCCTGAAAGGTCATTTACTGAACTGAATATATGTTTTCAGCGCTGGGCTAGTTTGATTTGTCTGTGTTTGTGTGTGTGTGTGTGTATTACAGAGTCGGGGAGTACTGCCCTATTTTGCCAATTTTCGTCTCATTTCAGAGCTGTCCACCCCATTTGTCAACCAGAGGCAAGTCCTTATGCTGCCTTTGCTTTCTTCATATTCTTTCCTCCCTCCTCCTTTTCTGTATCTCTGGTCCAAAGAGAACCTTTCAGAGAGAAGTTATCTCTGCCTCCTCGTGGCTGCCACTGAACTGTGCATTGTTTTCAGTTGTAAGTGTGTGTACATGCATGCTCCCTTGCCCTCTCCTTTCTGCAATATGCCTCTTTCTCCTTCCTTATTTCTGTCTATTATATCTGAAAAAAAGAAACTGAAATCCGCGCCCACCCTCCCCCCCCGCTTTTCCCCGTCTCTCCAATTTCTAAGGTGGTTTTTTGAGGCCCTCTCTTACCCGCGCACGGGCAGCCTGGTGGTGGCCAACGGGGTTGCCATGACGGTGGTGTTCTTCCTGGTGCGGATCGCCGTGATCCCCTCCTACTACTCCAAGGTAGCGGCCACTTTCGGGACCCCCGCCTTCACCCGGCTGGGAGCCGGCCCGCAGGTGGCCTGGATCCTCTCCAGCGTCAGCCTGGACGTCCTGAACCTCATCTGGATGTACAGAATCTCCAGGGGCTTGTACAAGGTCCTGGGCCGGGCGCTGGGGAGAGCCGGGGGCAGCTGCCCGGAGAAGCAGAACGACCTCCCCAAATCTCACGGCAACAGCCACGCGGACTGAGGGGCAGGGGGCGCCACCGGGGCCCTTCCTGTCTGTCTCTGCAGAGGTGTGATCGCCTCCAGACCGCTGCTCAAACAGTGTGCCAACCCCACATTCCCTCCTCCACGAGTGCGCCTGTGATCTGTTCCCCTGGTCGCTGTGGATGGAGACGATGGGAGGTACTGCATGGGCTGCGTACTAGCCTGCTTTCTCAAGGCCAAATCATTTCAGATGGATAATGATGCTAAGATGGCCCATCCCAGCCGTTTTGCTCCAAGTCATATCCCTTGAAAGCCTAATCAACACCTTCACTCAACACCTTTGTACTCAACACCTTCAATCAGCACCTTTGTACTCAACACCTTCAATCAGCACCTTTTGCTCAACGCTTTCACTCAGCACCTTCACTCAGCAGCTTTTACTCAACACCTTTAATCAACGTCTTTCACTTAACACCTTTACTCCACACCTTTTACTCAACACCTTCACTCCACACCTTTTACTCAACACCTTCAAGCCACCTTTCACTCAAGACCCTCACCCACCCCCACACCCCTGCCTACTTACAGTATTACCCAACCCTCTCAGATCCTTTCCCCTGAGTAAAGCAGCACTCTTGAGAGAGAGCTTCCTACTGCTTACAACACAAGGACCTTAGCCACTCTCCCTGCTGCTTACAACAGAAGGACCTTAGCCACTCAGTATGCTGTTCCACAGGCTCCTGGGTGCCTCTTGTACAGATGCCTTGACCCCTGCATGTGAAAAGCTCCTAGTGTCTGCCAGTCATCCGCTCACAGCACAGCCAGTCCTCCTTTACCTGAACCCCCCCGGTCCCCGCTGCACACCTGAGCCAAGGGAGCAAGCCGGTCGTGACTGGAACCCTGAGCAGGAAGATCAAGGAGCTCTGGGGAAATGGGGGAATGTGTGTGGTGAGGTCTGACAGATATTCCCATGCAGTGTGATGGCAGTGGAGTTTTATGGAGCTGGGGCAGTTCTGCTGCCCCCCCCCCCCCCCCCCCCCATTCCTCTGCTTCATAATCAGGAGCCGCTCGCATTTCTTCAGAACTGTCGTGTGTTCTAGAACGGTCCAGTGGAATCCAGGTCCGTTCACTTTAAGTCATTAGGAATCACCTGCTACTTTGCATCCCCTTTTATTAGGAATGGCAGGTACGCCATCCACCAAGTTACGTGTTGGAGGGGCATACTTCATGTCCTTAAAAAAAAAGTGTTTGGCATTTCATTTGCCTTGGTTCAAGTCATTCATTTCATTCACGAAAGGAAAAAAGGTAACTGCTTTCATATGTGTGAATGTACCTGCCCTTTACTGCATATCTCCAACCTTTCAGAAGAATCATTTCTGATAATGAGCCACTTGGTGGTTGTTCTTTTAAGAATTTTTTTGCACACATTCCTTACAGTTACAAGCTTGGCATTTCCACCAGAAATACACAGTGAGATGTGCTTGCACCCGACAGAGAGAGAAATTGAATGGGATTTCTCTGCTGGATGTTCATTTTCAGTGACAGGAAAACGGAAAGTCCCATTCATTTAATGGGGAAAGGTCAGAGGAGATTGAAGGAGAATCAAATTGAACTGCTATGGTGAATTACCCTTAACTCCATTTCAGGGATGTTAGTTTACACCTTCCCCCCCTAAAAAAAAACTAAAAAAGTGATGTTGGTGTCTTGAACATCACAAGGTGCTTCTCAGTCTTCCTTCCTGGATCCGAAGTGGATTTGCCATAGGGACCAGCTGTGTGATATACATATTTTGTTAGCATATTTTTTGTTTACTTCTAATTAACGGTAGGAAACGTGGGTGTTGTTGCAGATGTTTGATAACTCCGTTTTAATCATCATTGTGATGGACTTCCATTCGGACGACTAAATTGCTGATGATTATGTTTGTTATTGAGCAGAACTTGGATATCTGATGAACGTGTAATTTCTGCAGTATTCGCTCTTCTTTCAACTCACAGTGAAGTTGTAAGACTCAACAGGATTTTCCCAGGGCCGTTATTTCTAGGGGTTGAGTTAAGTGAGCCTCTAAACCCTGCCCCGCCAGTGGTCTTGTGCCTTGACACAAACAGAAGCTTGTATTCAGGCAAGCGGAGACTAACATGTATTTTATAAGCCGGCGATTTCATTATTGCGGTTAATGGTTTGTAGGTTTCACTGTTTTCCAAACAAGTATGCTGTGAAGGACTCTGCCAGTAAGGTCTTTTTTTGACGGTTTTGAAGGCCGGGTTTTTTTTTTTTGCCAGTAAGAGGAAAGAGGAACCCCATCCAGAGGCCTGCTATGAGCCATGTGCTGTTTACAGCCAAGCTAGAGGAAAGTCACCAGTGCAAATGGGTGGAAGTGGGCGTGCTCTGCTGAAGATGGGAGATGAATGCCCGAGTTACTACTTCTACTCCACACAGTTTCAGGAGAGCTTGAGAATGCTGTGCCATTTTCTGAAAAAGGAAGTGTTTTGCTCATTTTCTCTACCGGTGAAACTGAGGTGAAGACGCATTCAGGTGCTTAATATGAAATAGTAAAATGAATCAGAAGTATTGAACTTATGCATGGGAGTCTGGTCCTGCTGCCAGTATTAAATTAAATCAGGACTGCACAAGCACCAGATACACTTGCCATAGCCAAACAGGTGGCCTGAGTGCTGATTATTAATACTGGGGGTTTTTTTTGTTTAGTTCTTTTTTTGTATGGGGTACTTTATTATCATTGATATACGTGGTTTATCCTGAATTTATACTGGAAATGTGTAAAAATTACAGCAAATTTCTCAGTGATTAATCAATTCTAACGGCATTTGTATTTGTCCAATGGGGACCAAAATGTAAAAGTTGAAAGCACTCTATTACAGGTGACTTTATACGTGGCGTTTTTCTGCATGCTTAGAAACTGGATGGGAATAAGGACTTATTCCTCCCTTTCTCTGCTGATCTAAAGCAATATGGTGCAGGAATTTAGTTTCAAAGCTACATATTGTAAAGTAATTCTATGTGCACAAATGCATCTTATGCACACTTGTTTTAGCAAGAAAAAAACATACATGCATTTTTTTTTTGTGTGTGTGTGTGTTTACTTGGTACAGTGGTGCCCACATGCATGAGTATGAACTGTGAAATGTTTCAGTGTTGTGGCATGTCCTTTGTTGCACAGACGACGGAAGGACTTTTTGACTTCTGCATGTGACCTACGTTAAAAACAGGAGGGTTGTCCTGGATGAACTTCATAAGCAGTACTGGTTGTGATTGAGGTTATGCTGGTGAAACAGAAAATTTAAAACTTTGCCTGGCATTGCAAATTTCTCAAATGTCTTAACTGTTCAAGTTAAATGAATGTCATAATAAGTGAAATATCATGTGCCATAGGTCAAACTGCTAACTAGGGAAATGTACATGTGATGTCCCCCAGGACAACCATCAAATACAAATAAACAGGTTTTATTTGATTTTATTTTTGCTTTATTTGTCATGTTGCTCCTTTAATCATTGTATGTGAAAGGAACAATGCGACTGTCTCCATCAGAAAACTAAATCATACTAACTGTTGTGAAGAGCTACTTCTACTTTACCAGTAGATCTGGAAGGGGAGATTTACTTGACAGTACTGTAATGTGTTACATTAAAAGAGAGACTTTTGTATTAAAGTGTGATAGAGGCAGAAGATGAGAAATTTGATCGTCTAGACTTTTTGACAGGTTCGTCTAATTTAACAACTGTCAGAGCTGTTATATTTCCAGCGCAATGTCTGAAACTGTTTTACTATAGTTTCTATGTGAATGGCCATTTTTCTAACCTAAATGCTTTTTTTCTAGCCAGCTGCATTTTGTATAAAACATCTCTAAACCTACTGTATGTTGGTGATGTGATTTTTGGGTGTGGCTTGTCACTGATAAACAGGCTTAACAGTTAAACAAATGGAATCACTAGCTTTTCCTACTGTACTGCATATATACGTACCCACAGGAGTACACAATGTTCCATGTCCTCTTCCAGCTGTCCAATTTTGGAATATGATATAGAAAGTATAATGATGTAAAGTCATCTGAAACAACCAACGAAGTAATGGTGATATTTTAAAATAGTCAATACCTTGATATGTTAAATTTATTTTTATTTTTTATGGTCAGATTTCCCAAGCTCATAAAATGAACTTATAACTGCAATACACTACATTTGAGTAATTTCTCTCCAATATTGAATTTTTTTTTTTCTGGGACGGCCAAAATCACAGCAACGGTCACAGTGTGTTGTAGGCATTAATAAAAAACACATGCACTTATAAGCACATGGCACTTGCAATATTAGATGAGGTTCGCGAAATTCCTGTACTTGTGAGCACAGGCGCAGGGATATGTGAACACTGGATGTGTTCATTTAGGGCTTTTTAGAAAAGAGTAAAATGGGGAGTGACTGGACTAATGTGTCCTGACTGATTCCAGCTTTCTACGTCTCTGCGGTGCTGTGCATTGCAGTCCAGAGGCTGGGAGAGTGACTAGAGTCTAACGTGTCTTTTTTTTTTACCAAACATGGTCACAGAAGCAAGACCAAACGAAATCCTCTTCAGCACAAACGCACCCTCTCTCAATCATACATCTTGACACGGAGAACGATTCGTCAACACCATGTGATATTCAACAAGATATTCAAAGAGAAATGGATGTGAAGATTTTTGTCTGACTTACCACACCATATTTGAATAATTATTGGCCTGGGTAGTTTCCTTCCTATTAGTATGACATGGTATGCAGTATGCAGTTTGTTTTTTATAAAATGGTGGCAGTATCTCAGATAATGACATTTTCCCCAAAATAACCCCATATTGCCACTACAGAAAATATGTTGTGTTGTGTTCAGCCATCTCGCCAGTAACTTTATTTTTTCATTCATTTGAAAGACAATATCCTTCTGGGTCATACTGAACAAAAGCCAGTTAGCCCATATGGAAGGCAACTGCTAAAATAACTACTTGAGTAATTCTGAGTAGTACATAAGCCTGTTATTCTTTCTTTTCTTTTCAGATTTTATGAAACACATGATAGCTGAAAGGCATAATACACGTGTAGGACATTCCCAATTCTTTCAATCTCCATCCAAAACATCTGCTAAACTATTAGAAGAAGAATTTTTCGCCTTATTATGGAATGGACACAAGTTTTTTTTTTTAAAGGGTTATTATACAAAGTATATAAATAAGGACATGGGAAACACAAGTATTTTCCAAAATGTTGTGGTATAATCATACGCAGGGTACAATCAGGGGCAATCTACATAGTTGCTGTAAAATAGTAAAAGTAAAATAAGGGTTACATGCACACACACTCACACATAAAAACACAAATGGGCCCAGACTCTTACATTCTTCCCAGTCTCGCAGGTTGAGGGAACCTTTTCCATAAATAGCCAAGCAGCTCTGCATAGAACCAGTGCCCTCATATGCTCTCTCTCTCTCTCTCTCTCTCTCTCTCTCTCCCTCTCTCTCTTTCTCTCTCTCTCTCCCTCTCTCTCTTTCTCTCTCTCTCTCTCTCTCACTCTCTCTCTCTGTGCTTACATAATACTCTGGCCTCTTTACCTTCACTTCAGTTCAGTTTCATTTGTATAGCCATTTTTTTTACAAAAGAACATCCCCCCCCACCTCTGGCTGTCTCTCCTCAGCCTGTCTCCTGCTGCCATGTTCTCTCTCCCTGTACCTGTCTCTTGGGCTCCTGTGCATTTCTCAGCCTCCATTAGTGCCTGTCACCCCTCGCCTCTCAGCGCCCCCCCCCCCCCCCCCCCCCCCCCCCCTTTACCAGGTGTTTTCAGTTCTCGTCCCTTTTGGGATTTCACCTCAGCTCCTCTTTTGATTTATGTCTGTGACGTCTCTGAAGCCATTGTAAGATTTTCTTCTTTTTCTATTATAAAAAAAAACTGACGATGCTTTACAATATCAAATGATATCACTTCAGAGGGTTAATATTATTTTAATCCCGGAAATGAAATAATTTGCCCTTTTAAAGCTTCTGCGACTTGCGATCTGACTGAAATACCATCCTTCGGTAAATAAGCGTTTTACTAGCATGTCTGGCCATCAACAATCTTCCTCCCTCATAAATCAAGCCAGTTAATAAGTTATCCATTTACAAGCACACCTTAGCTGTGCCAGAAACAAAGAACACGACTAAGACCTTGACAGATGAAGCATACAGGCTGCATGGTAATATTCCCACAATCACCCCACAGTACAGTCACCTCTTGTTTTCTCTGGGTATTCAACTGCTGAATATTTTATAATTGTATTATTTTTTACTATATTATCATATGCATTATTATGACAAGTAAAGGGTCAATACCACGCTGCAGAGAAACTATTTGTCTGCTTCCCAAAGTAGAAAGTTTTAGTAGGTTTGATGGCATAAACAATGCATCACATACCAGAGACCCTTATTTTGTGTACTGTCTGTGGTACAAGTTTCAGTAAATCTAGAAGTTTAAAAACACATCCGTGAATTCACAGGGGAGAGAGACTGTGATCGTGCACACGGTGCATGGGGTTTTAGTAAATTAGGAGCTGTGTAATCACTGGAGACATTATAATTTTCACTAAAAGTTTTGGAAGTTTTTTTTTTTTTGACAGTTCAGGGAATTAACACAGCAGAAAAACCACACGCCCGCATGCCGTATATGTATCAGCCAAAAGAGCATCCTACAGATTTCCTACAGTATAAAAATACAGCAAGAAAGTTCAACCCCTGACGTGGTTTAAAATTTAAGTTAATACAACATAGACACCTCTGTGATGTCATGGTTTCCAGTAATACGCTGGTAGCTTTGCATTATTAGCTGCTTTCCCACTTGCTCTGGCTCGGGGGATCTAAATAATGGAAAAAATATGCAAAAACCCACCGCCATTTTTCATACTGTGTAACACTAGCGACTAGAGCAACTTGTTTTGGGAATCTCGCTAACTCAGAGGCATAAAAACATGAAAAGCAACACAGGAATAACTGGAACTCATTTGTAAGCCTTTGGTGAGTAACTAAGAGGAGGCTCCTCTGTCGTCCACTCCAGTATGCTACTTATGGGACTGTATCCTTCAAATCCCTCTTGTGTCTGCTACGGCACTCAACATTACGTGGAAAACTTAATGTCATGCTGTAAATGGCTTACTATCTGGTGTGAAAATATAAGTGGGATATTGATTTTACTCAATCTTTGATTTTTGCTTAATCTTGCTGCCAAACTTAAATGCGCATAAATGTGTTTTATGATGTAATATTTTTGGCTCAGACAAAGTTCTGATGGCCAAAATATTAGCACTTTTCAACAGGACAATAATGGATATACAAGTTGACACGGCAAAATGGCCTGCTGTTGCCTGAGCAAGGAACTAACAAATTGGATTGAGGCAAAAAAAAAAAAAAAAAATTAATTAAATTTGCACAGACTGCAATGAGCAATTCCACAATGTCCAGGAGCATTCACACCATAAGCCTACTGTTGTCACCTAAACAGGACCCTGTGTATCTGAGAATGTGCTGGTTCTAAGGATGCATTGCAGTAGAAAAAAAAGTTTATTAAATATGTTCTTGTTGACTCTGGGAATTCTACAATGGCAGCCTGAGAGAATGATTTCCTACTAGGAGTGAAGTAGATGAGCAGGATCAGCTATGATGGCATGAACAGATCAAGGAGAAGAAAAGGTTTCTGTAGCAGAAACGCGTTGGGGTATTTTATTGTTTCTGTTTTGAACCTGCTAATATAATAAAGCCATTTTAACTTTATATGGGCAGAGTGGTGCCTTGGTGCTGTTTTGGTTTTTTGATTCATGTTTTTTTATCCCCATTAAAGAGCACCTCCCAGTCACTAAAATTTTTTATTTATTTATTTATTTATTTGCTGTGTATCTGTGTAGTGCTCTTTTCTCTGCTTTATTATTCTTAAGTATTTAAAACCGGTTCCCTTGAAAAGACTAGTTTGTAAAAACCTTTAGTCAATTGGTGAGGAATAAATATGAATAAGAGGCTCATTTACATTTGTGTTAAGGAGATGTTGTAGAAGATACGATTTAAAACACTGTATCTTTGTTTAAAATGTTGAGGTATAATCAATAAAAAGAACATACACCAGAGACTGGCTTTTAGTGGTGACTAGATACAAAAACTATCATAACCATTCACCAAAGCAGTAGAGGTGATTTGTGTCAGTCACTGAAGATCTCAGTTACCGTGGTAATTGTTGTCAGCTTAGTTAAATGCCATTTTGGACATCAGCCACTTACAGACTTCCACTATGTTGAGATTTTTTTTTTTACATTATAATTTAACCCCTTCAAACCTGAAGTGTTTGGCCACCCTACTAAATTCTTAAACTCATCTTCAATTTTTTATTTAAATTTTTTATTTTTTTTACAAAACCATCCATTTTATTTGAGATCAATAGAATGAATCAAAAATTGTAAAATCACCCTCAGACAGATTCCCATTCAGACTTGGCTTCAAGATCCAGCCAGTTGTAATGCTTGGCTGTGCCTCTATCATGCCCAAATAAAGCCTTCACATTCCAGTAGGCTTTTCTCTCTCCCCCAGTAAGCACATTGAAGCAAAGGTCTCGTAAACATCTTTCCTTCACTTTCTTTCTCGCTCTTTCTCAGGTCCTGGCCTTGAGTTCATGCTTTAATTCTACCTCTCAGCCAGTAGTTGTCACTACAGTAATATTGCTGTGTATATATATATATTTTTTAGACAAAAAATATATATGAAAAAATGTATGTATCCATATAGCTACTATATGCTACTTTTTAATCGATATTTTGCAGCCTGCAATTTTCTTGTTTCTATTTGCTGTCTGACATTACAAAGGCGTGTGTCATGCTGAAAGTTCAGTCGATGGTCAGCTTTTTGTAAATTTGAAATCTGTGACTTCTAATTTTGGCCACAATGTCCACACTAATCTGTGTACAAAGCCAACATAGTTATGCACTGGTTAAATCATGTTAAGTTGACTTAGTACCTCTGTGCCCCCATTATATTTATTTAATATGGGACATGCCCCATCAACCATTAACATAGCTGGTATGGCATAAAAGCCATTCCAGTACATACTACTTTTGTGCACAATATTACAAGCAAAATTCTATTTTAGTGAACATAACATATTTCAGAAAAGGGAGGGTATTTAAACATAGCCCCACTTGGAGACAAATTCTGCTGTTTGTTCCTAAATAATATCTTGAACATCAGAAAGGTAATTTGGCTTATTGTCTGGGTTTCCCTTGCCCATGCATTCTGAACTTGTAAAGAAAATGCTCAAGGTCCTTGTTGATGAGGACAGAGTATAATCTGCTTTTTAAATAAAAACTCAAATGATTAATTGGATCTCCATTTACTCCTAGAGCTCTAATATTACTTAGGTGTATTTAATTTAAATCTGTATTTTATCCATAACCATGTACAGTAATTTGTTCATCATTAAATAAGTGTTCTTATTACTATACAAATTGTGTAAAATGTTATGAAATGCTTAGCTCCTCTATTGCTATCTGTCTTCCAGGAACTTCCCTTAACTGCCTTTTTAAGATCCATATTCCAGTTTTCCCATATGGGCTACATTTTTGTCAAATCCCATTAGGGAATGACTGACTGCAAAACACCATAATAAAAGTTTTAATAATGTGTTCATTTATTTCTATTCAGGGTTGAACAAAAACTACTATTTAGGCCTGAGAATGATTCCCTTAGACCTAATTTACCATTTGGTGACCGCCAAAAGCTAGCACTCAGTTTTTAGGAGGAAGGTCACATATATTTTTGGGGCATAAACTTTTTTCAGGGTCATACACTGGGTCATCTAATGACTTGAGATGGTTCTTGAATTGTTCTTTAATGGTTTTTATTTTAGCGACATGATCACTTGATTGTGAGAGACAGCTAACATAAAAACAATCGTTCTTGAGAACATTTCCTGGTTTCATTTTGTTTTAAAACTTTTATTTGTGCTCATTTTAGGCAGATACAACATCTGCCCAGTACTATCGGTTTCGACTCATATGTCAGTAACAATAATGGACGGAGTGTAGCACAGTAGGTAAGGGACTGGGCTTGTAACCAAAAGGTCGCAGGTTCGATTCCCGGGTAAGGACACTGCCGTTGTACCCTTGAGCAAGGTACTTAACCGGAATTGCTTCAGTATATATCCAGCTGTATAAATGGATACAATGTAAAATGCTATGTAAAAGTTGTGTAAGTCGCTCTGGATAAGAGCGTCTGCTAAATGCCTATAATGTAATGTAATAAAAACATCATCCCTGTATTGTTGCCGTGTCTATAATTGTATACTTTTGTTTCTAAATCAGATAATGAGACGTTGTATCTTTGTGTAATGGTGAGTTGATTTTTTTTGAATGGCCATCCTATTGTCTTGGGAAGTAAAGTCGCCTTTATGTTTGAAAACCAACCGTGCTGAACCCACGCCAGCCTATGTGTCCGCCTCTGCAAACCTGTCTGTCGATGTGAGTTTGTGCAACCCCTGAAGTGAGGCTAAAAATGGGGTTAAAACCAAGTCCAGCGAGTTACATCTCATCTCGTGGCATTTCCAGACCCTTCTGTAGATATATGGCTTATTAATAAACAGTGCTGCCAAGTACATCTCAGACAGGGACGCACAGAGTGACTCATCCACCCGAGGGAGGTGGGCTGCGGGGCGGTCGTAAAAGGTTCTGCGGCCTCTGCCGGCTCATTCCATCCCCCGTCCCTTCCACACACCGCAGCGATACACAGGGGTAAAGGGGGACAACCACCATACTGCTGGTATTAGCAGGTGAGGCTCCGCCCCCCCCCAAACCTGACTCATCACCGCAGAATAGGAGCATGTGGGAATGGATTTCCACCAATGTCTCTCTCAGCAGGAAGGTCCCTACGATGGCGCCGTTTGTCGGAGGAAATGAGACTGCAGATGCAGTTACAAAATCGCTAATTTTAAGTGATTTTCATGAAAAAATAAATAACTTACAGATATGCTTTTGAACAAATTGCACATATTAAATACAAACCGTAGGCCTACTTAAAGTGCTAGACTAAAAACCCAAATAATTATACATCATAATCACACATTGCTCTTTTCAGTGGCTTTGAAAAGAGCAATGTGTGATGAGCTTTGTAGATTATAAAATGACACTTTACTGCTTGAGATAAAAGTAAAACAGCCCAAATTTAAATAACATCTTCGCATTCCATTTGTGCTGGTTTTTACTCACATCGCACATAAATTAGAGAAACACCACACGAAGCAAATTGTTGTGATAAAAGTACTATATAACTGCTTTTCTTAAGTTGTTTTGTTTATGTACATTCCTAGTTTAGTGCTTTGAACCTAGGCACCTTCACCTAAAGGTGGAAAAACTTACACGACTCGAGCCTAATGCCATCTCGGTGACATCACTGAGACGAAGAGGCATCGTCGTGATTGGACAGTGGCCCTAGCCAATCACGGTCTGCTTTACGCAGGCACAGATGGGAAGAGTTTAAAAAAGATTGAGTAAAGTTCTGTGAAGTGGTCCAGCGTGTGCGTAGGGGAGCAAAGAAATAACAACAGAGGTAGAAGCAGAAAATATATAGGTTATCATCATTTAATTTCCCCCTACTGCACATAAAAACTAGCTTTCAACTCATTTTTCTTTTTAAACGATTTATTTCAGACTGTTTTCATCCTCTTCAATTAATTACTAATTTGCTTCAATTACTAAAATCGGTGACGAAATTACAAAGGACACAATGACAACACATTTCAGCAAAGGACCAACATTCGGACTGTCAGCTGAAGTCAAGAGTAAGGTAGGCTGGGTGCTACTGCGATTAAAACAGAAATGCATTTTTTCATCATACCCATTGCTTCGTTGAAGTCAAAGTACGTCATCTCTCTCTGTTCAAAGTAACCATCTCTGTGATTTGTTACATTATAAAAGGTGCGTGGCGATTGAAACAATTTTGTTTTTGTTCCCACAAAACAAGATGACACAAATGGCGTCCGTCTTCTGTTCCTATGCTTTTTGCTTGAAGTATTAACGATAATATTACTACAGTTTGTGATGTACGTTCTGAACGAACTACGTAGCACGTGCAACTAACTCTGACACAAAATATGTGACTTAAAAATATATATTTAAGCCAACGTTTTTAACATATATATTATATATCCATAATGTAGTTTTTAATGTAGTGTTTATGCTACCGTTGCACGTGAGTGACTGGGTAATGATGGGAATCGTACTGTAGATGGCACACACACAACAATAATATGCGCCTCAATGCTGTGAGGAGGACAGGAGATGAACTTGCTCTCATATAACTACAATTGATGTGCATCTTGCAAGAGGCACTGATTCTGATTATTATATCAGTTTTACAACTGAAACAGTTTCCATTTGTCTTTGCACATACATACCACTGCTGAATGCGTCTTACACCATAGAATTCAAACATTCCTGTTAATGTGTGATATGATTATCAGTGTTATCTTTCTTCCAAATACCTTATTAAGACTGGTTAGTATGAAAGGCATGAATGGTTTTAAAATATAGCTTTCATATCATCTCAGTAATGATGCTATATTGGTGGCAATTGTTTGGGCACTGGAAGGGAGCAATAGACATTGAACAGACAGTCTGTCTCCCGTTTCTTCATAGATCTGTCAAGCTATTAAGATTTATGTTAAATTAGCACCCATTTCTTCCTTACGTTTTTAAATTAACACATAACAAATTCACACATATAGCACTGATTGTGTGTGACGTACTGATTCCAAAATGCAGAGTAGGATAAAGGCTGTTATGGTCCTTTCATAACATTATTGTAACTCCTTGTCTGGCCTGAAGTATTGTTTCATTTTGAGTTTTTGCAAAGCTGGGTTTTGTCCTCAGGACCCACACACGTAAAAGCACTAGAGCCCTTTAAGCACTGTGTAAAGTAAATATTTAGAGCTATCACATCTACCAGACAGCAGCAGCAGAACAGAGACAGCAGCCCTTTGAAACAGCTGTCATCAAACACCAGGCAGAGGGACCTACAGTATTCCTCTGGTCATTTAAAACAGTGTATGCCAAAGTGAACCAATACACCTGCATTTCATAACAGATCCGCATTGTACTGCTTGTCATTGTAGAAAGGCTGCTCGCTATTGGATGTCTCTACGTACACAGCGCAGTCTGTAAATGCTAGTGTCCTTGTATCATTAGTTCATGCACAGGTAAACTAACAAAAGCTAAACAGTTGATTCTGGTTGCGGCATTTGCATTTGTTGCTGATCTCTCTCTCTCAACCTTGAAAACCAAAGAATTGTCAATGGCAGTAAAGCAGGCTATCTTGAGGCTGAAAATCTGAATCAGAGTCATAGCCAAAACAGTGGGTATGTCAAATCAACAGTTCGGTACATTTTTTAAGACGCAAGAATGCGCCGATGAAGCTCAGCAATAGCAAATAACCTGCTGTTCATGATCCAAAGCATGCTGCCTCTGTGAAACATGGTGGAGGTAGTGCTATGGCTTGGGCACGCGTGGCTGCCACTGGAACAGGCTCACTTGTCTTTATTGATGATGTAACTGCTGACAGCAGCAGCGGGATGAATTCTGACGTATGCTGAAACCTGCTGTTTGCTCGGATCTAACCAAATGCCTCAAAAGTCACTGGACGGTGGGGCACCTTGCAGCTGTACTTCTTCTTCTTCTTCTTCTTCTTCTTCTTTCAGCTGTTCCCGTTAGGGGTCGCCACAGAGGATCAGATCCGCATATTTGATTTGGCATATGTTTTTACGCCGGATGCCCTTCCTGACACAACCCTCTCCATTTATCCGGGCTAGGGACCGGCACTAGGAATGCACTGGCTTGCGCATCCCCACCTTGCGGCTGTACAATTAGCCCAAATATACTGCTGAAGCAACCATGGAGTTTTTCAGCGCCAAAACGTGGAATGTTCTTGACTGGCCAAGTGAACATGAATCCAAATGAACATGCATTTCACTTGCTGAAGACAAACCTGAAGCCAAAATGCCCCTGAAAAAAAAAAAACAGGAACTGAAGATGGCTGCAGTACAGGCCTGGCAGAGCATCACCAGGAAAGATACCCAGCATCTGGTGATGTCTGTGTGTTGCAGACTTCAGGCAGTCATGGGATGCAAAGTGTCTGCAACCAAATACTAAACATGCTGACTTTATTTATGTTAATTTGTTCAATTACTTTTGGTCTTTTAAAATGGGGGGACTGTTTATAAAAAAATTCTTGTCATTCGTACACAGATACTCTCAAATTAAAGCTGATTGCCTGCACTTTAACCTCATATTCATTTTTTTTTTATTTCAAATCCAATGTGCTGGAGTACTGATAAAAATATAATGTTCATCGTTTATTTTTGAGCTGCAAAATTAGTCCCTACTCCTTGACGTTGAGCACTAGTAGAAGGATCACATTTTAGATTTACTGTGGGTGGATTTTCGAGACTGTCTGCTGCAGACGGACGGTGTTCTGGCGGTGTGTGTCTGGTGGAGACTGAGGGGGGGGGGCCAGATAAGATGCCCAGCGAGTGATGCTTCACACGGGCAGCCAGGTGCTTCTGCTCCCGTGACCTCCTTTTATGGAGCGATCCTTCACTGTCCAGGGACTTTATAGGATGACCTGCAGTTAACAGTCTCAAGTAGGCTGGGCAGAATTTAGAGAATTTAATTTGGCTGCGGAAGCAGAATAGTGTTTGCTTGGAGTTCACGCTGTATAGTTTTGCAAAAAAAAATAATATATGGACACGGAGGAGCTAAACGGATCACTGCTGGTCTTTTTCTCTTTTCTTCAGTATCCTCTGTCTGATCTCTCAGAACTATGCGTCTGGCTTAAGGTGGTATACTTTTTTACTGCTGAGATTTCCTTTTACGCTGCCAGTTTTCATCACCTTTTCAACAGGATTCAGTCCGGATTTTAAGAATGACGCAGTCTACTTTGAATTCAGACAAGATCATTGCTCTCGTGGAAATATTCTGACTGAAACAAAAAACTGCAAGGTGAACTATTAAACAAAAACAACCGGAGAATCCTGTGTCCTGATGGCCCCTTGGTCTGACGTACACATGGTTTGCATGGTTGTGTGAGTGTTCAGCCAACTGTAAAAGGGAAAGATCCGGAAGGCCCACAGAGGAAAAGAGGGAGAGAGCTGTTTCTTCCTAGTTTGGTGTGTTGGACTGGAAGCAACGCAAGCCGAGCGCTTTGAAATACCTGTTTGTGTTGGCTCTCCCTCTCCTTCGCTCTGTTTAGCAGAGAAATAATTCTTAAAAGGCGAAGGGACCGGGGAGGGTGGAGAAGTAGGCAGCTGTCCCGGAATTTTAAAAATGGGGCTGTCGAACGTGCCAACAAGGAAATACAAGGAAATGTAGAATCACTGTGATTCCATGCAGGAATTTCACTTCGTCTGTTTCATTTAATTTCTTCTCTCTCGTACTTTTAGCCTGGCCTTGCAAATAAACTGATAAGGCAGTGCACACTGGCATGCAGAATAGGAATGGAAGTAGAGAGAAAGAGAGGAGAAAGAGATTGGATCATGTTTTGCAGAGATTCTGGTGTTTTAGGAATGGATTCCAGATGGGATGAATATAAGCAGTTGAGTCCTTATTCATTGAATGTTCACTTATATAACACATATCCTGGCCTATGGCACAGGAATCGCAGTAATCATAACCAGTACTGTAGGTTAGTTGGTAACCTAAATGTTTAGTTTATTCGTTGAAATGTTTTCAGAATGGAAGACAGTGAACATTGAAAGGATGTAGTCAATTGAAAGATAAACAGTACCACACTCATCATACACACAGGAACTGCCAGGGGTGCCCATGGGATTGCTTCAAGTATGGAGGGAGAAGTCCAGTAACGGTAATTGTAGCAAGGCGGTTCAATATCTAAATTTTAATGTAGCAGAGGTATGCAGCATACATTGGTGTCCAGTAGAGGGCGCCACTGGCAACTGTAACACAAATGTGGTGAAATAACTCCACACTCGTTTTTTGTAACTTGCTGACTTTAACCAGTGACCGCTGTTCTCTGCCTCCAGTTGGCTCAGAAGTATGACCCTCACAAAGAGGAGGAGCTTCGCCTGTGGATGCAGGAAGTGACAGGACGCAGGATTGGAGACAATTTCATGGAGGACCTGAAGGATGGGGTCATCCTTTGCGAGTGAGTGAGAGGGGAGCTGACACTGATACTGCTCTCCCAGCTTTCACTTTACATTTTACATATATGTGTTTTATGTATTTAAAACCCTTGTGTAATGACTTTTCCTTGCTTTTAGAATGTTAACTAAGCTATAAGATGTTCTTGCAAATGGACAGAGGAGGGAGAGACATTTTGTCATTTATAAACACAGGAGCTGGGGATCTGACACATTGTGTCCATTCTATGGATTTTCATTTCAAGTTCACCTCTGACTGGCAGTCCACACCTCCACAGACACACCTCCGACTGGTTCAAATCTAAATCACTGTGTCGCTTACACAAGCAACATGGTGAGCACAAGGCCTAAACTAGATCATAGTGCAGTGATACAATAATATTAAGCCCCTATTATTCAATTAATTATTTAATTTTAAAAAAAATTTTTTAAAGTCTTGTAATAAAATAAGCAGGATGGATGGATGGATGAATAAATACTATGGGCTTAATATCATTGTATTTATTTTCCTTGTGTATTATATGCATATACCATTTACTTAAAAAAGTAAAACCCAATAACAGCAGAAGTGTACCGCAGTAGAGAGGTGAACTGAAATATTGACTTTAATAAGAAGGAAGGGAATGATTACAGTCTGTGTAGATTACCTGGCTGTCCATTCAAAAACACATTTTCTCACAAAAGGCTGCAATGAAAGCCAGTTATGCCTGCGGACCAGACCAATATGTTGTTGTTTCCCAAAACAGAAGCGTCTAAACTGCCCGAAAACAAGCTCCTCGCTGGCTAATGACGGCTCTTGTGCCTGCGCTGTTTTCTTGCCTGCTGTCTAGGCTGATCAACACACTGCAGCCGGGGTCCGTGAAAAAGATAAACAACTCCACACAGAACTGGCACCAGGTAATTTGACCCAACAGGGCAGGTGAAATACGTGGCTCGATTCTACGGAGGGATTAGTGAGGCTGAATACATGTGCGAGGCAGCAAGAGGGGGTTCCCTGCAGCAGTACATAGCCACACTTACGCTGTTTGTCATGGAAGATATATGTGTAAACACACAAACACACACGCACACGCATACAGACACACACACATACACACAGGCACACGCACGCACACACACACACACACAGACAATGCTGTTTGTCATGGAAGATATATGCATAAACACACAAACACACGAGCACACGCACACACACACACGCACAGACAATGCTGTTTGTCATGGAAGATATAAGCGTAAACACACAAACACATACGCGCACACGCACAGACACACGCACACACACACACAGACAATGCTGTTTGTCATGGAAGATATATGTGTGAACACACAAACACACACACGCGCACATGCACATGCACACAGACACACACACACACGCACAGACACAAACACACGCACACACAGACAATGCTGTTTGTCATGGAAAATATATACATAAACACACAAACATACGTGCACACGCATACAGACACACACACACACACACGCACACGCACACACGCACACACACACACAGACACACACACACACACACGCATGCACGCACACACACACACACACACACACACACACGCACACAGCTGTGTGTATATAGCCTCCGTGCCAAATAGCATGTATCTGACTTTCTCTGCAGTCTGGAATGAAATGTGCGCTGATTTAAAATAATGTGTTTGCATTCCGTGTCTCTGCTGGGCTGTTAATGGAGTTGATATTTGCATCTTGCCCCTGTTTGGAGGGAACTTGGCAGCGCCGGCCCTCTGAGACTTCTGGGGACAAATGCACGGCTTCAAATTTATTAGCCCAATGAAAGTAAAGTATAAATAACAGACAAAGAAAATGCAATAATAATAATAATGCCCAAAGCCAAAGCCAACTTACAAAGGGTGCGTTTAACATGGTTAGAGAATCGACCACAAAGCTCAGAGACAGATCAAGGTTCAGTCGTTACACAATCAATACTGATTTATAATTAATACTTGAGTTCCATGAGAGCTGGAGAGAACACCAGCTTCATGGAGGCACAGGGCTGTGCAGCAGGAACAGACACAATGCAGATATGGCAGCGCTAAGAGCAACCCGTAGTCTGTTTAAGTGTGGAAATAATACTAAAGTCACTAAAGGTGACTGTTTCATGAATACATAGACATAAAATCATTTTATTAACTTACTTATTTGGTTCATGTTGTTATTGAATTGTTCATCATTATTTCGGTGTCGTTCTCCAATCTCATTTACCATTCAGCTGGAAAATATAGGAAACTTTGTCAGAGCCATAACAGACTTTGGACTGAAGCCACACGACCTGTTTGAAGCCAACGACCTGTTTGAGAACGTCAACCACACCCAGGTGCAGAGCACGCTGATTGCTTTGGCAGGAGTGGTAGGTACAGCACACGTCTGTAAGAACACCACACTATCGGCATGATGATAGCCAATAGTATAGCTATCATCATGCATTGTATTATAGCCATACTATTGGGAAATACACCATTTCAATATACATGGATGATATAACGAGATGCCATTACTGCTGTGATGCATGGATACTTTTATGTGGGTGTATATATTTAATGTCAATTGTATATTTATGTCTTTATCTATCAGTGCGCAGTTACACCATTGCTCTGTCTTTCTCTTGTTTTAGTGTTTGCAGTCGTGTCGTATTTTGACATTATTTTCACCTTGCCAGATGATCTGGTGATTATATTTCGATCGTCACTTCTGTATGTGGTGGAATTGTGACAGTAAAGGTGGTTTTCAATCTCAGAAATCACACGTACTCACACACTCTCACGTAAAAACACAAATGGGCCCAGACTCTTACATTCTTCCCGGTCTCGCACGCAGGTTGAGGGAACCTTTCCCAAAAATGACCAAACAGCTCTGCGTAGAACCAGTGCCCTCATATTCTCTCTCTGTCTCTCTCCCGCTCTCTTTCTCTCTCGCGCTCTCTCTCTCTCTCTCTCTCTATCTCTCTCTCTGTCTCTCTCCTTCTATCACTCTCTCTCTGTTTCTCTCTCTCTCTCTCTTGCCCTCTCTCTCTCTATATATATATATATATATCTCTATCTCTCTCTCTCTCTCTCTCTCTCTCTGTGTCTCTCCTTCTATCACTCTCTCTCTGTTTCTCTCTCTCGCTCTCTCTCTCTCTCTATATATATCTCTCTCTATGTCTCTCTCTCCTTCTATCACTCTCTCTCTGTTTCTCTCTCTCTCCCACTCTCTTTCTCACTCGCTCTCTCTCTCTATCTCTCTATGTCTCTCTCCTTCTATCACTCTCTCTCTCTCTCTCTCTCTCTCTCATTCCAGGCAAAGACCAAAGGTTTCCACACTAAGCATGACACCGGCGTGAAGTATGCCGAGAAACAGCATCGGCGCTTCAACGTCGAGAAGCTGAAGGAGGGGCGCAACATCATCGGCCTGCAGGTCAGACGGGCAGCTCGTCCCGATCTGTTAGCCCCCCCCCAGCAAAAATAGACCAGCTTAAATTACCCTACAAACGTTTGTTTTTGTGGCAGTGTCAGTATTGATCATTAGCCACCAACACATTACTTACTTACTTACTTAGGCCTCATCGCACCAAGCGGCGCATAAGGCCTCCACTACATCAATACATACTGAGCCATTAAATGGCCCAATGATAATTGTAATTAGCATAAATGACTCTGTGGATAATTTGAGTATCTTCTTACTTTTCTCGATCCAGATGGGCACCAACAAGTTTGCGAGTCAGAAAGGAATGACATCATACGGGACACGCCGCCACCTTTACGATCCCAAGACGAGCATGGAGAAGCCGCTGGACCAGTCCACCATCAGCCTACAGATGGGAACCAATAAAGGGGCCAACCAGGTGGGGAAACTGTTCAATTCAGTTCAATTCAATTCAATTTTATCTGTATAGTGCTTTTTACAGAGAACTGTCACACGAGACACTTCACAGAGTAGCAAGGCAAGAGGCAGAGCAAAAAAGAGCGAACAGAGCAAACCCCAGGCCCAAACCCCCAAATAACAAGTACATTAGGTTAAAAAAAACCCAGTGGAGAGAAAACCCTCAAATGGTGGCGAGAACCACCCCCCATGCCCCCCCCCCCCCCCCCAATAGGAAGAAATCTTGAAAGGAACCCTGCTACTGACCACCGGGTGTACAGTAGCAGACATAAAATAAAGTGGGTTAAGCAGGTTACAGCTGAGGTGAAAGCTAACAAGAATAACAGAAAACCAAATGGTATAGTTCAGAATAGCATACAGGAAGCAGATTTAGAGTAGAGTATAAGTATTTCTCTTCTCTGTCATTTGCTTATTGCAGTATAATTGGCTGTGTCCTATTCAGATA
Source organism: Anguilla anguilla (assembly GCF_013347855.1). Taxonomy (NCBI): domain Eukaryota; kingdom Metazoa; phylum Chordata; class Actinopteri; order Anguilliformes; family Anguillidae; genus Anguilla; species Anguilla anguilla. The sequence continues at coordinate 67,439,551 of NC_049202.1, read as the reverse complement.
TCTCGCATTCAGCTGTGGAACACTTATAAACCTAAAAAAAAACGTAAAAAAGAAGCTAAGCGATCAATATTGTTCCAGGGCTTCCCTAATTGCTTTTACTATGTGGCTGTGGAAACGGTGCTTTATATTCTGCTGGGTGGAAACAAATGTCAGGCCTTTAGCCAGAGCTTTCAGCCGCATTAATACTGGACCATCACGGCTATTTTACTCCGGGGTACACCTCAACTAATGCGTGTTCGGCTTTTCGGTTCAAAATGGCCGAAGGGTATCATTTCTATTGTGAAGAAAAATGATATGAGGTCCGTGAAAGTTGCTGCTAAAGCACAATTCAGTGTCAGTCGTTATTACTGTTACAAGAGCAGTATCCCGCTGGGAAGTGAACCACACAACCAGCACTGTAATTATTGTGTCCAGGACAAATTGCTGGTAGAGATATGGCGTATAGAGTATAGTGTTGTGTGCTTTTACTACCCTATGTAAATAATTTACTCGACTGCAATTGCAGTTTAACTGTGATTTAGTCTTTTCTGGATTTGCTTTCCATCTGAAAAAAAAAAATCGAATTAACTTCAGTGGTTAAAGAAATATAAAAGAGGCTCATGGATGTTTTTGTCTGTGTGTGTGTGTGTGTGTGTGTGTGTCTGTATGTCTGTCTGTGTTTGGATGTTTTCTTTGTGTGTGTTTGTGTCTGTGGGTTTGTGTGTGGATGTTTTCTTTGTCCTAATGTGTGGATTTGTATGTGTGTGTGTGCGCACGTGTGTGTGTGTGTGTGCGCGTGTGTGTGTGTGTGTGTGTGTATGTGTATGTGTATGTGTATGTGTGTGTGTGTGTGTGTGTGTGTGTGTGTGTGTGTGTGTGTGTGTGTGTGTGTGTGTGTGTGTGTGTGTCACCATCTCTCCAGTCCGGAATGACGGCACCCGGCACCAAGAGACAGATCTTCGACAAGAAGGTGGACTTGGAGGCGTGCGACACGTCCACCGTCTCGCTGCAGATGGGCACCAACAAGGTGGCGTCCCAGAAGGGCATGACGGTGTACGGCCTCCCGCGCCAGGTCTACGACAGCAAGTACTGCGCCGCCTCCGACAGCCACGTCAACAATGGCGAGGAGTACGACTACGACGGCTACAAGTACTACCCCGACTAGCGAAGGTGGAGCGCCCCCTAGACCGCTGTCTCCGCCCCCCAGTCTCGCCCCTGGGCCTTGCTGGCTGGGGCGCATTTCCGAAGATCAACCAAGTACTCCCAAACCCCCCCCCCCCCATTTCCATAAAACCCCTCTGCACTTCCAAGCAACTTAAAGTCACTGCTTTTTCATGGAGGGGGGGGCGGCTTTTCTACTCTATATTTTGCAGATGCTTGAGCCCCCAAAACAGGTCACTGCAGTGTCAGTCTGTTTTTTTTGTCATTTTGTTTTTGACAATTAGAACAGATAGTCCGCGTCTATGGCGTCAATTTTGTGCCAAACGTAGGCACAAAATTGACGCCATACTGAATTTAAGACTAGAAATACATCTGTGAGAAACGGCACAGGTGATCTAGTTGTAACGCAGTTCTCTGGAGTTTTAACTGTAATTTTAAACTCAGACTAAATTTGTTCTTATTGCCCTGTTTAGTCATATTTATTATTGATAGTCAAGTTTTTTATTGAGGGTGTCTAAGATACCTTTTCCATTCTAGGGGTAAGTCAGAAAACATAAAAGACCCACATTCTACGTGAATTCAGCCATAGAAAAACTATTTTGCCCTCATAAACGTCCCTCTTAATGCTGACATTTGTAGCAATGAAGAGCTGGGAACGGGTTCACAGACAATGAATATGAGAGGCTTTCAGTGTGGCCTTCCGAACACTGATAGCAGTGTACCTGCCAAACTCCACGTTCCCATTGGACACCGACCATCAGACACAGTCTTCTGGCCCGGAAGATGGAAGGTCAGCTGCAAGTATATCCTGTTGTTTCAGACTAACATTCCTGATTCTTAGTTGTTTTTGTGATCTCTGGCTCACAGAGCAATCAGAGATAAGACAGATTTTCCCACCAGTGCAGTGCTTGACAAATTATTTTTTATACATTTCTGCTGTCGAACTGGTCAAACTGATGACCAGTAACATCACACCACCTTGATGACAAAAAAAAAAGTGATTCTCCGAATTATAATGATTTTCCACAGTTTTTTTGAGCATGGGGCCTAGAATATAGGCTGTGCTTTGTCCTGCTCGAGCATAATCTCCCATCTGGTGTTTTGCAGTGTTACTCAGTTGTAGATACACTGTTGGTGCTATGAAACATAAGCATAATTAACTCATTCATGCTGATGAACGCCGTCTGAAATGGCATTCCTAAACATTATGATCCTGGGCCCCCCAATATAAATTTCACTGCCCTTTCATGACCCGTCAGACTGCAGAAATAAATGCTGGATGTGCGGTATACAAACTGTTATTTGTACAGAATACCCTACAATACATTAAAAAGGGACATGGTTTAAAAAGCATTTGAATTCTGATTATGAAATAAATGATTTCCTACTGACAGACTGACTGAAAAAAGCATTGTATCCAGTGTTTATTCAAATTAATACTGTTTATACATAATGCTTAATGTGACTGTGAAATAAAATTTACACATTTCTTTTGAGACAAAAATGCATGATTTACTGATTGATTAGTATTTTAATTAAGTGTCATTCACCCTACTGAGAGGGTCTACAACACACTTGGTGAAACATTCAATGTGTACATGTCACATATTAGGCTGTAGCTTAGTTATACTGTTTGAAAAATCCCTAGAAAACCTAGTGCTGTGAAAAAGTATTTATATTACTTATTCACTTGGGTGATATGGGTTTGATAACTTTTTCATTAAATAAATGAAATTATTTTCAAAATGTGTTCAGTGTTTCCTCAGGTTCCCTTTGTCTAATATTAGATACTATATGCAGTAATAGGGCCAATACTTTTTCACACCAGTGTAAATAAGACAAACATCAGTTATCAATTCACGTTTTGCCTTCAGTACCAAACTTTGTGAATAAAATCTCTTTCACTTTCTGAAAAGCCATTCAGCGTTCTCCCATTTGCTAATCGAAATAATTTAGGCTTCCTGTCTGTCATCCCTGTCATCGTGTAAAGTGCAATAAAACATAAAATGGAATTCATTTTCTGTGGCCCCCAGGCCCCTTCCCTCCTCAGCATTACTGAACCTCTCCACTTCAACTGCCAGTGGTCGGGTTCCAGTTCTCAGTTGGGCTCACAAGGACCTCCGACTTCTTCTCTGACACTATGATAGCAAATGCTGACTGCAGTTCATTTTCTGCTCCTATAGTATAAACTTGCCTGGGCCCCATACCACATATTAAGAATAAAGGTGTGGTTAACACCTTCTGACTGCAATGAAATGCTGGAAAGCAGTGACCAAGTGAAAGAGCAAGTACAGATTCACTTCAGCTAAATTTGAATTTGTTATATTAATCGTGACCCCCCCCCCCCCTTGGATTTAACATAGGGTGCATAAATGTTTGACTAAATTAGTTTTGCTGGTTTGATTATCAATCATTTGATTCTTAAATGACATAGTATTAACTGAAAACATTGTTAAAAAGGATGGTTCGCCCCCGTGTAATGTAATTACATCCATCCATCCATTATCTATACCCGCTTATCCTGGTCAGGGTTGCAGGGTGTGCTGGAGCCTATCCCAATGTGCATTGGGTGAGAGGCAGGAAGACAACCTGGACAGGTTGTCAATCTATTGCAGGGCGCACACACCATTCACTCACAAACTCATTATGTAATTATGTTACACTAAAACAGTGAACAAAATATAAAGAAATGAATGCATGTCTGCCTAAGCATTTACTACCCTTACAACTGAATCAAACTCTAGAAATTTTGGAAGGAATCAAGGTTTTGCCTTTGTGAAATCAATTTATTAATTCAATGATCAAAAGAAAAACCAAAACACAGGATCAATAGGGACAAATACTGATCATTTTCATAATGGCACCAGGTTGTGTCAACCCTCATTTTACTTTTTAGTTAAATTACAACATGCAGAAAAGAATTCATTTTTTTACAGATACCAAACCAAGAGATTTTAGTTACTTTATGAAATTCATAAAATGGTGTGATTCAGTACAAAACATTTGAATATGCGGACTCAAGTGAAGGGATCAGGCTATTACAAAATAACAATAATATACTGTATTTCACGAAGAAGTCCAAAATTGTACATCTGACAAGGACTTCCTATGTTGATTCAGGAGGAAATCTATTTTTTACCAAGGCAAAAAAAGAAAGAAATTAATAACAGGCAGGATTTGGAATCAATTACAAATTCTCTGATATTGCAATTTATTCATCATTTGATAATATAAGTACTACGATTAGCCCATGGTTTCTTTGCACGAGCTAACCTTGATGGTGCTAACTTTCAAAAAAGGAATCAAATAAAATCAACCAAACATAACATGGTGGGCTGCAAACTTCTATATTTAGCCTGTTCAAGGCTGCTATGGGTGACTATGCGTTCACCCATAAAGAGATTCAGCAGGAGGCATCAACATCATCCAGAGGTCAGTTCTACACAAAGCACGGCATCTGAATTAGCACTGGTTCATTAAAAAAAAATGGGTGGTTGTTTTGTAGACGCAATTCTGCCAAATCGGGGATTCGAAATTTAGCCTATATTAATGAACAGATACCTTCATTGCCCATGCATTGATTCAGATAGGTTACTCTTTGAAGCCAGATGGGCTGCACAGACAACCATTTCCCTAGATAATACGAAGAGACTGATTCCCATAAGACAGCGCTTTGGAGAACTAGGCTATAAGTGAGTCACCTTCAGGAGGCGTGCCCATTCAGAGTCAATGGAATAAATCTGACACACGAAACAACACTACTTTTCTATGTGTAAAGAACAACATATTCAACAAATGACTCCAGATGCCTCCTTAAGGTTTACTGTAGCTGAATTTAAGACTAGAAATAAATATGGACTAACACAGACAGTGGTTCAAACTACTCTAACTAATTTCCTTTTTTTGACATTCATTGGAATGACTGGGAATGCTACTGATTGGCAGCCTCACAAGCGTCTATCCAATCACTATAAACGTCCACAGGTTCTGAAAGATCTTGAAAGGTTCATTAAGGAAATTAAATTGGCAATTCAGGATGAAAAATATATATGCTAAGGAATTTTTCACTATTTAATTCCTGGGCATGTTAGTGACAGGCACACAATGGCTGATACATATGTAACAATGAATGAAATTGTCATTTCAACAACACACGTTTATTTATTGTTTTGAAAAGCCGAAAAGAATATCTCTATGACAAGAGAAGCCCAAAGGAACGGCTGTTTGGGTGCAACAGTTTATAAAGCTGCTTTATAAGGGCCAAACCACTTCGTGAATTGTTGAGAGGGCACATTAACATTATTCCTGGATTTTAGGATTTAGAATGTGTATTTGATCAAAAATTAATAATAAGCTCCTATCAGATGAATGGTACACCTCATCTACAACATGAATTTCAGAGAACCACTTTCAGTGTTCTCAGAAAGATCTGTATGCTGGAGTTTACATTGCAAGTCATTCTGGAGAACAGCATATCAGTAAAACAGCATCAACCCATCACTTAGGCCTACCTACTATCTTAACCATGGTATCATCAACATGGCATTCTCACCAGTACACAATCTGTTTCCACACCCAGTAATATTTTCAAGTCATTGCAAACAATACTGCAGATTAATGTTTGCATTGACTGTACAGAAGGATACAGGTAATAGGGGTCTGGAATTCTTCCAAGCAAACTGTACAGGATATTATTCCTGTATTTCTACTGCGTTCCCTGTGGGAAGAAATAAATACGTCAAACAATTAACATAACAGAGCCCAAGAACACATGGAAAGCTCAGCACAGTGGCACGAGAAAATTAACATTTGCAGCGAGCGAGCGAAGATGTCCTTAACATTACATTTTGACGTCACATGACTTCTCGTGGTTGCAAAATGGACAGGTGAACTGGGTGTCCAGATTTCCCGTCAGCTTCTTCTTAGGAGGTGGCTTCCGTTTTGACTTACGTCGACCCATATTCTTCCGATTGTTTAAAAAATAAAATAATATTAGATTGAGTTAGATCTAAAATCGTGTTAGATTGTAATCACACCTCGTTTTTAATATTGACAATTAGCTGGCTATCTGCAGTGCTCACCTAACTTGGGATTCTATTGTTATTAACTTGTCAAACGTGTGAGTGATCACAGCTTGAAGTCACTGAAGCTGGTTTAGATATTCGTATATAACGTTATTCTAATGCAGTATTACGTATTCCGATTAGTTATCATATATATCTAAGGTTAATGAAATATACAAGCCACTGTACATAGCAAACTCGAAAAAGCCATTTTGGACTGCACAAAGAATCAGAGTATCTTAGTTAATCTTTAGTTATAATAAAGCTGGATACTAACTCACAGTTGGGCAACAAACAGCATTAGCCAGCTAGGGCCTACAAAAAGCTAGCTAAAAGTTAGCTAGGTAGACACTTCAAGGGCTCGAGGTGAAGAAATAGCATACATTCTTACATCTGGTTACGGCAATCATGCAACCTTTGGAAATGTTCTACTAAAATTCCACCATGCATAATTTAACGTTGAAGGAACTATTAGCAAAATTTAGTTTACCTTCTCGTTCGGTCAATGCACGCACTCAGTAAACTGTTGTTTCAAACAGGAAATTCATAACCGGAAGTTTTGGAGAATTCTTTCATTTCATTGGGCACAAGGTTACACTTCTACGTATTCCATTGGTTGAACTCATGTCTCTCACTGTAAGGCGTATTTCAATTGTATAATATTCTGCTCAAATTTCTCGAAGAATTGGTCGTTTCATAATGTAATGTTTGGTCGGGTGATATTTAATGACTTCGTGTGGTGTATATAGTAATGAGCGAAACGGCTAGAATTTCCTCGAACCCAGCACAGATTTATGTGGATCCCATAGATCCCAACCAGATCCCAACCCGAACTGACTCAGGAAAATGAGTGACACTGACAAGGATGTTTTCAAAATAAAGGTTTTTCCAGTCAGACTTGCCTTGTAATGCAATTTGTCTTTTATCTTAACTACATCACAACATTGAAAAACAATGCTTAACGTTGTTGTAACTGTACGGAGTTTGTTTTGATTCAGCGTTTTACTTATTTTCCTTGTAAAAGACTCGTGTCATATAAATTCTGTCCGTAAGTCAAATGAATGACATTCAATTTGGCATTTATTCCACAAGAAGACACCTTCTGGTCATGTTTTAGTTATATGTGGACAAACATATGTCGACGTACGAATGATTCAGGCCTCCACAATGACCGGCACATCTACAGCCACCTACTGGAAGCTAAAGGCAGACGCTATCGAGCGTGGCACGCGGGCGACCCTAGATTCGGCGCTGGAATAATTGTTTAGTTCGACAACGGGTTGGCTCTGCGCAAGTAAAACATTTTATGTTAATTAGTATAGCGCACGCAGATGACTTTTTTATTTTTAATTACAGAGTTTTAAGGACATCTAGGAAAAACATAAAGTACTGTGAGTCCATGAAGAAAATGTCAGAGCACACAATGGTGTTGTCCGTCCACGAACAGGCCTTAACAGCAAGTTAAGGGTCGACCACGATTGAGAACGATTTCAATGAGTTAGCTAAAGTTCCAGAGCGGAACTATAATTTTCAAACTAGAAAGTTCAGATCATAATTGGGCTCCTATAAAATTAGTCTATTAACCTAGCTTGTGCTACCTAAATCCTATTTTGTAATTTGATGAGGGCAAATAAATTAATCTAAATCTAAAAAATTAGCTGAGCTGCCACTATAAATAGTTAGATATGTTACTTGCAAGCTTACTTGCAGCCATTCACAACTGAATAACGATATTTACACGCCAGGTCCGATTGATTGGGCAAAGGCCTTAGTTTAAGGTCCATGTAGACTGCTTTAAAGGAGCGTAGCTAGGCTTATAGCTAACCAGCGAGTCTCTACGTTAGCTAGTTACCTGCTATTTATAATTTTCATTGGCAGCTAGCCTTTAAAAAAAATGATATAGCCATCCCAACCAGACCCTTTAGAAAAGCTGGAAATCAGCAATTCACTCACCTATGGATTTTTTAAATTGTTCTGTTAAATATAAACTCGTACACAGGAAAGTGTCACCCTGTTTTCATTTGTGAAAAGTCGTCGTTCAGGTACGTTAGGTTGAAACTAAATAAATTGGTTACCGTTCTGTAATTAAGCATTATTAAAATGGTTAGATTAATTTGATTAATTTGTGCCTATTCTGGAACAGGTGCATTTTTGGATGTTAATTAGAAGAGCAAGGTTAGATAAATGGACTGGGAAATCCATTATATCTGCATATTGCCAAGGCTTGTGTAGTTAACTGAAAGCTAAAATGTACCATTAATCAAAAGATAATTTGCCGCTGTGAGTCACTGGATTTGGAAGGAAGGGTACACTGTTAATTTCAAAAGAAAAAGCATGGCAGCATCGACATATTCATTTTACATTTTGTCTGTATGAAACCACATTGTTGACATGAATAATACAATTGTTATGACTGCATCTCATTACAAGTATTACCACTATTACTGAACATTATAGGGAGCTGTAAGGATGTCATGCAATGTTCAGCAATTTAAAATCTCAGTGAATTCCTCACTTTTGCCAGGGTATGCAACAAACAATTGAACCTAAAGCTTGTAAAAGCATGTAAAACACACATTTTAATTTGCATTTCCCTCAGATATACACTATATTTGAGAGACCAGGGCTTTTTAAACAGCACCCCCTCCCAAAATGTATTGTTTCCCGTTTTTCTGTATCGTCTGGCTCAACTTTACTGGCTCTCCTCTCGAGCCTCGCTCTCTTCCTCTGTGGTTTCTGGCGCGTTGTCGCCCTGGCAGATGTCGCTGCGGCGCACGGTGAAGGTGGTCGGCCTTGGCGCCCTGGCCCTCACGCTCAGCGTGGAGTGGCTGGACTGGCTGCGCCGCCGTCTGCGGTGGTGGCGACGCGGCCACCAGGGTCCGCTGAAGGAGGTGCTGTTCTTCCCCACCGCCATCACCTGCGTGGAGCACCTCTACACACCTGATCCCAGAATCGCCAGGTAATCCGTAATACTTAAAATTCTTTTTTTCTTTTTTTTTTAAAGCTATTTTGTGAACTTCTGTTAATTTAGCAATTTCTTAAGTCAGACACCAGTTCAGTTGATGTTTTTTTTTTGTCATTTTATTTCTGCCGGGCTCTCCTCTCGTGCGTTCTTTGTTTGAGCAGCTTTCCATGCATGGGTTAATTGTTGTGGAGGGATTGGTGCTGATGGGCATGTGTATGTCTGTAATTATTATGTATCCGCACGTGCTCAGTTACACCCATTGCCCTGTTTAAATTGCCCTGAGGCGATTTGATAAAGTTCTTTCGAACTGAATCGAACGCCATCGTCCACCTGTTCAGTGGTGATGTCGCCTTCCCTGTCCCGGGTTGGGCTAAGTGCTTGTCTGTTTGGCAGCCCCTGCCCCTGCCCCTGCCCGCTGCCGCACGGCCTGGAGACCTCCTTCACGCGGCTCCTGCGGCACCTCCTGTCGGCCGCGGCATCGCTGGACCTGTGCGTGTTCGCCTTCTCCAGCCAGGAGCTGGGCCGCGCCGTGCTGCTGCTGCAGGGCCGGGGCGTGGCCGTGCGCGTGCTCACCGACAGAGACTACATGCGCATCACCGGCTCGCAGATCGGCGCCCTCCGCAGTGCAGGTGCTCTCCGTCGCCGCCGCCCCCTCCGTTGCCGCCGCCGTTCCTTCCTTCTCCCCACAGCCGCTCTCCCTTCTCCCCACAGCCGCTGTGCCAAGGAGCAGCATATCTCACAGTCACTGAAACAGGTTAATCATTCACAGCTAAATGGCGAGCTACGCAGTTGAAGTCGTAATGCTGGAAAAAGTAGTATATTAAGCATGCTTGATATAAACGTCAATTATACTTCAAGTATTCTGAAGTAGAAAATAGTAAACTTAAGGTATACGTCAGCATACTATTTTCTTTTGCATTGGGAAGGTAAATCACTCGGTGTCAGTTTCTCAGTCCAGGTGCACTCTGTTAACTCAGGAGAAAAAGGTTTCAGCCCTAATGCTAGGCTTGTCAGATTCCTTTTGAATGAGCTACTCAAAAGTCTGTGGAGTCAGGGCTGACGCATCGCACCGGCTTTAGTAGCTGCATGCAGTGTGTGTGTGTTGCCACCTCAGTAGGAAGTGATTTCCGGACCATTTGGCACCACCTGCAGGTCAGTGCTGATTCCATTAGAAGGTTATGAAACGGTGACCCCGGCTTTCTACCGAGGCACCGACAGCATTTATTCTGTTTATGATTTTCGTGGTGGCTGCCTGTGGACACGTTACAGTAGCTAAACCCTCACGCTATCAGCACAGTGCCCCCGTCTTCCCATGCCTCTCCAGCGTGTGTTAGCATTAGCTAGCTGCCGTGTAGCTTCGCGTGCAGTCCCATTGCTTCTGGCTGTGTTTCCCTTCAGGAAGCAGCTATGGGAAAACAGCTTATTCTTGTTTGTGCATTGCACTGATGAACAGATCTTTTTCCATGGCTGCAGAAGGTCCCACGTAGCTTGTAAAGCCTCACACCGTACAGCATTCAAAAGGTTCTTCAGATATTGAAAGAGCTGAATCAGGGCTAAAATCGTAATGCGTGTGCAAGCCTTCAGGGGGACGTACAGGTACGGTACAGGTACGGTGGTGTCTCTATAACCACTTTCACATATCAGGGAAAGCCGCACCTATGTGTCTGCCTTTCTTGGAGCCACTTATAGAGTTGGGTATAGTATTTTTGGAGCTTCTTAGTATATGGCTAAGCAGTGATTGTGCAAGTGTGAAGGGTAATTCCATTTAAAACAGTCAATGACCCAAGATATTGGTTTCTAGTTAATGTGTCCCATAATTATTCTAAGCAGTTAGCCTTGCCTGGTGCTGTGACAGTGGTACCACACCATTTGCTAGACAACTGGAGTAAAGCCACTTTTTGTAGGAAGCAAACAGCCAAAGTATTTTGAAGGGGGATTCTTTTGTGAGGCCCTTCTCAGAGCGTTAGGTTTTTTACAGACATGAAAAACAGACGCAGCAAATGTCGCATCCCCTGCTGCAGTTACACGCTGGATGGGCGGGGCAGTTGGCAGACACTGGGTTTTTGCACTAAGCATGTCCCCTATCAGTTAGCCTTAGAAGTTCAGAAAATCAATATAAAGCTCTGCGTATTGATAAATGCATGCATCACTTTCTTCTCTGTTTTGTGAGCTACGCTCTCTCCACTCTGGAGATGTCTTTTGACCTACCCCCCTTATGATTGTCTCTACTGTATACCACTGGATTGTCTCTATTGAAGTGTTTTAGAAGGCCCTTCAAGTAAGATCACACACTAGTCTGCAGGAGATGGAGGCAGTCAAAACATGTGATCTCCGGTGAATGATAGATTATATGGATTATATTTCCAGAGCAAGATTTATGGTCTCGGCATAATGGCCTGCTGGCATAAACCAGTATGGCTAAAAAAAAAAAGGTTTGGGCACTATTCTAGAAAAGTGCGTGTTCACCTTTTCTGGGATTAAAAAGAACGTGTGGGAAGCGGAGAGGAAAAATCAGTTGTGTGAACGAGCGCAGGAGGAGGGGAAAGGAGAGATGCTGAATGAGTTTGTCTCGCCACTGCTCGCTTCCTAATCAAAGTTACATCATCAGCACTAATGGGCAGCTGGACGGCATACAAGGCAGTAATTTAATCTGTGGGTGGGTGGGTGGGGGCTGAGAAGTGACAGATGGGGGGAGGGCAAGATAGATGGAGGAGAAGAGCGCTCTGAAAGAGAGAAAGGTTGGATCCTGAGGAGCAGGAAGAGGTGGCGTGAGAGTAAGAAAGGAAGAGATTTACCACATTTATAAATAACTGTATGCCTGCCAGATTTATAACATAAAAATACCTTAATAACTGATGTGTGTCTTTCTGTTTTTTTTGAGGCTGGTGGTATTTGACAAAAAATTTTTGGGTGTCGTCTCTTGACAAGTTGAGGTGAACACATTTAATTTTAAATTATTAGTTGGTCAATTTGGGATGATACCCATTTGTGCTAATTTGAATTCTGAATATGAAATAATAATAATGGATCTCTGGGAGCATGGTAATCAGCCCTTTACCGAGCACTTCAAATAATGCTTCATTTACTCTTAAGCCTAATTGAAGTTCAGATAAACAAGTCTTAACTGTCTCTGTGTATTGAACACAACTCAGCTGAAACTATTACAGGGACAAGTGTATTTAATGATAAAAATCCACCAGCCTTATTTATGCTTTTGTTTTTGTACCTCTGCAGTACCTTCCCTCCCCCTCCTCCATAGCTGCATCTAGCCACAATGTCGCTGCCCAATTGCGTACACACAGTCCCGTCCTAATCTTTAAGAACATAAATTCTATGGCTGTGTCTACCACTGTTTTCTGTTCCCATGTGGTTGCTGGGGGCTGACCACACCCACATTGTGTCTCCTTGGCTGTCCCAGGGATCTGTGTGAGGCACGAGATGGGGGCGGTCCACATGCACCACAAGTTTGCGGTGGTAGACGGGCGGCGTCTGATCACAGGCTCGCTCAACTGGACGCTGACGGCCATCCAGAGCAACAAGGAGAACATCCTGGTGACCGAGGAGCCGGACCTGGTTCTTCCTTTCATCGGGGAGTTCCAGCAGCTGTGGGACGCCAATGACCCGGCCCGACACTACCCCAGGGCCACTCCACCCTCTGACACACTGGCGCTCCCCAGAGAGACCGCTCCCTCTGTTTAATCATCCGTATGCTCTCATGCTGCGTGTCATACAGCTATGGTGATGTAATCTATTGGATTTTATACCCTGTAGTTTGGTCCTCCCGCAGCAAGAGGCCACTACACTAAACTTATGATGCAGTCCCCTATTATGCAGTCTGTGAAATATCCCTGTGCATGCCTTTTTTTATTAAAGACAATCAATACAAATATGTATAACAAATATCAGTTTTGCAATAATAAGGATTAATACAGGACATAAAATTGTAGCCATTAATATAAAGGAAAACCAATTTAACACAGACAAATACATTAATGTAGGATGATATGACATTAACAAATAAAATAATAAAACAGTTACCCAGAGGATACATCATTTTACCAGGGATATAATTCACTATAAAGATTCTCTGCTCATAATTGTGTTTAGAATGTTTTCCAGTACTTGGTATGTTTTAATTGGTTTCTTGTTTTTAATTTTGCTGAGGGAACAACCAAATGATTTTAGTTCAACACAAAATAATTTAAGTTTACAATGAGTCACTGTAGACTTATAAATATGAGATTTGCCTGACAGACACACAATCTTAATAGCATAATCAATACAGCAGGATCCAAAATTACAGACTAGGAACAAGGTAATTTCTTTATTAATCACAAATAAATTGTTATAGCTAATGAAGATAAGAAAAGCATTCTCCCAAGCAGATCTAAAGGGGCATTAGACCCCTGTACAATCTCATTTAGGATAACAAATAGTAGTAGCACACATTTGCTCATTAATCCAATGAAGGCTGCTCACTTAAACATTTGTCAGTTTAATTCCACGATATCCATAATGGCAGCTTAATAGTTTGATCTATTTGTGTGGCCATGCTTTGTCAGCTGGTTACTTTGTACTTTTTATTAGTTTTAAGGTGAAAAAAAGAAATTAGTCTGTAGGCATATTGGAATATTTTTTTGTGTGAACAGACACCATAAAGATTCCAAATTGTTTAAAAGTAAACTTTAAAAGGAAATGTTTGTACCATGTAATGTCCATATACACGTACAGTACAGTAGGTGAATTTTTGCTGCACGGTGTTTATGTTGCTTCTTTCATTGTGAGAGTTCTACAGTAAGATGCTTTCTGTTAGTGCAATACTTTGTTGGATTGCACAAAACTCATTAGGATTGGCCTCTATAAGTAATCGCCATTTAATCACAGTTAATTACCTTCTTACGTTTCAATACGAGTAGCTATTCAGCCACGGTTCAGACTTCTAAATCTGGTTGTCGAAAATGCAGGGCCCCTTGTACAATACATCTACCTAATTCTGTCCAGTGGCCATAAATATGAACATTACCTTAGTATCTTATGTCCATAATTAGAAATGTGCTGTATTTAGACCCTTTTTCTAACCCGATAATTAAAACAATGAAAGAAATTACTTTAGCCTCAAAGCCTGAGAGTGCGTTGCAGGTGAGTCACAGAAGAAGCTGCCTGCTGCATTGTGTTTAGGGAGCTGTAAAGGCTTGCTCCTCTGAAAACCGTACAGTCGTATCAGTGCTGCAGTCTGGCAAGCCTCATTTTCAGTGCCTGGAGCTGCACTTTTATCAAGTAGAAACTTGATTAATGAAAGCAGCGTATGACGGGAGCCAGACCTCTGACGTTGCGCAAGCTCTCTACGGCCGGCCACCCAGCTCCTCCCTCTGCCAGCTGAAGCAGCCGAGTGAAGATTCTCGGTAGAGATCGGGCGGCGTTCACCTGCGATCTTTCGCTGCAGGGGCGCGATGAAGCCAGTGTGTCAGAAACTTGGATTCGAGGATGAGATGCGAGATAGTGAATTGGCGAGCTATAGGGTGACCACAATTTGGTCGTGAATGCGTCTTGACCAAAGCCGAAACCCGGTGCTCCTCGGCTCGCTCCTAATTTAGTTTATGTGGTCACGCATTTTAAGTGGCTGTTTATGTGTGCACTGTGCACCTTCCTAATTTCCTGTCTTTCCATGGCTTCAAGATAATGACTGTGCTACATGTGCAATGTCGCATTGCTGACCAGCAGCCGCGAGGCCGGCCCTGGTGGAAGGCCTGCTTTTAGTGAAATGAAAGCTGCCTCTGTCAGTTCTCATCATAATACACCATGTTCACTGCACCACAAAACTGCTGTTTGTGTTAGTCATGGCCTGCGTTGAGCACGTGTTACTGTATGTTCCAGTGACGTGACGTTGGATTGTACTGCATATGCATAAGCGTTATGATGGATTACTTATAACCTCAGGCTTTTATGGCTGCCATGTCAGACTGTAATTTGTCCCCGTGTCTGTATAATTTGATGGTAACTTGTAGACAGGTGTTCAGCGCTGTGATCTCACAAAATGACTACGCAAGGATAGGTGGGTAGAATAGGTCAAGTAGTATGCAGTATACAGTATGTGTAAGCCTATTGTTCCACCGTATGCACAGAGAAAGGGAAAGGGTGGGTTTGAGATATTGCATTTATGTGCATGGAGAATTAATTTTTAAGTTCATTCTGTTGTATTCTTCCCGTTCTGGATGATAAACCTTCAGTGCATTTCTGAAAATTAATGACAAGGAAATGCTGCTGTAAATCATGTAAATCACCAATGACACAATAATTTTTCACATGCACTGTCCTTGCTCAGTTATCCTACTTTGTGATTCTGTTCGTCCTGGTTTACAGTTTCCTGTTTCCCCTCAGCAAGGGCTAACAGCTCACTACAGAGCCCAGATCCTATCCTGTGTAAATTTACAGGCAAGTTGGTGCGTCATTGTCATTGTACTGGCAAAGCTTAACGACCAATTTCTAGACTATACACATCTCCCTCTTGAACTATAGCTTATTTGGCAATTTTTTTCGGGGGAAAAGGGTGGGGACTGTTTTTGAAATGAAGATATCTAGTTGAAACCTGACTATAAATAGAAAAGGGTAGTCAGGTGGGAGAATATTCTTCATGAGGGGACAGCTTAATTTGTCAACTGAAAACAAACTGTTAACGGCCATGTCAATGTAACGGACAGTTAAATTTGAAGAAAGTAAAAAAAAAAATATTGATTTCATTGCAACAACCGAGCACGATGCTTTGTGTCTTCTGCATGACCATGTAAATCTACAGGTATACAGTGTTACTGTTTAACTTTGCTGAAAGCGATTGGATAGGGTAGTGTTTCCTCTCAGACGCAGATAAATTTTTTTGACACACTTCCGTATTTCAGTACAGCAGACGGAGCAGCATTAGTACGAGATCCGGGAGCGCAGCATTCAGCGGTAAGCGTGTGAGGGTGGGAGTGGATAAGGAAAAGAGGATTCATACGCCTGGAAGTACACCCTTTTATATATCAGTTTCGAACACGAGCGTACAACTTGAATTAAACCACTAGGCTAAAGAAGGATTCCCCAACCAAGGTGGGTTGATTTGTTTCGTATTCTATCTTTACGAGTATGTGATTGTAAATGACTTTTCTATTGGGCTTCCTATGAGCGAATAATAAACATTATTTCGTGGTGGAAGCGACCATATGGTAGCCATGGGATGAATGCGTGAGACAAAAGTCGGGAAAACATAGACTAAGGATCAACAGTTTCAGAACGGATTCGTTTATATAAATGCGTCTAGACTTTTATAACTTTATTTTGTCAGCTATTCTAGCTATACCAGTCGATATGTGGTTGGTAGTCTGGTAGCTAGCAATATTTCGTGACTGAGGATGTCAGGAAGACGCACTAGATAGCCTATCAAGCAGATAGGTTGCTCCCGTGGTTAATAACTTTGGCATTATATTGTAGAATTTATTCAGTTTTATTCTAATGAACAGTATTTTCTTTCCTTCTTCAAGGGTCTTTAAGTAATTTCGTGAATAAGTGGACCTTGCATTACAATTAACTTTTTCATGTTTTCTTTAATTAATTAATTTGCCATTTAGCTTTTTGATATTAATATCTATTTTAATGCTTTGCGCGTTGACTGAAAAATAGGCATACTTTTGCTACTCTGTGGTACTCCCTGGTGAAAATCGTTGCGATAGCCTATGCTCTTGATAAGAAAGAAGATTTAATAGTGGAGTTTGTTATTCTACTAATTGTTGTTTGTTCGTAGAACATAAGTGCTTATGAGACTTAATTGGTGGCTGTCTATGTAATTGCCCCGAAGTCAAATTTGTTGGGAATGGAAACGGCTTGCTCAGCGAAACTATAGCCTACGACTAGCGAGGAATTCATTAATTTATGAACCCGCATTAGTGACCAGCCTGTTCAATGGAAAAAGATCAGAGACGCCTTTAAATTATTTACATTGGACCAGAGGTTAAAATGACAGTCCACTTTGAAAGAGTTTATTTAAACGCTCCAGTTAATAGCAGGGACGTGTGCCAAGAACCAGTCTAATTAATTTGGCATTTATCTGTGAGGCTTTGAGGTGTGTCATATCCTGTTTGAAAGACATACAGTACATTGTTGGGTGGCACCATTTTGTTGCCAGATCCACCCCTAAGACTGAATATGTTAATGTATTTTTCATCCATCTCTAAGGCACCTTATTTTGGACAGAAGCAGAGATAAATCCTTTTGAATAAGAAAGGACGTCAAACATAGCCTTCAATAAAATATGTAAATACAAATGAGTCACATTGTCTCGACAGGGCTGCTTGGTTTGGGGTTCTAATGGAACACAATAAGGCCAAATAAATCTGTTGTTCCTCTGGTGCCATCCAAGATAAATAGTATGCATGATAATTGCCGTAAAACGTCTGTAGTGGAGACAATTTCAGCTCTCATATTTAAGTGCTCAATAAGGGTCAACAATGTTAAACAAGGTTAAAGTGTGTAGGACTACATTGTACTACATGCTTGTACTTACTTAACACTTTCCTTGCATTTCTCACTTGCATACCTTGTGCGTTGTGTTTTTTTTATAATGAAACAAAATGTAGGCTACTTCTTTCTTACAGAAGAAAATATATTTTGTAAAATAGTTTTCAGCCCTCATGAGTAGGGCCAAGTATCCCTCTCTCCCTTTTGAATGTTTAGAATAATGTACCTAACAGACAAACCTATTAGTAGAATGTTTACAACTGTTTTCTCAATGTTTGCTTTTGCATTTAAGCTTTATGAAAGTCATATGTTGTGGGGTTGACCCTTTGGGAGATACAAAACAAAAAAAAAAACTGGATAACAAGGATGTGACTAATTGCAAAAGCCATCTATGATTTCAGTGTGTGTGTGTGTGTGTGTGTGTCTGTGTGTGCACTTCAGTTTCAGAAATTCAACCCCCATCATGAGAGGATTACATTATTTATTTTATGTCAGGTTGCAGTGAGTAATACGTCGTGTTTCACAGTAAACAAATTGTATTGTTTGAACTTATTGTTTGCCATATTGTTCTAAACTGATCTCAGATTTTTCTGGTATTTACATTTGTTCGCTGGAGGATCCTGTGGTAATTTAAAAGGGGGAAGGGAGGGGTCATTGCATGCATCAGCCTCTTAGGGATTATGATGTCATTTCCGGATATCTGTGGTATTTATTGGTTAGCTTGCTGTGAGTTTTGTAGGGGTGTACATCTGCAGATTGCGTATGTAGCTTATGTTAATTTCTGTCATGTCAAGCACATCTACCAATTTGTCACCCTTATCCACAGTCAAAAATACATGAAAGTTGATTTATTTTTTAAATACTTTCCTTCCTTTTGTAATGTGGGTTTCAAAAGAGTGAGTCATGTGGCTAATCAAACAGGCTGCATATGTGGCTGATGAAGGGCTAGTTAACAGTTGCATCATCGCACCGTCCATTGGGTATGGTCTTCAGTCATGTTGGGAGTATTTCTGTATTTTGTTCTTGCCACTGTTGGCACAGAAATGGTTTATTGGCAAGACGCACATTTGTGTGCAGTCCTTTCCTTTATCGACACCGTCCCGTTTGCCTCAATCATTTCAGACTTCATAAATTCGGTGTGTATCAAAGCCATCTGTTCTCACAACGTTTATTTAAGTTGCTACGCTTAGAATACAATTGAGGGGGAATAAACTGGCCTCAGTCACTCTGTGCGGATTCAACAGCAGCGCACCCAGGTTACAAAGACCGTTATTCAGTTGCTATATCAGCTTAGTATGGCTACTTAATTACTTAATATCAATGAATTTTCATGCCATTCACTGTGTATGCAGTGAACCATGTCAAATGGCTATCTGCAGTTGGTGGGTGTATGGACGGCATGTGTCCGTACAAAATGAAATAGCCTAGTTCCGAAAGATTACACCAGGCAGTGTTTCAGTTTTCAGATGTAGCAAATCCCCCAACATGGGTATCTTACACTCGCAACATAATAAAAACAACAAGCTATGTAAATGGACATGAAAGGTTGACTAATTTTTTGCAAACATGACAAACAATGTGATTGGTAATTAATAATGTTCGCTAGTATCGGCTGAACTCAGTTGGAAGGTCAGGTCCTATACTTGCTTTAAAGATAAAGGGCATGTATAATTTTTTTTTCTTTGCTGCACACAAAATATTCATCCTGAACTTGAATAACTTGCAAAAAACACTTAGTGGAAATTTCATCCGCCGTAGGTCTTCAGCATTCAACGGTAGATTCATCATTTGTTCCTAGCGGTAACATTCCCTGAATTTTCCCCTGCATTGCAGTGTTGTTACTGGGATAATTAGCGTGATAAATGTAGCCTCTGAGCCAGTGATTGACACAAGCCCTCTTGCTTCTGTAGCAATAATAGCGCAGACGCACGTCCCTGCTTCATTGTTTGAGTGGTCAGTTGTGTCAAATTGATTTATCTGCTTTGATCATAAAAAAATTTGTCCTCTGTGGAGCGTCTGCAGGTTTATACTTTTATTTGTAGGAAGAGAAAATACTTCTCCTGAATAAACCAAGCAACTGCAGAATTTGCTACTAAAACAGAGTATGACAACATGCTTTTAGAATGTTAAGATGGAGATGAAACCATTCCTTCCTTCCAAGCACAACCAAACCTTCTGGTTCGGGGAGCTTGTGTTTCCGTTAGAAGGGTATCTAACAGCATAAAACTTTTCAAGTGATCTGTGCGTGATTCGGTCTGTACCCCAACATGTCTCCCACATAAAAAACCTGGTGAGGGAAAAAGAGAAAATGGGTTGCTGGAGAATGTCTGCAATTGGTATGCCCATCAAGTACAATATGTCCCTGCTTAAAATGCTGCTGCACCTGTCATTACAGGAAGAAATACGGGCCTTTCGCTGTGTTCACACTGAGCTTTTCCTACTTAGATTACTCTTAAATAGGCTTCAGGTGCATTAATGCGCTGGAGAAATTATGGCCTTACGCCATTTCTGTCAAGCCTTTCTTGAAATAAAAAACAGATGTTCCCGTACCTACAGATGACTCATTACGTCTCACTCTTGAGATAATGAGAAAGATCCTCTATGTTCTCCAAGCTGTAAATCTCTTAATAAAGTGTGGCGGACAGTAGGTATCCAGCTGAGCACACATCTTGCTTTGTTTGCTGGGTAACGTCTGCTGCCTGCTTTTCCAGTTGTGTAATATCTTTGTCTCCAGCAGTGATCTGTGCTGAGTGTGTGCTGGCTGGCTTTTAACAGGTCTGGATGCTTTGTGCTGGGCTGGTTTCCAAGGAGACAGTCGTAATCAGGGGAGAGTGGTCCTGAGCTCCTCTGATTTATCAGCAGTATTCAGGGTGGGTGGGTGGGTGGGGGGGGGGGCAGGGTGACGGGGGCGTGTGTTTGAGGGGTAGGTGGTCAATGAAGGGCAGAGACTTAAACACCCTGCAGCATCTGAGCTGCAGTGGTTCACACTCAAAGAGCCAAAGATTTCCTCAAGGCAGCAAATTGTCAGCAGCATTTCTGTCTGATGGGCTAAACCACTGCATCGATTGGATAATACCTGTGTTTGTCCTTCCCTGGGTCTCAAGGGTCAGGTCGGCCTCCATAGCTCTGTATCAGGGCATCAGGGACACCCTGCCCTCAATTAACGGTAAAAAAAAGAAAAAAAACAAGCACGAAACCATCCGGACCCATGGTGCACCTGTACAAAGTGTCATGAGTAAAACTTGGCTAACTATATAGCTAGCTACCTATGGCATGTCCTCACCTCTGTAACGTTATTTGTTGTCCTCCGTGTGTCCATACATCTGTATTGGTGGTACACGCTAACTAGGTTAACTAAAGTAGGCGAAAAGCTAACATGTTAGGGTTAGCTAAAGCAATGTTAGGCGATAAAACTGCGCTTAAAAATCTCGTGCCGTTCAAAGTGGTGATTTTGGGAGATGCACGTGCGCATGCGTCATACTAAACGAAGCACCACCTGCGCATGCGTCCCACCAAACATCCCTCTCAGGTCGTTCATGAGTGAGTGAGTGAGTGACCACAATTTGCCACGCATAGCCCACGGCGGCAGGCAGTCCTGCGCGCCGTGGGAAAAAAAAACGGTTGTTTTGTGGTTATACCCCATCTGGACCGTCGCTGTTCTCTCCTGTAGATGGCCTCCGCAAATGACTCCCGGCAGCAGCAGCAGCAGCAGGCCCAGAAGGACGCGGCGGACCAGAACTTCGACTACATGTTCAAGCTGCTGATCATCGGGAACAGCAGCGTGGGCAAGACCAGCTTCCTGTTCCGCTACGCCGACGACTCCTTCACCTCCGCCTTCGTCAGCACCGTGGGCATCGACTTCAAGGTCAAGACCGTCTACCGCAACGACAAGCGGGTCAAGCTGCAGATCTGGGTGAGTTCAGCCGGTGGGGGAGAGGGGAGGGGGGGCCACGGCAGGCAGGGGAATGAGGGTGGCCTCTGGGAGCTGGGGAGTCACGGTACACGACGCACCTGCCGCCGCGTAAGTTCTGGGGCGGATCGGTCTGACGCTGCTTTCCCTCATGATTCAGCCGTCAATTGGAGACCGTGGGAGAAAGTGCACTCTCGGTGATTGGACATTGTAGGGTTATTGTGAGTGAATGCAGACCCATGTTTACAGGTCTCTTTTCCCAGTAATGGGGGAGTGCTTGTGCCCTAAAATACTGCTGTGGTAGCTAGGGAAAGCCAGGTTCCACAGTGTGCTTGCGGTGTTTTATGTGTGCCGTAATTTTGTATTGAGGCACCAGGAGACGTTACTAGCCCATTGAGGTATATGAAGGAACAGGACATTATGCTGCAAACAAAAAAAAAGTACTTCTGAAGCTGAGCATTGGCATACCTTTTCATGGCTGCTGGTCAGTTTAGGAGCTATTTTGGATGGATGAAGTAAAACTGCACCCAAAAAAAGTTTTGAATATGATACATTATTCTGTCCCTACATATTTTAATCTATTTTTCAGCCTCAGATCAATGGACTACTCTGTTACATTTGTTCAAAATGTTTGTGACTGCAGAAATATCCTGCTGGGGACATTTTAGGTCGGATACACCAATCTGTCTTATGCTGTCTGCAAAATCGAATGAACCCTTTGAAGAGTGGTTTTTTGGAAAGTTTTTTCAAAACTCAAAGTCTGTGTTCTAGAACTCCATTGCTTTCTGTTACCAGCAGTGATTGTGACCTCAGCATTAGAATGTTCAGTTAAGAACATTCTAAGCACATAGGCTTTTGTGGTCTTCCACCTTAAAGGGTTAATGTTGACCCCCCAATCAGCCACACTAGAGAGAAGGTTGTCCTGACAGTTGTCCTGTTCTCCCTCAGCAGAATGGTTGGCTCTATCAGACGTGTTTTCCGCTCTGGTGTCTGGTGTAATCCCAGAGAGGCGGGTCCACTGTGTGCCTGTCTTAGTGTACACAGAGGGCGTGGGACCAGCCTGGGCCTCTGAGGGAGATTTCTGACAGACTGGCAGCTGTTAATGATCAGCTCTGTGCTGGGCAGACTGGCCTCTGTAAAAACCCTTTCCCGTTAAGCGCTGACCCTTAGCTCTCCCCATCAGGCCCGTGGCTGCTGCCCATGCTGGTGACTGTGGCCAATCCTGGAAGATTTCGGCTGAGCTGGATTAGAGTTCCACCGCCTGTCAGCGGTTTGGTGTCCACCTCTCGTGGCTCAATGAAAAAGCTCCATCAAGGGAAATGTAGAGCTTGACTGTAGTTTTAGACGGGGAGCTCTGATGGCCTCGCATGGAGAAAAGCATTTGCAGTGTATCCCTTGCTTCGCACACGGGAGTGTACACGTCTGTGTGTGTGTGTGTGTGTGTGTGTGTGTGTGTGTACATGCGTTGGTTGCCATAGCGCTTAATCTGGCTCCCTGTGTTTGAAGTGAGGAATTAGTGCGTGGCTCCTGTGGAGAGAATGGGTGAAGCCCAGGCAGAAGTGCAAACATGACGCAGGGGCGTTTTGGGCGGAGGCACCCTGGGCTCCTGGGCCAGGTATTTGCCTGCCTGAGGTCATCCAGGATGTGTGTCAGTGTGCTTCCATTGATGCTGCTGACTGTCAAACATCTGCAGTTCCTCCCTGGCAGGAGCAAGCTGAGCCAAGCCCGGGCCCCTGCCAACACAGAGACCCGGTTCGCTGCTTCATTTTACTGCCATTTGAATTGTAGTGGCGAGTGTGTTGCTGACATAAACACCTTAGCAAGCGGGGAACAGGTCGTTATGAAAACCTAAAGCGCTAAAGCTCTCCTTTCGCAAA
This sequence comes from Anguilla anguilla, assembly GCF_013347855.1. NCBI lineage: Eukaryota > Metazoa > Chordata > Actinopteri > Anguilliformes > Anguillidae > Anguilla > Anguilla anguilla. The sequence continues at coordinate 67,416,109 of NC_049202.1, read as the reverse complement.
CACTGTTTTGTCAGCCAGCGAGAGAGAACGGGTGTGTGGTTTGCGCAAGCAGGCTTGTCTGGATGTGCAGTAGGCTACTGTAATGGCTGCATAAATAGCTACGCCTCAGTGAATGTGGAAAAAACCCCCCACCCGTACAGTCTCCATCGTGCTGAGGCTGTTGATGCGGTCTGACGTTGTGTTATTGCTCAGGTCGTTAATGTTGCTTAGAGTCAGGACTGGGCACAGACCTGCAGGCTGGTTTTACTCAGTGAAACAAAAAAAAATATTAAAAATACAGTAAACCTAAACGCATCTGGGTCTGGTTCTGGTACAGATCTGATAAAAGGGTATGGTATGGAATTACAGACCACGCCTCTGTTTCGTGAAGCCTCGTGGAAACACAATATAGGTTGTAAGTAATCAGTTGAGACTTCCTGTCTTTAAAGCCAACAAGGAATTTAGAGGTTTGTTCATGACTGTCACTGGTGCCTTATTGGACGGAGTGTAGCACCGTGGGTAAGGAACTGGACTTGTAACCGAAAGGTCGCAGGTTCGATTCCCGGATAGGACACTGCCGTTGTACCCTTGAGCAAAGGTACTTAAGCGAAATTGCTTCAGTATATATCCAGCTGTATAAATGGATACAATGTAAAATGCTATGTAAAAAAGTTGTGTAAGTCGCTCTGGATAAGAGGGTCTGCTAAATGCCTGTAATGTAATGTAATGTAATGTAATGCTAATAGACCGGCTTGTCCACCCGCTGAGCATTTCCTCCTCTCTGACCTCGGTTGGTGTGCGGAGCATGCTTGCAGGCGACAGCACCGTCGGTGGTTGTTTCTAGCGGTTGAGAGAGAGCGCTCGGCCCACGCCCGGGAGTCGGCCGCGCTAGTCTTCTCCGAGGCGCCGGGGGGGCTGCGAGATCGACCGCTTGATTCGCCGCTCTGCCGTTTAATGGAGCCGCGGGGACCCTGTGCTTTCACTCGTCCCGCGTAAGTGAATGTGCGCGACGGAGAGAGGCTCTCTCCGTTCGGCTCATGTTTCAGTTCACCCGGAGACGCACCTGCCCAGCGCACGCTGGCTGATGCGTCCTCGCCGTCTTGTTTGTGCCCCGAACGTCGGCTCGGCCCGACCAGATGTGTTTAAATGGCGCTCTGAACAAAATGGCTGTTGCAACAGAAGGCAGAGCAGGCGAATCAGAAGAGTTTTGGACACGGTCTGGAAGATCTTGTGGAGAAAGATTATATAGATCATAGGCATAAAGAAACTGTAGAAAGAAATTTTTTTTAAATGGTTGCGCAATTAAGTGGTTTTTGACCTGAGCAGGAACTCCCTCAAAAAGATAAATCCCCCGTGTCACGAAGTTGCGAGATTCTGCGGCGTCTGATATGAATATTTCCTGGAAGTGGCAGCGCTAGAATTGCAGGTAGGCAGGTCATATGGGGTGAGGTTTGGGTGGAGTGCAGTCAGGTTCAGACTGGGTACCTGTGTGTGTTCAGAGGGTAATCACCTGAGGCTCAGGCTTCCCCCAGGACTTCATTTAGCTTGGCCTAAATTAAATAAACACACTTTGTGCTTACGTTGAGTCGAATATGTTTGTCCCAAAATATAAATCCCGGGTGTGAAAACCACCCTCACTCTCAGACACACATCAAAGCGACCAGGTGTAGTCGTCAAAGTGGAGGTGGATCCCATGGAAAGCGTCATGGCATGGACAAGTGTTGATCATTAACAACTTGTTGGCATCAGCCTTGTGGCATGAGTTGGTGGTATCACCAACCCCCCCCCCCCCCCCCCCCCCCCCCCCAAGGATCTTCTTAGGAGCATTCAGAGCAAGTTGGTGGACTTCTTTTGGTCAGGTTATCTCTGCCTAAGGGACTATGCAGGAAGGCTGGTTAGGTGGCAGCATTCCTTCCTCAAGCAGCCCTGTGTTTTCTGTACGTGAGGTGGCCTGTTACTTAGGATGGGCGAAGGATTGCGGCTTGATCACCACTGGTTCGTCATGAGCTTAGGCGGCGTTGATACTGGTGCCATTATGCTTCACTGGCATGTGCTTGAAAACTCAAGGTGTGGGAGGAGCCCCTTTTCCCCAACCCACTGTTGCCATTAGCAATGCTAGACTGAGCGGCTCTGCACATTGCATGGGCAGGGGTATGTAAGGTGGCTCATCAGACTACTGGAGGGTGCTGGGGGCTGGAGATCAGTTTAGCACTTGGCTCAACAAACAGACGTGTGCTGTAGAAGACTGTTGGAGCAGTTTTTTGGTCAGTGTCCAGTGGGCTTTACCACTGCAAGTCACAGATGGGCTGGAAGACGCCTCACCTGGTCCCTTTGAGCCCCCCCCATACAGGTATCACTGGCAGCGGTTGAGTGGCAGGAGGGTCCAGGGAAGCTCTTGACTTCTGGTTCCCCAGAGCTGGGAAATTTCCAGAATGTGAATAACAAATCACTGCACGTGGCATGCACAAAGGTTCGTAATATGGCGGGTTTAACTGATGCAAAAGGAAACCAGAGGCAGGCTGATGTGGAGGACCGCTCCTCCACTGGCCACAGGTGCAGGGTGTCGTACAAACAAATCTACCAAAGAGGTGAGGGGACCTCAGGAGGGAAGGAGGGAGAGATAGAGAGATAGAGAGGGAGGGAGGGAGGGAGGAATAGAGAGCGAGCGAGCAAGCGAGCAAAAGAGAATGGCTGAATGTCATCTGGGCAGTGACACATGAGTTCGTGTTTTTGTTTATTTAAGAGGGGAGGGGGAGGAGTGGGAATCACACTTTTGTAGGCATGGCAACGGCACAGGTGCTGATCCCAGCATTGTTTTCTGCACTATTCATACTGTGTCACAGGACCATGTAGACTAAGACAAGCGCATTTTTTTTTTTTTTTGTGGCCCACCCCTGCCACGTATGGTACTGATACTTTGAGGTGACCAGTTATCTCTGTGCCTGTAGTTTTCCTTAACTGCTTGATGTAGTTGTATTCCCATAATGTACAGTAGTGGGCCTTTGTGAGCTTTGCATTTGGGACAGGGGCCATCCATATGTAGATTATAGGAGTGTAGTATTGCCTGATAAGTGATTTAAACTGGAGTAGTTTATTGATGGTTGTTCTGAAATGTTGTCCTGCATTTTTTCCTGGCATTATGACCAGTTGAGTCAGGCTGGGGGAATATTTTGGCCCTCAGTCCAGCGCAGTTGTCAAATGAGTGATAAACTGCTGTTGTAGAAATGCTGTAGCTTGTTTTTACCTGCAGTGTCCGTAGTTCTGCTTTGTATATGTACTACATGGCCAAAAGTATGTGGACAGCTGACATCCAACATCTCATCTAAAATTATGGGCATTAATATGGAGTTAGTCCACCTTTTGCTGCTATGACAACCTCCACTCTTCTGAGAAGGTTTTATACTTGATGTTGAAGCATTGCTATAGGGATTTGCTTCCATTCAGCTAAAAGAGCATTAGTGAGGTTGAGCACTGATGGGGTGATTAGGCCTGGCTCGCCAGTTGATCCCAGAACTGTTGAATGTAGTTGAGGTCAGGGCTCTGTGCAGGCCAGTCACGTTTTTTCACACCATTCTCGACAAAAACATTTGTATATGGACCTCACTGTGTGGCAGGCATTGTCATGTTGAAAAAGGAAAGGTCCTTCCCCAAGCTGTTGGGGAAGCACAGAATTGTCTGGAATGTGATTGTATGTTGTTGCATTAAGATTTGCCTTCACTGGAACAAAGGGGCCTAGTCCAAACCATGAAAAACAGCCCTAGACCAAGGGGTGTCCAGATACCTTTGGTCATATAGTGTATATGGGGTCTGGTCCATGAAATTTTGTATATAGGTTGTTGGTTACCACAAAGGTGCTTAGCTCACATGTTGAAGTGAAGCTTGAGCTACGGTACGCAATCAGAAAACGATCAATGGTGATGACGTTGATCGTGAAACTGAAACGGAAGAGCGCGGGGCCTGTCCCTCTGTCCTGTGGGCCCCAGACGAGGGAAGATGGCGTCATTGCGCTAATTGATGTGCAGACGTGTCTCCTTTTGTCTCTAAAGCCGTATCTCCCATGACCACTCTGACCCACGGTGAACGCACGCACGGCCGGAACAGGCAGCGGCTCGAGTGACCCTCTGTTACCTGGGCAACCCCCCAAAGTGATGTCAAAACCTCATGCGTAAATTGGGACTTGAGCCCGGTTACCAGGTAACAAGATGAGCTGGTTACCATGCCACTTGGATTCACTCGCTGATTGCCTCAGATTATAATCGGGTCCTTTTTTGTAGTCTCATTTATTTTTGGACAGTATCCGTCTCTGTCTCTGCCTGTTTTTGATTCACGTGATTGGGCAGATTAATGATTTGGAGATCTGTGACACAGAATAAAGCTCTCTTTCACACAAATGACTGTGCAGGTGTACTGTGGTGTGTACTGTGCTGGCAGTTGTATTTAAACAGTGAGCTCCATAATGTTTGTGATGGAGGCATATTTGTTTTCTTGTTTTGGCTGTGTACTCTCCACGATTTTAGATTTAGAATTAATTCAGCTGTGGTTACAGAATCTCAGCTTTTATCAAAGGATATTTTTATACGTTTTGGTTTCACCATGTGGAAAGTACAGTTCTTTTTATACATAGCCCCCCATTTCAGGTCATCATAATGCTTGGGACAAATGGCTTCACAGGTGTTTATGATAAGTCAGATGTGTTCAATTGATTTCTTAGTGTGGATATAAGAGAGCTTTCAGTATGTAGTCTTGATTCTAGGCTTTTGTTTTCCTTTGGAGTCTGTTATTAACATTGAGGAAGTCTAGGAAGCCATTATGAGGCTGAGAAATAAGGCAACTAGCCTCTAAAACAAGCAGGAGCTGAAGATGGCTGCAGTACGGGCCTGGCAGAGCATCACCAGAGAACCACCTGTGATGTCTATGGGTCACAGCTTTCAAGCAGTCATCGCATGCAATGGATATGCGAAAAAAAAGAAGTACTAAGCACCGCTAATTTAGTTTACATAACATTAATATGTCCGAAATATTGCGGTGGCCTGAAATGGGGTGTCTGTGTATAATAAAAGGGGCGTCGTTTCTACATGTGTATAAAAATACCCTTGAATAAAAGCTGAGAGTGTGCACTTTCACCGTACGTACTGTGAGTTTTGGGACGGCTCAAAGAAAGGACCGTGCCGTCGGCATCCGTTGCCGGTACAAATACGCGTATCGCTAATGGCCATGTCTGTTATCTCCTCGATGCGAAAAATCTTAGACTAGTAAAAACAGGCTTTGTTTTTGCAGCTCACTTCCAGGTCTTGTTGAGAGACGTTGCTCACGACGCCAGTGCGGTTGGCTCCAGCGCAGGCCTTTCCGGCACCCGTTTCAGTGTATGGCAACGGTACCAATACAGTCAAAATACGCCAGTTATTTTTTTTTTCTTTTCTTCTTTCTAATGGCTCCCTACGTGGCATTTTGTTAGCCTGTTGTGTCATTTGGACAGTATTTTAATGTTTTGTGGACGAACTGGGGACAGTTGACTTTGCTGCTGAGTCACTTGAGATCAGCAGTATCTCGCACGCTTAGTGAACGACCTGGAGCCTGCCCGGTTTTCAGGACCATATAAGCCCCCCCCCCCCCCCCCCCCCCCCCCCCCCCACCCCGTTTTTTTTTTACTGCGCAGTATCAGGCTCCAGTTTGTGCAACATGGGGGCACAAAAAAAACTGCACCTCTGGGATCTGGTCATAAATATTATTTTAGATTATTTATTTAGTTTTTCACAGTTTGGGTGATGTTTTTAAACTGTGAATTTGTCTCTTCCATTGTTAGGACTCATTGTGTGTGACTCGCAGGTGTTAAGGGTCATTCTACGCTGTCGCAACATTTGTGATGTGTTGAAACTACTTCTAACATTAATCATTTGTTCAAAATGCTAGTAATTGGTGTCTTTTTACTTGTACTGTCCATTTGGTAATTTTAGGACCTTCAGTAATACTGATTTTTCACTTGTGTTTTGTGTAGTAAAATGGGTCTTAAATCTCATTTCATTTGGCATTTAAAAGATCTTTAAAAGTCTTACAATTCATTTGATGAAACCTGCATGAACCCTGAATGTTGGGTTGTTGTAATGCCAGGCTGGCATAATGTTGGCTTGCCGTAATGTTGGGTAGCAGGATTTCTGGGTTGCTATAATGAGTTTCTGTAATGCTGGGTTGGTGTAATGTTGGGTTGTTGTAATGTTGGGTTGCTGTAATGTTGGGTAGCAGGATTTCTGGGTTGCTATAATGAGTTTCTGTAATGTTGGGTTGTTGTAATGTTATAATGTTGGGTTGCTGTAATGCTGGGTTGTTGTGTGTATGTCGACCACAGGACACAGCTGGGCAGGAGCGCTACAGGACCATCACCACAGCCTACTACAGAGGAGCCATGGGCTTCCTGCTCATGTATGACATCACCAACCAGGACTCATTCAATGCTGTGCAGGACTGGTGAGTTTGGAGAGTCTCCTGCCCATGTGTCTGTCCTCTGCCTCTCCCTCTCTCTCTGTCTCCTACCCCTCACTCCTTTACCCTTATCTCCCTCTGTGCACCATCTCTCTCAGTCCTCTAATCTTCACGTGCCCTACCCATCTTTATTCCTCTATTCCTCTGTCCTTCTCTCCCTCCGTTCCTGTCTCTCTGTCCCTCACACCCCTCTTTCCCCATTGCAGGGCGACACAGATAAAGACGTACTCCTGGGACAATGCGCAGGTGATCCTGGTGGGGAATAAGTGTGATCTGGAGGATGACCGGCTCGTCCCCACTGAAGAGGGCCAGCGGCTGGCAGATGAGTTAGGTGAGCTTACGCCTACTGGCTGACCTGCAGAGCACACGCACACACACCTGCACGCACATACACACACGCACCTACAACCACGCATACACATACACGCACGCACATACAACCACGCTTACACATACACGCACACACGCGTACACGCACATACCAGCACGCATACGCACAGACACGCACACATACAGACATGCACATATAAGCAGGCATACACACACATGTGCACAGACACGCAGATACATACACGCACATCCACGCACACATACAGACATGCACATATAAGCACGCATACGCACACACACGCGCGCACACACTCTCTCTCATTCACATTCAAATTGGCTTTTTTTGGTATAACAACCACACACTTACGTTGCCAAAGCAAATTCAAAGCATTCAAAGTTTTATAGTTGTACATAATTAATTTCTCTCATTTATTCTTTCTATCTTTCCATCTTTCTCCCTCTGTCCCTTCCTCCCTCCCTCCCTCCAGGTTTCCAGTTCTTTGAGGCCAGTGCCAAAGACAACATTAATGTGAAGCAAGTGTTTGAGCGTCTGGTAGACGTCATCTGCGAGAAGATGAACGAGAGTATGGATGGGGAGCCCAGCCCCCTAGCCAATCACCGGGCTCCTACCCTGCAAGACACGCCCCCTGAGAGCCAGGGTGGCTGCTCCTGCTAACCTAAGCTCCGCCCCACTGAATGCGACATGAAATAACCCCAGAACACAATAACCTGAGATGACACACTAACCCAACGCCCTCATTTGGCCCCCCCTGACAGTCCCCCCCCACCATCCCCCACCCCCTGGATGTACTCCCTCTGATGCCAAAACATTGAGTGACTCTTCCCCCCCAAGCCTCTTCATCCGCTTCATACAGCTCCTCGAATAACCGTGTTGTTGCCTGAAACTCGTGTGAAATGCACGCTATCTTGCCTGTAATGCTTTCTAAAATGTACCACAATTTCCCTTCCAATTCCCCCTGCCCCCCATATACAAGTTCATCAGCTTTGAGAGTCTGCCCCTCCCATTTTTATTTAACACCATGCCACCTGTTTGAAATAACTGAAGGGGGAAACGGCAAACACTGTGAATGCTCCCCACCCGTCTGGGTTTCCACTACCCCTGGAGCCGTGTTATTCTGCCTCTGTCACCATGAACACACGCTGCTTAGTGTCCGCAAAGCAAGTAGCAAAACCAGAAGACTTAGTCGTAAACACTGTTTCAGCACTCTTGCACTACTATCGTGTTTTTATTTTTAAGAGATAATAATATACCTAACACCCGCCGCACGTCCTTTTCTCCGCGTTTAAACCGTCTCACAAGTGCACGAGAGCGGTCCGCCCGAGCTCGCTCTGACCCTCACTGTGCGTTTAAGTGCCCGTGGGAGGCACTTAATGTCATGCCGTTTCCCGAAAAAAAACTGCGCGGGTGTAGGTACCGGAAGAAAAGCGGCCTGCCTCTACCGGCGGGCTTTGGTGGAGCCGAGCTGCGGTCGTCAGCGCTCTGTCAGGTCGCACGGCGTCTGCGTAAGAAGTGCCAGTTTGACCTGCTTCCGCGCTGTGAAGGTCCCGCCAAGCTCCTGTGACTCACCCGATTTGCTTCGCAAATGAGTCGTTTTACTGGAAAAGCATTGAGAAGCAGGATCCAGCGGGTTTCTGAGTGTTTGGAGAGACGGGGGCTTTATTAGAGCCTTTGAGGTGTGCCTGTGAGACCTTGTGCACATTATATGGCTTTTTTGGAGGGTCATGTTTTTTTTTTTGCTAGTAAATTAAATTAAGGTCCCAGAGGATTGTCAGCAATGTTGTGTGCTGACATTTATATAAATATTTTATTTTATTTTATTTTATTTTATTTACAGGTGATGTCTGTTTGGATTATTAATATTCATACTCCCTAAATTTTTGAATGTAGCGATGGATATTGTGCCAGGGAGGTGTAGCCTTACAGTTTAATAAAAAAGTATAGTTTGCTTTAGAGTGCAGTGCTTCCTCCTAGTGGAGGCTGAGTATTATTGCACAAAGCAATGTCCTGGTTTTGACTCTGTTTCTGTTGGGGTTTTTTTGTCTAACTTAAGCCCTGAATCTAGTGCTTTTTAGAATTCCCCTGACATTTTTCATGTTTAATGAAGTACAACAAAATTTCTGTATTGCCCCACACTTTTCCCCCTCTCTGCCAACCCATCTCTTACACAGATGCTGGACAATGGTCACCCTAGTAATCCTCTGAATGTTGGCAGCTGGACAGAGCTGACTTTGCTGCTTTGCAGTGATAGCACCAACAGAAATGTTTATGCCAAAATTCTCTACTAGTGGGTGGTTTTATCATGACTGACCAAGTTTTACGTTGTGTTATTTCCTGAATTCTTTTAGGTTTTCAGGAGAGTGGTATTTTGATGTAGTTAGTCTCATATTTTCTGAACCCCCAGACAACAAGGTTAACTGTTGACGTGAAACCGTTCAAGCCTCTGGACAGGAACATAATTCACATTGAGGCAGAAATGAAATTAAAGGTTACTAAAAGACACGAGCCATGTGGTTATTTCTTTTAGTAATACGGTCTTTTGAGTTAAACTGAAAGAGCCAAACCTGTATGTGTGTGCATGCACGTGTGTGCACTGCCAAACCTGTATGTGTGCGTGTGTGCATGCGTGTGCGCACCACCAAACCTGTGTGTGTGCATGCAGGTGTGCACTGCCAAACCTGTGTGTGTGCATGCATGTGTGCACCACCAAACCTGTATCTGTGTGCATGCGTGTGTGCGCCACCAAACCTGTATCTGTGTGTGCATGCATGTGTGCACCACCAAACCTGTATCTGTGTGTGCATGCGTGTGTGCACAGCCAAACCTGTGTGTGTGTGTGTGTGCATGCGTGTACCTGTGTTCTCTATAGTTTATCGAAGCATGGTCTTTGGCTCATACAAAACACCAGGAGTCCTAGTGCGTTGTGTTCGTTGGAATACTGTTGTTTTGCTCATTCAGGAACAGCTGGATCAGTTGAATGGGACAGTTTATACTTCATGCAGCAGTATGGTTTCCAATAAGCACATTGGCTTCACCTAATCAAGTAGTCGAGGGAAACGACCAGTAAAGGCTTAGATGTTAACACACTGGAGACTTTGCAATGTTGTAGGTGCGTTTTCGTAATTTAGGTTGACCATAAGTGTTGATTAGCCATTTCTTAAAGGTAAGAGGGAACACATGCTGCATCTTACGATTCTGCTTTGTGCGGCTTTGCTTTCTGTATTTTCGTGGCTGAAAGCAAAGCCAGTGGGAGATGTGGGGTTCCCCACACTGTCCTGATGAAACCCGCAGTATGGAGTAAGGCATTTCAATCTCTGGAAGTGTTTTTTGTGTTCTTTATGGATTCTTTATGTATTTTTAAGCTTGTCCATTTCAAGAATGCCAAACCACAAGGCAAAAAATATAGCACTATATTTTTTATGTCTTGTTTTTGTTTAGAATATGAATGTATTTGTCATTTAGCAAGAAACATGTACATGAAATATAAAGAAATATTTGTTAAAACAAAATAAAGATTGTATTCATTACCAGACGTTCTGCTGTGCTTTAGTGTATTTCTCATGAAAATGCTCAACATTCAGTCCAGGTTAAAAAATTTAAATAAAATAAAAATGTAAATATCTTACTACACAAAACACAAGGCTGCATTTTCCCTCACCAAAAGAAACAAACCACTTCCTGTACTGGTGGCCTTTCCTGGTCTGTTTAACGAACCCACACCATGCCAAGCTGGGTGTTAGTGTTCTGTAGGCTATATTGTAGTCGAATTTCCTTTTCCTAAATAAGGGAAAATAACGTTTAAGATATGCTTATTCACATCATGAACAAAAACTGATGAAGAAAAACCAAGGCACACATCTATAGATGCACATCATAAAGTGCTTTTATTCCACGTTACAGGAAACAGTTAAAAAATTGAGAGCATGCAAATCCTATAATTACATCTGCAGTTCGCTACAGTGATTTGCTAAGATTACACCCTCACCTTTTTGCGTAAACCTGAAGTTTACGTATAAACTACCCACTGCAGCAATACTGACTGATGATCTCAAGTTTGCAACATAACTGAACCTAAATACCAGAGAAAGTTCTATAAAGCGGGAAAACTCAAACATGGCGCATATCTCTAATGGGGAGGCCTGCAGGTCTTGAACTGCTGATAACGTAAGCTACGCGCCAAAACTGAACGCTGTAACTTGCTGATAAGGGCCATTTTCTGTTATGTTACTACAGTGTCCCAAAAACATATTGCACATGTGCATTTTTGGCCACGTATCTGTGTCCAATATATTCAGTGACGTAGGTAGGATGCGTAGAGTTCCTTCATTTTGATGTTATGACTTGCTCACTTACCTACGCTACCGGTACCATATTGTATTCGTGCATTTTTCAATATTATAATTATTGCTACAATTACAGCTTTTATCTGGCTATATGTGTCATACTGTCGAACAGTGCATTTACGCAACCAAACTATTACCGTCGCAATTTGCAGCCAATTTATTAACCTGTGCGGTCGTATTTGTTTATTTGTCTGGGCACATGAGGGGGCGTATTTCAAGCATAAAAACTCATCAATGGTTCGGTCGTATTTCTCTGTTTAAAGGTGTAGTTTTTATGCTCCTCCCCCAAAGACCTGAAAAGGGTAAACAGTTTGGTTTGGGAAATGTAGGCCTACGACTGCTGCACACGTTATCTTCGGTGACACACGTAATATCGTGTGCTCCTTCATATCTCTCCAAGCAAGCTGTCACAACTCTAGTGCTAGAACTAAGGCGGCGTGTAGCGCACGAGTTCTGTTATGGTGAGCGTTACGGAGGCATATTATACGTTGAGCTGGAAAAATGAGTAAAGTTCCACAATTATATTACTGTGGTTTATTTATATTTTTTTACTTTCAAAATGGTTTCTTCGCCCAAAGTGACCGAGATTTGGAGACCAAAGGTACGTATACAATTTAATATTAAAACCTCTACTTTTCAGAAGACGTCTGGTATCATTTCTAGCCTAATATTAAATAAACAGTTTGCCTATATCTAGTAAAGTAAATTGTAAAATTAGGGCTAATTATAGCCTTACCTGTAAACTGAAAAACGAGTTACACTTCCTCTATTACTGTAATCTTTACTGATGTACAACGGTTTGACAATAGCATAGCCAACTGTATGCTACTTCTTGAGCGCTGCTTTGATGTCGACAGTATTCAGATAAACATGCTTTTGAGAGCGCGCTCGATGCGCAGTGGACGAAGGTTAATCTAGTCGTCTTCCAGATGTCTGTAAACTAAGAAAAGGGTGATTACTGTAGAAATCAGCAGGATTATTGATGAAATTGTTTCTTGCCATTTTTCTTTCTCGCTGTTTTTATTTCTACATGTAACCTAAAGTAAATTTAAAACGCATTTATTGTGTTGTGCCGTGACTCCTAATCCAGTTTCCGTAGACGAATATATATATATATATATATATATATATATATATATTGTTTTTTTTAATGATAATCAATATCACGTTTCATAAGCACGTTTTCTATCAACACTGGTTTAAGCGGTCTACGCATTTTCAAATGGTTAAAACCTATGTTACTGTGGTCATGAGATAAGAAATCGTTTTGCAATTAAGTAAAAATGGAACTACAAAAAAAAATAATAATAATAATAACTTTGCTATTGTTCGGACGGGTTTTCAAAGTCTCCCATATCCCACAGTGGCCCTGTTGCTGAATGCTGAGCCTGCAGACCTAAAATGCTTTGCCTCAGGGAAGTACGACCTAACCTGCTTTTGGGAGGGTAACGTCACTCCTGAAGAGTACACCTTTAAATACACATATCAGTGAGTTTCATTTACTTTCATATTTTTTAAAAAATTGGATACTATAGATTATATTTTAGGTTTTTGAAACAGCTTTTGGGATTGTTCAGTGCCTTTATGGGTAAATGTCTACAAATGTACTTTTTGAAAAGTAGGTTCCTCAGTGAACTGTATACTTTTTTATTGCTGTGCCTGTGTTTTATGGTACCTGTTGTGGAAAGAGTATTCTCCTGATGAGAGGAGATTAAAGTATCTAAATGTAATGTGAACTTCAGAGCTACTTTTCAAATTTTGACACGTTAATCCTGGAATCTCATGGTTAGTTAGAGTTTTTACATTTATCAGCAGCTCAAGATGATTTTCAAGTTCTGTTAACCTGTTTGTGTTCTGTTCCATTTAATTCCTCTTTGTGACCCTGCAGAAACGAGCAGAGTATGGACTGTGCTGTGAGGGCCCAGCCAGTAGGTGGCGGAAAAACACGCTACTTCTGTAAGCTGTCCAAAGTTCTGCATTTTTTTCCTCTGGATCTCCACGTGTTTCGGGCCGGAGAGCAGATCTTCAACCGAAGCATACTCGTTGACCGCGTGTGTGAGTTGGCGGGCTGTGGGCTTGGCTGACATTTTCGTCAGTCTCATCTACGTTTCTAAGCATGGCGGGTCACGCACAGCCTCTGACAGTTTCTTCACCTTTGACCCCACAGTTCTGCTGGATCCTCCTGCCAATCTGACAATGACACGGACAGGGAAGCCAGGTCAGCTGAAGCTAACATGGCTGCCCCCTCCTCTCAAGTATATGGACGACAGCATGATGTATGAAGTCAACTACTTCGCCGCTGGCAGCCCGATGGGCAAGGTAGCGTCCTGCCTTTTCTGTGGATATGTCTGAACGCTTTTTCCCTTCTGAGACAGGGAATGTCTGGATAAGTGTGCAGATCATTGTAATGAGGGCAGTCGTGAGACAGGGTGTAGCAGTGCAGTGTAGTAGACTAGTGTAGTGTAACACTTCAGCGGTGGAGTGCTGACATCCAAGGTGGGGTTGCTGTTGTATTCTTAAGTGAGGCACTTAACCCATATTCAGTTTCTTCAGCAAAACAATGTAATGGATATTATGTAAAATTGAGTTGCTGCGGATAAGTTCATCTTCTAATCAAATAACTGAACAGCATACAACATTACATTACATTCTCATTAGTGGCCGCTAATGCACAGCTAAGGAGTTCCAGTTACTGTTTGAGAGTCTAGAGGTGCTGCAGTGTTGCATGGCATTCAGTGTAGAATATAGAGCCTGGAATCTCATTTCACTCATGGTCTTTAGTGTACAGCTACTGATGTACTGTACATGAAGTTCTGTGTGAACATGTATAGGAATTCTATTAAAAGTGCCATGACTCCTCCCTGTCCCTAGAGTTGTTTAGAAGCAATGAGGCATCGGTAACCTGTCTCTCCCTCTTTGACAGCGGGAATTGGTGAAGGCCCAGACAGAGACTACTCTGCGCGGCCTGCAACCAGGCACAAGGTACGAGGCACGGGTTCGAGTCAAATTCGACGGCACCATCTATGACGGGTACTGGAGCGCCTGGACACCCACGGTCTCCATGGAGACGCCTCACAGGGGTGAGTGGGCCCAAAACGTGCTCTCTTCCACAATTGTGAACTCTCTCACTGGTGGCCTTTCTCATTATGACCAAGACAGGGGCGGTGGTGTCACCTCATACTCTGGTTTTAATGGTGCCCCTCTCCTCTGTGAACACTGTAGACACAGACCCACTCATCCTGTCCCTGTGCCTGGTCATCTCCTTCATCCTCATGGTGCTGTGTCTCTCTGTGCTCCTGTCCCGTCGCAGGTCAGTAACACGCCCTCTTCATCCCAAAATCCCCGTGTCATTCTCCTTCTTCCTTACTGAGTTTGAGAGTCTGTAGTTATAACATCAGCACTTCACCAGTGTGTCAACATCTTTTATGCTCGGAAGAAGGATTATTTTCCACTTCACTTTGCATAAAGGCCGTGTCTCCATACCTTGAACTCAGGTTTCTGTTGAAGAAAATGTGGCCTCTTGTTCCGAGTCCTGAAAACAAGTTCCCAGATCTCTTCACGGTCTACGGAGGTGACTTCCAGGTGAGGGGGGGGGGGGGTGCTCATTTCTGGTCACGGGACAGCTGAGAATAGGGACTCTTCCTTGTGGCCTAAAGGAGAGAAAACCAGCTGTAACTCTGTTTGCCACTAACAAACATCTGTAGATATACTTATATGGCCATTTGAGATCTGTCACTTCTGTGCTGTCTGAAATGATTGTAATTTTGACTGTTGTCAGGCTTGGCTGGTCCACAGCACCGGTGGCTTGGGGTGGAGGTTTTACCTGGAGGAACTGTTTTACCTGGAGGAACACCCGGCCCCGCTGGAGGTGCTGTCAGAGGCCAGTATTGGGTCGGCTGTCCCCGCCTGTGCCGCTCCCTCCAGGGCCTTGCGTACCACGGGCGCGGAAGGTGAAGAAGAGGAGGGAGGAGGCGGGAGAGTGGATGCCGGGTTGCCGTACAGTTGGAAGGAGAAACCCCAGGAGCGGTGGCTGTTTGAGCAGCTGCGGCCCCTCCCCTGCCACCCTCTCCCTCCCTTCGGATGCGCCCCGCTGGAGTCCAAGGACGCCTACGTGATCCTGAACCAGGACTCCCAGCGTGACGTCCGGCAGGGTCCCCCGGACGACGTCTCGGAGGAATCTGTGCCGCTGCAGGTCCTCTTCACCAGCCCCGGGACCCCCACATCCCAGTCGGACCTGGGGTCTTTCAGAAACAGCTCTGGGACAAACAGCAGGCTGTCCTCTCAATCCAGCTATGAGGACTCCCACAACCCCTGGCAACCCAAGGTTCCCGGCTACGCTTACTTGACCATAGCGGACTCGGGCATCTACATGGACTACAGCCCAATGAGCTCGGGCAGGACAGTGGGGCCCGGGACGGGTGGCATCTACGCCAACGAGTACGAGAATGAAATCCCCCCTCACGGGTTGCCTCACTCTGGGCGACCCATTCACTCAGAGTGCTGAGGGTCCCGAGATACGCAGGCTCGCAAAAGCGCAGCCAGTCAGTCGTCAGTCTTTACGTCGTTTAGAACTGTCACGCAGTGCTTCACTACTGGACTCAAAAACCAGGAAAAACCCCCACACATCTGAGCCAATGAGTGGGGAGACTGGAAAAGCCACACACATCTGAGCCAATGTGTGGGGAGACTGGAAAAGCCTCACACATCTGAGCCAATGTGTGGGGAGACTGGAAAAGCCCCACAGATCTGAGCCAATGGGTGGGGAGACTGGAATATGACCCCCTGACCTGGTGAGGTGTGTTCAAGCGTCCTCCTGGAAAAGGGTGAGAAACCAGCAAGAGCAGCACATCCACAGACACTAAACAGAAGCAAAAACAGGCCAGCCTGTTTGAGGGAGTCCAGTCAATTAATGAAGCTCAGTTTGTACAGGAAGTCTTGATGGACCGGTCAGCTAGACTTACGAGGTTAAGAGACTGTGAGGTTATTTTCTCTACAATTGTTTTCCTGTAAAGGTGTCTTGTCATCAGACACATCTTGTAGAATTCCTGATAAAGTACTAGCAGGCAATGCAGGACTATGTATCCAGCATCCTGGATAATGCACTTCATATCAAAACTGGCAGCTGTTGTTGATAACAAAGGCAGGTATATAAAAAATTTTTTTTGTAACTTGTACCTTTCTACCTAAATATGTACATTGCATCACTTTATGTCCATGTTAATGTATGTTCACATAATAATGTTTGTTTTTGTTTTGTAGCATTAGGGTTTATTGACTTAGCTAAAAACATCCACTCACTGTGGGGTGCCTGTGGGGATGGTGTATTGATAATAAATATGTACCTGCAATGTACACTACTTTGTGACTCAGATTGAATAGCAATTTTAGCTATTTGCATTCACCAGAATTCGCCCAGAATTCCGATATGACCCT
This sequence comes from Anguilla anguilla, assembly GCF_013347855.1. NCBI lineage: Eukaryota > Metazoa > Chordata > Actinopteri > Anguilliformes > Anguillidae > Anguilla > Anguilla anguilla. The sequence continues at coordinate 67,399,528 of NC_049202.1, read as the reverse complement.
TCTTCTGTTTTTCTTTTTTTTAGCTTTAACCTGTCCACCTCAAATGGATATGTATAGTGTAGTGTTTTCTTATTTTAAACAGTAGGTTGATCACGCTGACTCCATCACAGATTAGGGGATATTGCTAAATTATTAAGTGAGTCAATGTATTATGATCTTTGTAGTTATGAGTGCCTTAAAATAGCATGCGCCATAAAACCACTCCTGGTCTTCCACTGTTATTCTTCTCGAATATTACACTGATGTTCTTCCTTTAACTGATTCAAAGATTGGCACGTAGAGAGTTCAGAAGTCAAATCATTCAGGTATGAATAATTTATTACTGTGATAATCATTTTACATTACTGAGACTATACTTAATGTCTGTCAATTGTATCTTTTTGTGTATTTTAAACTGTCGATTAAAAGATGCAATAAAACACAAATCATTTGGGCATGTTGTTGGATTTTGTGCTCCCATAAAGACATGTACCGTAACAGGAAGTCTTTTCACTGTAGTAAAGCGTGGGTTCAGGCTTCCTGTTTAATTTCTCTGCAGCTATTGTGTGGCGCTACCCGGAGTGACACAGAGTCTTGCTCTCTGAGTGATAAGCTTATCTGGCCTACAAATAAGGGGGCTGGTGGAGAGTCAGGGACGCTGGAGAGATCACTACGGAAATGGCGAGGAAGGTGCGAAAGAAAAAAGCACGCAAAAGATCTAGCGTGGGCTCATTGGTTTTTTTGAGGGGGGGTTTTTTTGGGTTTTTTTTGTCACACATGCACCGAAGGGGATCTCATCAGGGCGGTCAGCTTGACCCACCGTTGTGATGACTTTGTAACGATAGGCCAGGGCAGCGAGCTGTGGGGTTATGCATACCAGTCTGGAGAGAAAACCCTGGGCTGAGATTATGTGTATCCTACTGGGGCAAGAACCACCTCATGGGCACAGACTGACCCAGCGCTTCATATAGGAGCTGGAAAATGTGATCTCATTTACAGTGGGAGGAGCATACGACAAATTCATTTTTTTAATGCAAAAGAAACACTTGGACCATTACCTTGAGTCAATATTCTGAATTGTGAAAGAATGGAAAAGATTACTTTTTTAGACTGACTTCTCATGTCTGACACTCGAGATTGAAAGCAAATTTTCCCATTCCATAACTAGCAAACTTTAACCTGACATGGCAAGTGTAACAAAGACATCTCAATACAGACCAAGCACCTCTTTTTCACCGTGTTTAAACACATGCCCTTGCTGTCCCTGATTCTGCCTGATGAAAGCACATTTGTGGCGGTACACCAGGATTTTCCCTTACTCTTCTGATATGATTCATTTGAGTTTGTGTCGTCATGGAATTTGTGTGTGTGTGAGATAGAGAGAGAGAAGAGAGTGTATTTGTGTGTGTGTGTGTGAGAGAGAGAGAGAGAGAGAGAGAGAGGGAGACTGTTTGTGTGTGTCAGAGAGAGAGAGTGTGTGTGTGTGTCAGAGAGACTGTGTGTGAGAGAGAGAGTGTGTGTATGTGTGTGTGTGAGAGAGAGAAAGAGAGAGAGAGTGAGTGTGTGTGTGTGAGAGAGAGAGTGTGTGTGTGTGTGTCAGAGAGACTGTGTGTGAGAGAGAGAGTGTGTGTATGTGTGTGTGTGTGTCAAAGAGACTGTGTGTGTGAGAGAGTGTGTGTATGTGTGTGTGTGTGTGAGAGAGAGCGAGAGAGTCAGTGTGTGTGTGTGTGAGAGAGAGACTGTGTGTGTGCATGTGTGCATGTGTGTGTGTGTATGTGTGAACATACACACACACCTCAAGGTGTGACTTTGCTCACCACTCCCTCCTCTCGTTTTATATATATAACCTGCTCTTCGGTGACCAACAGGAAACAGATAAAGACCTTTATCTCTCTCTCGCTCGGCTGGTCCTCTCACTATTCTACAGTACCTGGGTGAAGGTAAGAGCACGAGCTCTTTCTAATTCTGTCTCATTCTGAATTCACAGGGGTTATAAGAGTCTCCTTCACTCTAGATAAAGTAACTGTTAAAACTGTGACTTTCATTAATTGACAGCAAACCTGAATATTGAAGGGAAACAGTGAAAATATCAGTCAGACCTTTTCCCTTTGATAAGCGACCTTGTCCTGCTCTCAGAATTCTTAAGCTATATTTACACTTTGATTATTAGTCATACAATATGTACGGTAACAGCTACAGAGGGATGATGTTTTCTTCTTACAGGAAGCACAACCCACAATGGATGAAAATTGACATTAGTGGTCCCTTTACACATTAACGTACAGTTGCTGATGCTCTCTGTTTTAGAGTTGCCTATGTCATTTTGTCTTTAAACTAACATTTTTTGATCCTACAAAATGGCTGTTCTGATTGCTTGATTATAATTATCCCCCTGAGTCCGTGAGATAACCAAAGAAACCAAAAAAGAAAAAACAAAAACAACAACAAAAAAACAAAAACATTTCTAACAGAAATCTACAATTAGTCACTTAATTTGCCTTCACAGTTCGATATTCAATATGATTGCTCTTTCAGCATATTTTTCCTGAAGAAAATGTAAATGGTGTACTTCAGCATAACCTTAAGACAACTTTTTGGGACATTGGAAATGAGCAGAAAAAGCTTACCATAAGCAGGGCAATTATGATGGTAAGAGCGTCTGTGCATAATAAGTCACCGATTTAGCCTATAGACTAATGATCGCTTATCTTTAAAGACACAAATGCAGGTACAGTATATTCTTGAGAGCATGAAGTCTTGGGATTGTTGGAGAGATGTTGCTATGACCTAGGCATTCATTCACGGAGGTTCGGGATTCCCCTGTCAATGTTTACAACCTCCCCTCCTCTGTTTGGTGAATGTTCATCCCAGGCCCGGATGCTATAATCCACTTGTCTCTCATTCTAAATGTGTGTTACAATAAATCCCAAGCTACGTATGAAAGTTAATACTTTCATACTGATAGTTTATACCAAAACTTTACCTTTTCGATGTTTGCTGTTTTAAAGATATTGTTCTTGCGGCATTTATTGTTATTCATATGTCTGCAATGGGAACCCTGTCGACAGACCCCATCCCCAACCTTGCCCACCCCCCGCTCCAATTGAGTCCCTCCCCCCTCCCGTCCATTGGCTCAGCCACCCCAACCACGTTCCCCCTCTGTTTTCTTGACACAACAGCCATCGACCTGTGTTCAAGTGGACTCCAGATATTTCAATTTAAATAATTAACCACCCATGTGACACCCAACCATGGGAACACAGCTGGTTTATCAGTACAAGGAAAAAATGATGGCGTGACATAATCACCGATGAAACGGCAGCCCTACCGTTTCCTTGTTCTCGCTAAGAGGCCAGTAAACCCACAGTGTGCTCACTCAGGCCGCATTTATGACCCATTTCATGTGCTGTCAGTTGCCTTTGTAATGTTTTTGGTAACTTTCTTCTCAGTGGAACACACGGATAGTGCAAATACAGCCGAGAGTGACGCACAAAGGACAATGAAGAATTTACGGCTAGGGCTATAAAACCAGCCAGGAATAGATCCATAGATTGCAGCTGTAGGCCAAGAGAAGGCAGACTCGAAGTGGTTCCTGGTAGCTATATTTTTTCCCCTTGTGATGTGCGGCCAACTGACACTCTCAACCAGGAAACACTTTGTTTCCACGTCCCTGATTATTCTCACAGTAGCTTATTTTATAGCGGGACAATTTGTCTACATGTGATCGGGGTAAATATTATAATTTTACAACAAATTTAAGTTAGGTCAGACAGCTAAACTTAGTTTCACAACACACCTCACTGGCTGTTGACATTTTATAATGGCTGGTTTAGCTTTGTTACCGGTTGTCCACAAAGTGTCCTAGAATATCTTTCAAAATGAAGGGAAAGGACATTAGCATTTTTTTCCTAGCATACAAAGTCACTGTAGCAAGAAGTACCCGAAGACTTGTTCAAGTATTTCCAACTGTAGCATCAGTGTCTTTCTCAGACATTGACTTCTGAATGAACTTTCCTTGACTGGTTAACATCATTACTTGGAAAAACTGATTGTGTTTTTCTTAACAATTCTTCTTGAATATTTGAGTCGGTGTGAAAGATTACATTTTTATGTGGTTTGAAGGCTTTGAGAAATTACACGATCTTCAAGAATTAAGGTAATTCACTTAATATCTGTGTATCAATGTATATCTAAACCGTCCTTATGAATTATTTTCTCTTTTAATTTATTTTCAGAAAGGAAAAGAACCTCAAAATGGATTGCTTCGAGTTTCTAAAAATAATGATGTTCCTGTTCAACGGAGTCATCTTTGTAAGTGTCAACTGTTTTTTTTAGCATTGTACTTGTCTGCATTTCACATGTTCCATTTTAAGATGCCATATACAGCCAAGGGAAACCGCAAGAGCCCTGCTCTCCAGTGAACTGTGGTCTTGTGATAAACTCCCTCACATTGCCCAGATTAAGCCAGTTATCTGGAGTAGCTTGTGTTTCTCAAGGTCACTCAACAGGTGTGCCTGAATGACCGTGACGTTTCAGTTTCTGCTGTGGGGAAAACCTTTTTGTCAGCAAACGCTGTGGAAACTGGCACCACAGATATGTAGATTACAATAACCTATATTTAAAAAGTTTTAGCACACTGGAATCGGCGTGATAGCCATGGGGCTACGTTAGCTATCAGGGAAGGAAACTATAAAATGAACCTGATGTACTGTAAATGGTATTTGCTCAGCTATGACCAGACAGTATAACAATGTAACAGACAATGTAATTGAGACAGCTTCCCTGCTTTGTAACCTGGTTGTTATGCACCTGCATTATGGTCACATTCACATGTAGGTTTGTTCCCTCTCTGTGTACAAGTAGCCGAACGGCAGCGTTTACAGTGGCTGAATAGATTTATGGTTGAGTTAAGTATCTGTGAATTCTGTGAACTGAACTGATAAAGCTTTCATTAGATTAATGTTTGATGGGTCTTGCTCAAACTCCATCCATTTCCTTTCCATGATCGCTTTGGAATCTCACAAATGTGTAAATGGACCATATAAACTCAATGTTGTGTGCAATAAGACCTGCCGTAGACTCCCTAAAATGGCTGCCTTGCGTAACCGCGCGACCATTGCCGTCTCCCCCCCCCCCTTCCTTCCTCAGCTGGCCGGTGCCGCTATTTTGGGCGTGGGGGTGTGGGTGAAGGTGGACAGCAGCTCCCTGCTGTCGGTCCTGGGCAAGATAGAGAGCGCCCCGCCGGAGCTGGACCAGCTGCTCAACGTGGGGTACCTGCTGATCGCCGTGGGCGGCGTGCTGCTGATCATGGGCTTCCTGGGCTGCTGCGGGGCCATCAAGGAGAGCCGGTGCATGCTGCTGCTGGTGAGTTGCTGGTCCTGGACTCCAAGAGAAGGCCACTGGAAAAAAAAAAATCTGAAAATCACACTTTGCCGTCGTCACTGTCTCCAACAGCTGCTGGAATCATTTTGTCAGCCCTGTGAGCAATTTGCAGTGAAGCGATATGAGTGTGGGTTAGTTGGCAGGGCACACGTTTAGGGATGTTATAGTTAAATTCTGTGTGCAGGTTTCTCTTTACACTGCATCACCTTATGTCACCATGTTGGTTTGGGATTTTGGAGGAAGACTCCCAGAGTCCTCTGAATCAACAGCTGGGCTACATTGCTGGTGCTCGACACACTGATGTCTTTCCGAAGGGTCATGATTTCTGTCGATAAAAGATTGTTTTCGATGACAGGGAACTACAGCTGCATGACGAAAGCATTAAACATCAATTTAAATTTTGTTCTAAACTCTGTCTTCCCCATCATCCAGTTCTTTGTGGCGGTGCTGGTGGTATTCATTGCGGAAGTGGCGGGAGCCATTGTGGTCCTGGTCTTTAAACCTCTGGTGAGTCGCAAAATGGCGGTCACAGTCTGTAGCGGGTGAAGGGTTCTGGCAGTTTTGAAACTGTGATGGTTATGTATTCGAACTGTATTTTACAGGCAGAGAATCTGGTTAGCCAGTTGGGTGAAAAAGCTGTTGAAGTCATCAAAAAGGATTATGGAGCAAAACCTGACATCACTGGCCCTTGGAATGTCACCATGGATGGGGTATGACATCATGCTCAGACAGGGCACTTTGAATTATATGCATCTAATGTGGAGTAGAAGGAGAAAAATAACTAACAAACTGAATTAATTTATAAATAAATATGTGTGTACATGATGTGTAGTATGTATTATAAGTAACACAATAATACAATGTAAACTCTTTGCAGAATGGACAGTTATCACAATAGATTCCTGCTGCCCCAGTAAAAAGGTGTCGCTAATTTGTGAATTTCGGTTTGGTCCTTTTAAAAGTTATTCATCACAATATTTCACCTGTGTTTTCTGTTCCTTCCAGTTGAACTGCTGTGGATTTTATAATTACACGGACTTCGATAATTCTCCCTTTTACAATGACAGTGGCATGACCTATCCAAAAGAATGCTGCAGAAACGTCACCTGTAATTCTGAAAACGCTGCTAAATCGGTAATTATTGTCTAATACCATGTTTTTTTTAAATGCAATGTTTTCTATTTCGTCTGTCCCCTCTGTACTTTGACTGCCTCATCCCTGTTTCTTTAGCCTGAGAACATTATTTGTGTTGGCTTTCTTTCCTTGTTACCTGCTGTGACCCTCTTGCGGGCTATTTAGTTATTTTTAAAATTAGCTTTATATTCCTCTTATTGATGTTTTTCAATGACCCTGTCGTTGCGATTCTTGTAAGTTTTTTTTCAGCTATCTCTCCTTAACTCAGCTATATCACCGTTCCCTTTTCATGTGTGTCTTTGTATTTCCCTGGGCTCTTGCAGAACATCCCTGGCTGTTTACCTAGAATGATAAAACTAATAGATGACAACATAGTCATCATAGGAGCTGTGGCACTGGGAATAGCCGCTCTTGAGGTACAGTAGAACAACTCCCACCTCAAAGTCCCACTTTGAGAGAGAAGCATGTTCACACAATCTCTCTCTCACTCACTCTCTCTCTGGATGAATATTAATTGTACAAACTACCACATGAAAGTCATGCGACAGACAATGACAAAACAGAAACGTGTTACTACTCAAGCAGCAACGACTGGCGATCCAGATACATGTTTGTGTTTTTTCTCTTCTTCTCCAGATTGCAGCCATGGCCGTATCCATGTCAATGTACCGCCAAATAGGCGCCAAGTAGGGACAATGCCAGAGGACTCTCGCTATCTTTACACCATTAGCCATAATCAGCAGAGATTCTAAATGAAGGGCCGCGAATGGCTTTCAGTCAAATCAACAGCCATATGTAACATACACAAAAAGTGGTAAGATGCTGTTCGTTGATGTGAGAGCCAACAATTTGATGTGTCTGCCTTGCACGTCGTATTATAACGTCGTGTTTTAACACTTACCTTTTGCATTACTTTTTCTAATCAAGCATCAAACTATTCCTCTTTTTACCCAAGCTGAGCACTGTTTTTATACTGTGTGATGACGTTTTCCCCATCGCATATCCATATCACAACTGTATTGTTTTATATTCAATAATGATATGGAAATAGTATTACTCTATTGTCTTCAATCAATTTTGCAAATGTACATATATGATATTTACAAAAACACACAAAACAAAAATTACAACATTTATGATACTGTATGTTTTTGATTTCAGTTGTCGTGTATTTCATTCAAATTATAAATAAATTTTTTTATGTCAATAGTATGTACTAGATCATACTTTATTTAAACTATTTTTTGTTTCATTTTTGTCCTGTGTATATTTGTTGCATTTAAAATAATGCTGAATTGAATAAAATACGAGATGAAAAACTGAAATATTTTGAGCTTTGTGTTTCTGATAACCATATCATTTTTTGGTGACTTTTTTCTGACATCCTGGGCATTATGTGTGTTGTAAATTTCTGTAATGAGCTATATGCCATTTAAAAATAATACAATAAACCAATAACACTGCACTGATGATTTAGGTAGAGTATTCAGATAGTGTATGTGCTACAAACCAGCAGGTGCCTATACCTTCCCAGCTAGAATAGGTGTGGAGCCTTCAGATATTTTTAGCACCACGGGATGCTTATTTATCTTAGGAGCTGAAGTTCACTGAATTTCGGGATGCAGCCAAGGAGAGGATCTATAGTCATCGATACCAATTTACATTCTCAAATCTTGCAGATCTAAGCATAGAATCTATAACATTATTATTCATTATTCAGGCTGACATAAACACGTAAATATTTTATTTGAAACTATTGCTGATATGTACATTACAGTGAAAAGAACTGAAATCACCCTTTTGTTTATTCAGTTTCAAGATAAATCAGCCATTCAGTGCTATTGTTTTTCCAGTGTCAGACAATAATGTAAAAAAAAACACTACATGTAATATCAGATCTATCGGTATTTATCCACTCTTTCTTTTGAATACCCTAATACCACTTCAGGCCTTCCATCCTGCCAATTAATAAACAAGCGTTTTCTCAACAAAAGTTGTTACCAAAATTGTCAGTGATGTTATCTAAAAACTCTTTGCCTTCAGAAGTGACTCTAACATTCGAACAAACAACTGCCCAAACCCAGCTTAACTGCCTCACAGATTGCTTTATCATGTGCATCTGAAATGGCTAAATGAGACGTTTCTGATAACATTAGATATAAATTAATTAAACTGCATGAAGAAGGTGAAAGTCAAAGGAAAATAAGTGTAACTGAAGAAAAAAACAGCAGTTTACAAAACTGTAGTTCAAAAGACTCCTAACAACCATGCAAGAACTGATAGATCACTGAAACTATCACCATCACAAAGACAGCACTTACAGATGATGAGAGATGTGGGAAAAAATCACGTTCCACTCTTGCTACAGATCTGAAGATACCCACAGGTGTTTCTGTCAATCCTTCCACTGTGAGAAGACAACTCAATTCAATGGGTCTAAATGGATGCGTAGCTGTCAAAAAACCGCTATGCCGAGAAAAGGAAATAACCAAAAGAGAAGAAAATGTGCACCAAATCTGGACACCTGTGTATAAGATTTTATGGACAGATGAGTCTGAATGAGAGATTTTTAGAAGTGAGAGAAGGCAGTATGTACGCCGTCAAAGCAATGAAAGGCTCTCAGCATGGTGGAGGCCCAGCGCAAGTCTGGGGTTCTAGAACAACATCTGGAGTTGACGATTTGGTTTTGATTGAAAGCATCATGAACGCTGATGACTAAAAACAAATATTGAAATATCATTGCAATACCCCCCCCGGACAACGTTTTATTGGGAGTAAATTCCTTCAGCAGCAAGATAATGAACCCACACGCACTGCTAAGAAGAAGAAGAAGTTTCTGGTGTTCCCAGAACAGTGGATTGGCCACCCCAGAGCCCTGACCTCCTCATCATTGAATATGTTTGGGATTACTTAGATCAAGAGAAGCAGAAAATGCAGCCAAATTCTTTGGCGGTGTTTACAAGAAGCATGGAAAAATATCCTTGCAGATTTCGTCGAAGAACTCAAAGCAGGTTTCCCGATAAGAATGGAAGCTGTAATCAAGGCAATGGGTAGACACACTAAATACTAAAAGTATTTGATACGGTACATAGTTGTGGAGATTTTTGTGTAATTTTGTATTAAATATATGTTTGCTACATTTTTTTCTGACACTGAAAAATAAATAACTTGCACTTAATGACTGTTTCCCAGGAAAGTAAATAAAAGAAAGGGTGGGCTCTGACTTTGCATATGCTAAATCATTATGTTTATAATTTTAAAAATAGCTGAGAATATATTTTAATGCTTGACATGTTCTTAGCTTCAACTTCCGCTGCATGCTGTCGCTAGTTAAAAAAAGGGGTGACTTTATTCTTGCGGACATGATAATGCCCATGACAGGACGTTCTTGCCATTAAGTTGTATTAAGGGTTTTAAAAAAAACAACAAAAAAAACGAATTGTAATATTTTTTGCCAGGTGGGATTCAAAGCCAGCCACAAAAAATGTTGCATTGGAAATGCAATGGAAGCTTGCTTTTGTTCACGAACGCGAGAAAGTGTGTAACATAACCAGTTCAATAGCGCCCTCTTGTGTGAAGTCATCGTTAAAATTTAATGTGCATCCGTAAGGTTACCAACTCCAGCAATGTCATCATAGTTTATGACAGATCCACAAGGGATGAGCTGAGTTTCAGTCTTGGGGAGATAGAAAGAAGCAAATAGCTCTGCTAAGCAAAGAAGGGTGGATGACCTCATTCCATCTGACTCGCTGAACTAGGAGTCAAGATACATACCTTATTAAAGTGCCTTCAAGTGGACAGACGAGGAGTTAGCGTGTGTGTGTGTGCGTGTGTGTCCGTGTGCATGGGTGTGTGTGTGTGTGTGTGTGCGTGACAGAGAGAGAGAGCGCTCCATTTTTTTGAGGAATGAGCTACTGTACGACTGAACAGACACTAGCTGCCTTCTGCCGCCACTACCCCCCACTGGCACTTTTTGTGTTTCCACCAACTCGTGGGAAAGCCAGAAGCAGAACCTATGTGACCATAGCCAGAGCAATTATCAGGCTGTTGTTTCATTGTGTCGTTATAGGGGTCAGACCTGTACATTGTTTTACCAGTTGTTTAATAAATGTACTTACCAATTGTGCTATTCTCGCCGCACGAGCACACTGAACATTGTGTGCTGCACTTAACTTCGTTATAGAATTTGTATGTGCGAGAGCTCTCGAAAGTCTGCCTGGGTAAGAGCTTCTGGCAAATAATTAACTATCTGTACCCAGTAATCGCATGCAGATAAATATATGTGATATACTGGTGATCCATCACCTTTTAAAATCATGAATTAATGCAGCCGGCGTTCTGTCAGCGGCCCGTATGACAGGGGGCATAGCGGTGAACCTGAGTCACTCGAGAGTTGTGCAAGATAAGAAATATTTTAAATGTGTTTGACTTTGGGGCTGTTCCATCGTCTCTCGTGTTCCTTCCCCGCCTCCACTGTGCGTGTGTGCCATATTACAGAATTTCATCGCAATATTCGGCAAAAGTGTCTCGCTGCCCCTTTATTTTCTGCGCAACGCTTGTCAGTCCTAGGGCCCTCATTCGAGTGGAAAGGTTTTCACTAGCAACCATTTGTTCTGTATGTTTACAAATAACATAATTCAAACAAAAAGTAGATTCGTGTTGGCGTGTTTAGATTTCAATATAAAAACAACACACTGCAGCCTTGGCAAATTGATTCCTCGTCTGTATTTTCAGGCGCATTGTAAAGCAACAGTCACAAAAGTCAAATTGCATCTTATTTCCGCAAATGTCGCTGCTCAGTCAAAAACAGCACTGCCAGAGACTCTACCCCAGAGCGCAACTAAATTTACGTGAAAGTTGAAGAAGCGAGTGAAACCTACTCATATTTAAACTGCATTGCACCTGTGCAACGCATTTAAACAATGTTTTCAATTTCAGAAAACTCAATGGTTCGTTGGTAACAATTGTATGGAATTGCGTTATTCACCTTATTTGGTGAAGACGAAAAGGTGTGCGCGTGAGGGAGTGCAATCTTTTGTGTGCCTGCACGAGATGTTAAGGAGGAGTCCACTTATGCTGCAGTATGTATCTGCGCAACTGGAAGGCAGGTACTTCGTGAGTTGGTGCTTTCGGTCGCTACCGTGCGTGTTCTTTTATGGTTCCGCAACTTTTACGCTCATAAAATGTATTGTTAACTTTTCAGATATGTGAGACCGGTGATTTTGAAGAAACAGGCGCGTCAAACAAGGACCGTGAACTAGTCTGCTGGATATTGGAGATCAACGTTGTTTCTTCTGTTATCGCACTCCATTGCCAAGGTGTTTTGGTCAGTTCCCGAGAGAAGATGTCAAACTGCGAGAAAGATGCGCGTACGACCGAGAAGTAAGTAACTTACAGAAACCATTTCCGCCGAAACGCTAACAGGAAGTTCCTGCGATGCGCTGATAAACACTAGTGGAGTCATATGGGTTGGCCTCGACTAATTTCAAACGTTTACGAGATTTGACTTTTAAAATGTTTTAAAGAACAGTTACTGGTGGAGAAAATATAACTTTCACGGTCTACTAGTGTTTTCTTTTGTGATAGAGGCTTCACGTTGAGAATGTCTGCACATGGACTGTGGTTTCCTCAGATCAGGCCATTTTTTTCCAGGGTTCTCCCCCAAAACTGAGCTCAAGATTTTCTGGTTTTTCAAGCCCCTCGGGAAAACATCCTCCGTCTAGCACCATTATAAGCTGCAAAGAAAAGCATTATTACTCGCCAACAGTTAGTCACCACTGCAGGACAGGGTTCTTCTACCAGGGTCTCTGGGTTAAATTCGTCTTGAGAATATGACATATAACACAGAAGAGGTCTGCACTTTTTATGCAGATGTAAAGTCTGATTTATTGAACAGACATTTCTCTTGTCATGGCTTGATCAATGTCAATGCATATTATAACATCATCATCACTGATCAGTGTCACTTGATATTATTATATAGTGGCAGTGGCAAGTGTATGTGACACCTTTTTTACTGCATGGCTAGCTTAAATGAGCTGTGCCAGTATGTAACTGTTTTGTGCTCTAAATCCTGCGGATACAACTATTTTTTTATGTGTGTTCGTATGTGTGTGTGTGTGTGTGTGCATGCGTGTGTGTGTGTGTCTGTGTGTGTTCAGACCCACACCACTCACCCTGCAGGCATGTCTGGAGGAATGCATGGAGGCTGTGGACCTCTTTCTCAACAATCACTTCACCGAGAGCCTGGACAAGCTGCAGCCAAGGTGAGAAGCAGAGGAGCTCATTTCTCCTCTCTGTCGTCCTCCCCACTCCTTCCTCCCTTTCGCCTGCAACTCTCTTCGTCTCCACAATCCTTCCTTACCCTTCTCTTCTCCCTATCCCTACTCTACTCTTGCTGTCTTCTGTGCAAAAATGACAGGGGAAAAGTGAAGGAAGTCTTCCTACATTGAGGAGAGATTGACAGAAACGTGAGTCATATTCTTCTAGAAGAAGAAGAAGATATCTTAGAACCAGAAATTCCACATAATTTCAAACACCTTTTTTCAGTTTATAAATGTACCAAAATGCTTTAGTCACATGGGGGGTTCTGACCCGTCTTTATTGGTTCTGATTTTATGAGACACTTAGTGTCCCTGATCTGCACGTCAGTGAATGGCAGCATGGGCTCTCTGTCCAGGATATGCAGTGTTTACTGAAGCTACTGCCCTGGGCTTGGATAGAGGCCCTGACAAATAATGAACAAGGGTGTGGCTGGAAGGAGATGGAAGGGAGGGAGGGATGCATTGACAGAGAGAGAGAGAGAGTGAGAGAGGATGAGAAAAAGAAAGGCCACAATTTAGAGTGTGCAATGATAGTAATAATGGAACAATAATTTAATCAGGAGGATGTGTTAACTATGTGAATGTCCTGTGTGCGCTTGCGTGTCTACTGCAGGGTGAAGGAAAGCATGTACCACGCTCTGATCTACGCCACTGTGCTGGAGATGCAGGCCATGATGACCTTTGAGCACGATGACATCATCAGCGCCGGGAGCACAATGAAGAGTGCCCAGGAAGTCTGCCACAGGTGGACACGCCCGAGGGGGGCCGGGCGTGTGGGAGTCGATAAACACAGGCGCACAGGCGCACGCAAACACACACACATACACACGCACGGGATACTATGCACAAGCACAGGGGGGCTGGCTCACCATGCACGCACTCACAAACACAAAATAAGGGTAGCGTGAACAGGCACGTGCACGACCCGGCACGTGCACGCAAGGTGCGCTCTGCGGAGGTTTGATTGGTCGTGCCTGGCTCTCCCTGATGCTGAAACTGTGGGTGGAGCACTGGCTGCGCTGACGGTGCTGTTGACTCGGGTAGCGAGCGGTGGCGGTGGCTCTGGGACTGCCCGATTGGGCTTGTTGATGTAAAAGGTGGGGCCGCGGGCAGAAACGCTGTGTAAATTTACGGAGTCCCTTCGCCGGGCGTGCGCGCAGTTCCTCTGCGCCTGCTCTGCTGTGAGAGGGCTTTTTACAAGGTAACCATAGCAACTATCTCTGCTGCCCTGTGCAAATTTGCCTGTATTTACATGCCATCTTAATGGTAGCAGAGTTTGACTATGGAGCCCCGCTCTCTCACACACATGAAAATGCACGTGCTCAGGCACATACATCTGCAGGTGCTCACGCGCGTACATGTACAGTATACTGATGCATTGTCTAAAGCCACCTGTGTGACATCACAGTTGTAATCTTAAATGTCCAGCATTTAAAAAAAAAAAAAAAAACATACAACTAAATCTTTATGGCTGGTCTGAGGTACTGAAAATAGCTGATTTAATTGCTCACGTAAATGTTACTTTTGTAATCCGCTGTCAGGTTTCGGAAGAAGGCAGCCTTGGGTGGTCCTGTCACCAACTTTAGCCGGTCAGCTGGTGACAAGCTGACTGAAGGTATGGGTTGGCAGTGGACCAGTGTTTCCATGACAGACAGGCACGTCTATTGCGCTGGTACTGTGCGAAACTGATTTGTATTAATTGTGCCAGCTTTTTTTTTTTTAGAGGTTTGGGATTATAGACTGTTCTGGTGTCTAGTCCTGGGTGGTGTATGTGCGCGTGTGCTGAAAGTGCCACAGGCTACCATGGGAAGAGTAAATTCTGACCTGTAGTGTAAGTGCCTGGAACATGGTGTCTTTGAAGTGTGTGTGTATGTGTGTGCTTGTGTGTGTGTGTGTGTATGTGTGTGTATGTGTGTGTGTATGTGTGTGCTTGCGTGTGTGTGTGTGTGCATGTGTACTTGTGTGTATGTATGCGTAGGTATGTGCGTGTGTGTATGTGTGTGCGTGTGTGTCTGCATGTGTGGGTGTGTGTGCATGTGTACTTGTGTGTATGTATGCGTAGGTATGTGTGTGTGTGTATGTGTGTGCGTGTGTGTCTGCATGTGTGGGTGTGTGTGTGTGTGTATGTGTGTGTGTGCATATGTACTTGTGTGTATGTATGCGTAGGTATGTGCGTGTGTGTGTGTGTGTGTGTGTGTGTGTGTGTGTACTCGTGTGCATGCGCACGCTCACACTGCTCTGTGTTTTGCAGAGGAGCTCCATGCAGAGTTGTGCTATGCGGAGTGCTTGCTGCAGAGAGCTGCTCTTACATTTCTACAGGTAAAGCAGCCCTGTGTCTGGGTCAGGCTGAGCTCTAATGTCTCTGCACTCCTTCTGAGAGGATGTGCTGTTCCAGCAGCATTTTCAACACATGCATCGAGGCGTGTTCATGTCATAATTCTTAATATCTCTTCATTATTCTACAGCATTATTGACATCGGAACAGCACGTAAGCCTCATCTGGCTGATTAGTGCTCAAATGGCTATGCAGAGGAGGTCTGGTTTCACTGATTTGGCTGAAATATGTTTCACGTGCAGTACAGGACGTTGTGGGCCCTGCTGAAGGTGGTTAGGCAGGTCAATGTTGCAGCGTCCAATTAATTTCAACTGATATTTCTGCTGCCACTTTCCCCCTCCCTCTCTGTCCAGGATGAGAGCCTGGTGAGTTTCATCAAAGGGGGGATGAAGGTGCGCAACAGCTACCTGATCTACAAGTGAGTGTCCCGAGAGGAGACCACAACACACTGCAGGGGCCTGAGTGGAGGATATTTATATCACCACTTTCATTGTTAGGAGTAAATGTGTATAATATGGTACATTTTCTTCTCTCCATCGTCAGAAACCCCCCATCTTTGTCACATTTTCTTGTTTAATTAACCGGTTTAATTATTTATTAATTTTTTTTATCTAGGGAGCTTAATGCTTTCATTCACTCGGCCAATTTTTGCAAAGGACCAAACCACTTGCACTTAGAAGGAGGGGTGTCCCTTGGGATAGGAGCCTTTAATTTGGTAAGTCCCAAAGACTGGGTTTTTTTTTTTCTGAGCTGGAGCAGCGTGTGTAAAACCTGGTGCACCTCATTGCGTTGTGTTCTCTACCAACGACAGACTCTGTCCATGTTTCCTGCGCGGATTCTCAAGCTGTTGGAGTTTGCCGGTTTCTCAGGGGACAAGGTGAGCCCGGCAGGTTTAGCGCTGACTGCCAGTGTGTTTGCGTGCTCTGCCTGTCGGCATCTGTTCTGCATCAGTGCGTTTGTGCTGGACTATGGTCTCGAGAGTTGGTTTGTACTTTTGTGTGCGGTCTCTCAGTCAGGGTGTATCACTGAGCAGTGGAGTCTCTCAGTTGGGTTGTGTGTGGGTGTATACATGAGTGTGGTCTCTCATCCTTAAGCAGTGTTCATTTGTGGATTTCTGTGCACCTGTGCGTGTGTGTATGTGTGTGTGTGTGTGTGTGTGTGTGTGTGTGCGTGCGTGCGTGTGTGTGTGTAATGCGTGTGTGTGTGTGTAATGTGTGTGTGTGTGTGTGTGTGTGTGTGTAATGTGTGTGTGTGTGTAATGTGTTTGTGTGTAATGTGTGTGTGTGTGTGTGTGTGTGTGTGTAATGCATGTGTGTGTAATGTGTGTGTGTGTGTGTGTGTAATGCGTGTGTGTGTGTGTAATGTGTGTGTGTGTGTGTGTGTGTGTGTGTGTGTAATGTGTGTGTGTGTGTGTGTAATGCGTGTGTGTGTGTGTGTGTAATGTGTGTGTGTAATGCGTGTGTGTGTGTGTGCGTGCGTGTGTGTGTGTGTGTGTGTAATGCGTGTGTGTGTGTGCGTGTGCGTGTGTGTGTGTAATGTGTGTGTGTGTATACAGGATTACGGTCTCTCCCAGCTGTATGAAGGTGCCACCTCTCATAACCTGCGCTCCATGCTGTGCGCCCTGCTGCTGCTCTGCCACTACACCTTCCTCTCCTTCATCCTGGGTAACACACTGCCTGCACACTATAGCTGAGAAACACACACACACACACACACTCACACACACACAAACACATTACACACACACACACAAACTCACACATAGAAACGTGCACATACACAAACACATTACACACACACACATGCACTCACAGACTCACACACACACACACATACACACATACACATACGCACCCAAACACACACACATGTGCACAAATGCATTCACACACATATATACGCATGCACACAATCAATAAACAAACAACACATACAGTAATAAACTATCCTGTGTTTGTAACAGTGGATCCAGTAGGATTAGGGTCAAGGTTAGGGTTTTCCGCAGCAATGACCCCTCTCTCTCTCTCTCTCTCTCTCTCTCTCTCTCTCTCTCTCTCTCTCTCTCTCTCTCTCTCTCTCTCTCTCTCTCTCTCTCTCTCTCTCTCCCTCTCCCTCTCTCCGCAGGCACAGGAGAGGGGGATGTGACGGAGGCGGAGAAGCTGCTGAAGCCCTTCCGGGCGCGGTACCCGCGAGTAAGAGCAGCTGCTCCACCCCACACACACCCTCCCGGCACAAAGCACAGGTCCCCACGAACACACTGAGTCCCGATAAGGGCAGCACATTCAGCACTGCAAACACACACACACACTCAGGGCTTCTGTGTGAGAGCACAGCGGACAGGGCACTGAGGCTGGGGAAATGATGGTGAAGTGTAGTGTACATATAACAACAGAAGAGCATTAGCAATGTGAAAAACACTATTGCGGAATCGGCAGAGTAGCCATAGGAACTTCACACAGTGTAGACACACATTAAACAAGCTTGTGTTCAAAGCACTGATCACATGGGAACCAAATCACAGGTTGGACTCTGCCATTAAATGTATCCTAGGAAGCAATAAGGACATATGGACATATACACTGTTGAGTAAATAGTAATTATATGGATACAGCCACTGTACTTGTGTATGGCAGCCTGATTGAGTTAATGTGATTTAAAAAAAAGAGATTAGTGTGAAACAGCAACTAAAATCTTTGGAAAAAATTTATTTAGAATCATAAAATGTGGAATGCAAGTAAAAGCTTTTAGTGCAGGAGTGCAACATCTTGAATTTGTTGTACAGTTTAATCTTTATTCACTGTTCATTTCCCATGACTACGTTGCTGTCATGACAGTGCACATAGCATGGTAAATGGTAAATGGACTGCATTTATGTAGCGCTTTTATCCAAAGCGCTTTACAATTGATGCCTCTCATTCGCCAGAGCAGTTAGGGGTTAGGTGTCTTGCTCAAGGACACTTCGACACGCCCAGGGCGGGGTTTGAACCGGCAACCCTCCGACTGCCAGACAATCGGTCTTACCTCCTGAGCTATGTCGCCTCTAGCAAAGGCAAAGCCAATACTCTAATGCATTACACAAACAAGGGTGTAGGTTTTTATCAGGGAAAACTGTGATGACAGGGCTCTTGAGTGGCGCATCCTGTTAAAGGGCTGTTTCTCGCCCTGTCTTATTCTGTGCCCACTACCAGTGCCTGCAACGCCCTTTGGGGCAGTGCATAATCGGCCTTACCTTTGTCCAAGGACAAACTGAGTTTCAGTCAACGAGAAATATGCATTTTTTAAAAATCAAGGCCTTTTTAGCCTTATTGGCTTATGGCATAAAGCCGCTCACTATAAACGCAAGCTGAACTCTGTAAGCTGGAGGCTAAGTGTTTAGCTGATTGTGATTGGTCAGCCAAGCCACAGGCTTCCTCCCAGCTGAGCACACCGAGGCGGAGGTTAACCGAGTTCCCACAGCACAATCGCCCCGTAGCTACTCATTAAGCGCCCTCAGTTTGCCAGCTGTAATGAGTGACAGATATGCCTCTCCTTTGATTAATATTGGTGTTAGCCTTCCTGTTGTTTTACTGTGTGACCTTTAGTGACACTCAGTGTGACTCAGGGATGAGTGTATGGGAGAAATGCACTCGCTTCAGCTGTGGTATTCCCTGCCATGGGGTACGTGGCACAGTGGTACATTTGGCTTATGAATGGTACAAAAAGTGGTACATTTGGGGAAAAATGTGAGGATGTTGTGGTTGCTCTCAAACGTAACACGGTGGGGGGGGGGGGGGGGGGGTTGGGGTAACACCCAAAATATTCAATCAATTCATAATCTTTCATTCATCATCATCATTATTATTATTATTATTGTTGTTGTTGTTGTCATTATTATTATTATTATTATTATTGTTGTTGTCATTATTATTATTATTCATATTTTTATTTTTAATCTGCCTTTCTCTTGATTTTACAGGGGGCCATATTTCTGTTTTTTGCAGGGAGAGCTGAAGAGATAAAAGGGAACATTGATGAGGTGTGCCTGTCCCAAAAATCCCCACGCTTTACTCAAACTCTACTTTTCTCTGACCGGGCTCCGTGATCCCTTGTAGCTCTTAGGCTGGTGTTTTATAGGGACGGGAGCAGTCTGTGTGTACATGGCGTGCTTTCGAATGTGACCACGCATGCATTTGCCTGTCATGCCCCTCTCTGGCCAGGCGGTGTCGCTGTTTGAGGACGGCTGTAAGGCGCAGCAGGCCTGGAAGCAGTTCCACCACATGTGCTACTGGGAGCTGATGTGGTGCTTCGCCTTCAAGCGCGACTGGAAGATGGCCTACTTTTATGCTGACCTACTGAGTCAGGAGAGCCGCTGGTCCAAGGTAAGGCAGCGGTCTGAGACGCCGGTACCCCTGGGGTTCTCCTTGGGAAAGCTGGGGGGGCTCGTCCGGTCTTATCCAAAAAGAGCCGGCGTCAGCAGCTTGGGCTCAGGTTTTTGTTTTAGCCCGGCGCTGAGACACCTGATTCTACTCATCAAGGTCCTGACTGAATTTGTTGAATCAGATGTTGTAGTGCAGGTCCAAAACAAAAACCTGTACCCACACCACCGTGGGAATACAGGGACACATGATCACTCCCCGTGGTTCACTTTTCTACAAGATTTTTCTTACGAAATTTACTTTCCTTTTTTTTATCTAAATTTCCATGTAAGCATATAATTTAGCATTCTGATTCATTTGATGTTCATTTTTCAGAGCGCAGGTCTTAAAGTGTATGCTTTACTCATGTAATCTAGTCCTTACCCCCCCTCCCCCCAAAAAAAAGCCTGCAGTCCCGCAGTACTGCACGGGATTGGACGTTAAAAACGCAGACCTAGCGCGGTGATTGGCTGAAACGAGCTCTGTTTGAGTGCTGCGGGCGTGCTTTGCGATCTCTTCTCTCCTCCCTCCCAGGCCATGTACGTGTACATGAAGGCGGCCTTCCTCAGCATGCTGCCTCCGCAGGAGGCCCGCCCCTTCGGCGAAAACGAGGTGGAGCTCTTCAGGTAAAACCGACCGCGGGAAACGCGCGCGTGTGCGTTTGCTCCTTTTCAAAACGGCCGCACGTTCACCCGAATTTGACCGTTGAACCGTGCCGTGAGCAGGACTTTGATTTCCTCTCGGAAGCCCGAGCCCTGCCACACGGTCTCTGAGACATTTCTGAGCGATTTCTGGTGGGGTGAGTTTACCCACCGCGCGCGTGTCGTTTTTGGTTAAATAAAAGCACCGCTCTGGCGCAGCGTCTGTTGGGAGACCTGATCGCGCGCCCCGTCCCTCTGCCCA
Source organism: Anguilla anguilla (assembly GCF_013347855.1). Classification (NCBI taxonomy): domain Eukaryota; kingdom Metazoa; phylum Chordata; class Actinopteri; order Anguilliformes; family Anguillidae; genus Anguilla; species Anguilla anguilla. The sequence continues at coordinate 67,379,078 of NC_049202.1, read as the reverse complement.
GGGCGAGCTGTGCCTCTCACCCTTCGTCTCTCTGCACCTCAGGCAGGTGCACTCCCTGAAGCAGAAGATCGCGGGGAAGTCCCCGCCCACGGAGAAGTTCGCCGTCCGCAAAGCCAGACGCTACCGGGCCGGCTGCCCGGTGAAGCTGCCGGTGCCCGCTCTGGTGAGACTACCCCCCCTCCCCCCCCCGCCCCCCACGGCGCTGTACACACATTACCCATCTGCTAAACGTTAGCGTGAGGGGGCTGTGACCGCACCCCTGACGGCCATTTTTTTTTTAATTTCAGGAGATGATGTACATGTGGAACGGCTTCACCATGATGCGCAAGAGGCCAGAGCTGACCGAGGGGATGGTGGAGACGCTGGCCGAGGCGGAGCGCGCCCAGCAGGACACTCCGTGTACTGCAACTCATTACCCTGCATACATTAACCCTTTCCTGTCAAACCGACCGCGCAAAGACTTAACAAGTCCCACAGGCCACAGTGGTATCAGAAGTCTAGATCTCCATACCCAAACTGCTCACTTCATTTCCTGTGTTGCAACTTGCATCTCAGGGCCCTGCCACAACTGAGCCACTAGCGTATCACCACTGCTTAGGCCTTTATCGCAGCCTTGTGCGTGCATTCTGTGCTTCATTTAATCACAATGCCGACCGCAGGTGAGCTGCTAGCACACCACAGCTACCTCAGACACACAGTCAGGCCTCTTCCGGGACCTCGTGAATGTGTCTATATCTGGACTTCAGAACCACAGACAAAGTCTCAGAGTCTTTCTTTCTCTCACTAATGCGCCTGTGGTCCCTCCCCATCGTTCGGCCGCCCCGCGTGACTCTCTCTCCTGTCCCTGCTCTGTGCTTCAGTGAGCGAGTACACGGTGGACGACCGCTGCGTGGTTCTGCTGCTGAAGGGGGTGTGCCTGAAGAACCAGGGCAGGACTGAAGAGGCTGAGGACTGCTTCAGCAAGGTGCACAAGAGGTGAGGAACAGGGCCACGATGAATGGGCCTTTATGTCCTACGGAGACAGTGCGGTCCCAGTGGAAGCCATATATCCATTCTGGCGTTTAGACCGGATAATATCAATGTATGTTTTATTATTATTGCCTGCCACACAGACACAGACACAGACACACGCACACACATGTACACAGACACACACACACACACACACTCACATCCCTGCAAGATTCCAAGAGGGTGTTCACACAAAAAAAAAAAAAAACAATGGCTTGGTTTTCGGATAGGAAATAGTTTTTGGTGTGGTCACAGTGGCAATTTTATTGCTATTCATTACTCAGCGATGGAATTTGCATGACTCACAGCTAAGATAAGGCAGTCGCAGCTGACCAGACCTGCAGCCGAACTGCTTAACGAGGGCAACCTGCATGTAAATGCAACAGATACACCGAGTTAAACAGAGGCCAGGTAAAATGGCCTCACTGGGATCAAGACCAAGGACAACAGACAGTGCTGTGTGCAGAATGCGCCTCTGCTGTAAGAGCATACAGACAGCCTGTGGAAGACAAATATTTGAATTCAAGGACATTCTATCTGTAATTACCTAATGTAAAACTGTACAGGTAATGTACCACCAAGAGTAATGCAGTCCATATGGAGCATTTCTCTGTATGGTGCATGTATGTGGCCTACAGAGTGGCGTGTTAGTGCGGATATTACGCTCAGTCAGGGAAGTGTCCGTGTCCTCAAAACTGCAGCTCTTTCTCCCTCTCCACCGCGCAGCGAGAAGAAGATTAAGTTTGACCACTACCTGGTGCCCAATGCCCTGCTGGAGCTTGGGATGCTGTACACACAACTGGGGCGCAAAGAGCAGGCCGTCAAGCTGCTGCAGAAAGCCAAGTGAGTGTCGGACCTCTGTCGCCATCTGCTGGCCGTGCCAGAGACACACAAGAGCGTGGTTTCGCCCAACCGCAACATGGCTGCTCGCTCATCCAAAAAATATAAACAGGAAATGAATGAAAAGGGTAGTGGGGAAAATTCCCTGACTGGACAATGTAAACTATGCAAACAAATATATGCATCGTACCCAGTGTTCAGAACAGATGACACAAAATAGCTCAATACGCATGTCACTTGAATGAAACATGGAATCAAAATGCACTGCATTACTTGACTACATATTTTTCAATGTATGTATATATATAATTATTTTTTATTATATTTTTAATTTTAATTTTTTATTGCAAATATGGTCACTCCCCCTTTAATCATCACATAAATTGCATTTATGATTTTATCTTTATGTTCTGATATCACGGCCATGTGAACATGACTTTTTTCCCCCTTTGAATCAGCTACTTTATCCTTTCTTTCTTCAGACACAATTACAAGGACTACTCCATGGAGTCTCGCACCATGTTCAGGATTCACGCCGCCCTGTCCAAACTGAAAAGCGACAGCAGCGAGGAGGAAGAGTACACTGAGTTGTAGCGCGCGGCACTTCCTGCGTAGACAGGACACAGCGGCTGCACCTCCACCGTGGCCCCGCCCCCCTTCTGAGCTCTGACCTCTGTCCAGGACCACCCAGCTGCTGGGCCTCAGTTCTTCTCCCTCTGTCTGGCAGGGATCAGGAAGTCCCCCCCCCCTCGAGCCGTGTGATTGGCTCAGCTGAGGCGCAGTAAAAAAAAAAACACGTGCGGGTTACTGTGGCCATTTTTCTTCCACCCTTGCTGGGCGTGATTCAGAGAGTCCCTCCTCTGTCCCTTTCCCCCCAGACAGGGCACAGGAACACCAGTGCAGAGGAGCGTTTTTTATCCAGGACATTGCACAACTTTCAGCTGAATCCATCTGTGTCCATATATTTATTTGATGAAGACATGCAGGAAGTTGCTGGGCAGCCCCTGCTCATGTGTAGCCTGCGTGGCACCAGTGCAGTAGGGGGTCAGTACAGGCCTCTGCAGCCACAGCCCTGCACAGCTTCAGACTCGGGTCCATGGCAACAGAACTAATCAAGCTTTGGTCTGGTTGCCAGGGGCTGGTGTCACACTCTTTAGTAGGCCTGTGTACTGGGGCAGATTGTACTTCTGCGATCTGCTGCAATTTAAAATACCGTGTTTTAATTTCTCTGTGTGCTTTGTCACGAGCAATCCGCTGTAAAGCCATATCCTGGCCTACCCACAATTCCATGTTTAAAGTTAACGCGATCGTATTTGTTACCCTTGTCAGATTCTGTCTACCGTTATGCAGGGTAGACACAGGGCAACGTGTTTTATTGAGAAAGTAGATTCTTATACAGTACAGAGTGCAACTGTAACAGTGACAGGAACATGTGCAACATGCTAGGCTAGATTTTTACATTTAAGATGACCAACAGTTAAGTCTGCTACACAAATCATTGTAATGCCTGTCACTTTAATGATAACTTTATTAAATGTTATGTCTGAAAGGCACTTGAATGTCAGAGGCCCCCACGGGAGATTTTGAAGAGCCCCACACAGAGGTCGCCGCGTCTTCCGCCAGTTTCACAATTAAAGCGTTTTAATGAGCATATTGCCAACCAGCCTTCGCACGGATATCTGGGCTTTTATAGAGACCAATGACTGAAATGATCAGAAGTACAACAAGCACGACACTGGGTATAGTTACACTCCAATGTCAGTCACAAGGAGTTGTGGCACATCACAGGAAAACAGCTAACTATCCAAAGTAGACCAGCTGTGTGCGTGTTTTTTTAAAAAACAGAATACACATAAATGTTGTCTTGCAATGACTTGCACTGAACGTACCCAACTGTCACTGAAGGAATAAAAGGGATTACATAACCTTAACATTTTCTCCTCATCATTTAATTCACTCATGAGGAAAGTGTGTCTCAAACAACCTCCATTGCACTATGACCTTAACTTACGCAAGTGTTACCTCTTTATTCAATGCACACATCATATAATGACTTTGATCATCACAGACATAAATAAAACAAAGCATGCTTCATAAGAATAAAATGAAATACAGTCAGTACTGTTTAACTGGGACTCAGCTAATGGGCAAAGGGTTCAGCAGTTAAAAGGACCTGTTTGACACAGTCTATCGGCATGTTATTTCTTACACAAACTGATCACTGGTTACATGCGCTTTTTTTCAACAGACTGCTTGTCCAGGAGTTCATTTCACTCATACAACAATAATAGCATTAGGCTAACATGACAGTACATGCATCTTTTTGCGCCAGCACATGTAAAAACAGAAGGGACACATACATGGAAAATAATATTACATTATTTTACAGTACAGTTTCCTTAGTTCTGCATTCATATCTATGATATAATCCTTTGAATGATCATATGTTTGATCATGAAAATTCATGATCAAAGAAATCTCAAATTATTCAACTCATAATTAATGACCATCAAAAATATTTCACTTAAGGGTAAATTACGATTTCAAACAAATGCATAAAAATAAAACTACATTTTAAAAAGTATTGCATTATAATACTCGTGGAAGGCTTTTCCTCATTTTCCCTCTAATCACCAAACTACAGGGCCTGTAAGCTCAAAGCGTCTTAGAGAAAGAGTACCGGTCCAGGACCAGTTCAGCCCATAATTTCATAACGGGGAAGGACAGACACGGACAGGGGGATCCTGGTTCTAGATTGGCACTCCCGCTTGGAGAAGCTTTCTGTGAGGAAAGTGTTTGTCTTATTTCCTGGTTGCATTATGCTCAGCCAATGCCACACAAATTCATATTGACATTCATACAGCACATACATTTTTATTTGAGTTCTGAAATCAATTCAGTTTATTCCTTATGTGCAAGGTCAGGCTTATTGCACATGCTAATCCCATGTATGTATGCACAGGCATACCTATGAGGGGAGGCTGCTGAAAGCCTCTGTGGGAAGCGTGTGCTGTCGCAGTCACGTGTTTTAGGGCACACGGGCTCAATGGAAGGCCTGGGATGTTCTCCTGCCTCCTGTCCTGAGCAGGCCCCATTAACTGGTGTCAACTACGCTCGATTAAATCCGCAATCCAGTGTTGCTACTCCATACACGTTTGTATTTTAAATGATGATAATCTTCTAAATAAATACGCTATCTTAGGAAAATAGCCATGAAACCAAACAATTACCTAATACCTTTAAAAATGTTTAAGATGTCTTGGAAAAGTTTCTTCAGAAAAAAAGAATGAAGGCCTGCGAATGGTGCATATTTGTCACTACATTCACACAGCATTCTTCATACCAAGATGTATTTCATACGGTGCATGAGAAACTATTTGTGGGAGATTTGATGGACAATTTGGCTGTTTGCTGAAAACACACAGTCTCCGCCAGAATTTAGAAAGCATACACTTAAAAACAACTGCAGATCAGATTCAAAACATGCACACACGCAATATTTAAACCTATTTTTTACTGCAGTCAAAAAGTACAAATGGAAAGTAAAAAGCAAATGCAGCAAATTTCAGCTTGTCAATGTTCACGTGCAGTTTTGTTTTGCATTTTGGTTCAATATTTATAAATCGCTGTACTTCCATCGACGCGGCTTCTGTCTTTTACATTCTACTGTATTTTCTTATATAAACTCACATTATTTTAGCCATAAAAGGTGGTAACTGAGAATGGCATGAAATCCAGGGTGTGAGTGTGTGAGTTCACCTTTGCACGTGTGGGGTGGCGGGGGGGGGAGCGGGGGGGTGTGGAATACCCAGCCAGGACCGCTCAGGTCCCTCAGGTGTCACGGGCAGCAGCGGGGGGAACTCGCACCGCCGCGGGGCTGCCAGCTGCTCGCGGCCAGGTGTGAGGACAGGTACCCCCGGCCTGGGAAAGCGCCGTGGAGAGGGAGAGAAGTGGCGAGAACGTTAAGCCCGAGGGCTAATTAGCACTCACATACCACGGGAAACACCAGCAAGGCAGGGAAGGGGAGGGAAGCCGTGGCATCGCGGAGGGCCGCCCATGCAGAGCCTGGTGAACATATGATAGACCTGTTGCAGACTGGGGCAAGTCCTTCTGTCGGTTTACTGGCCGTTAAATTTAAACTGGCCGTTTAAAAGACCACTTGCCCTGCTGTATTTTAAAAGACTACTTGCCCTGCTGCGTTTTATTTATGCTCATAAATCTGAATCTGCAGTGTAAGGATAATACAAAAATCCAAAACTTATTAATAAAAACCAAACGAGCTATGAGGGAACACAGTCCATCCTTATCTGATGAAGCATACTATTAGTTCTGTGATAATTAACTCAAGATTGGGAGATGTTGGGAAGGGAGACTTATTTGGAGCCAGTATTGGCCAGCAGCACCACCGTATCACTGCACAAACCAGTAGGCTATTTCCACATAGTTTTATAGGATTATAAACATATCCGTCACCTTACTGTAAATTACCTGCATTTGCTTTGATGCAGCCATTGTGCAATATGAACCGTTCGTTTTTTAAGGAAACGTGTATTTGCACAAGCTCTTTTGTCCTTATACCGCTATCCCGTATCATATAGATTGAAGAACAGTAGCCAGAGCTAACACTTTAACAGCCTTGTCACCCCCTATCGAAAACTCACCTGTTATAAACTAGATCCTTTAATGTTTGACATTTCCCTTGTCATATTAGGCAGGCGCGAGATGTGTCCGGCAATTAGTATGGGAATATTGGCACCCTCTAAATTTTCCTGCCATGTCTGTTATAAAAGGGCGACAGCGACTACAGCGTCTCATAATTTCGACAGCAAGGTAACACAAAGTAACCTTGAACCACATAACAAAAACGGAACATTAATTCACGTTAGCGCCAGAATAGTTGTTTTCTGTGTTTTTTTATTTTTTAACTAATTGCATAATGATTTTATCAGTCAGCTACGTGTTTCTGGCGGCGTCTTGTGCTGTGCTTCACGGTTTCCCCCACTTCGGATTTAAACGTCCCCAAGACGGAGCAAGCGATTTCGAATCGTCAGGCAACGGAGCAGAGGAACCTATTCAGGGAAGAGTGAAAGTAGTCCAAATTAGCCCTAATTTCCTTCGTCAGTCCGCCTTGTTTAGAAGGGGTGCCGCTATCCAGAACAGCCCGAGCCGAAGAGGGCCTTTGCCTGTTTTCTTGTCGCACGGGCGACCGGGCCCTGCGCTGTCTGTCAAGGAAACGCGACCTTCTGCACCGTTCCAGCTCTTTGGTGCGAATATGAAGCGAAGACAAGGGCAGGAGATGTGGCAGAAGGCGATGAACAAAAACACTCAAGACAAGGAGGTGTTGGCATTGCCCATTAACCCAAAGGACAGCTCCAAGCAGAGCTGTGCCGCAGTGCCTTTCGCGCAGGTAAACAGAAGCTACCCAGCATGCCTTTGGCCCATAACCTACAAAAACAAATGTTCTAAAATCAGTCAGTGTTAACGTTTTTGCTTTTGTAACCTATCAAATTTTCCCAATAGAAAATTTAAAACGGTACATTATTTTTTTTCATTAAAACATGAAAAAACACATCGCCTATACTGGATTGCTGAGCTGCGAGTGGGCTGTCTTTAATGCTTGTTTTTCTTTGGCAGCGAGTGTCAGCAGCGGGCTGTGAGACGGTGACGGTGCAGAATAAACTGTGCTTTGGTCAGTGCAGCTCATTGTACGTGCCACCTGGCGGGGAGTCTGTTGGATCAACAACGGGTGGTGGAATCAGCTCCCCCTGCTCCCGCTGCGCTCCCTCAAAGGTCAGGTCCATAGTGGTGTCCTTGCGCTGCCGGGGGAAGGCCGAAGCGCGGGAGATGCGCGTGATGGTGGTGGAGGAGTGCAAGTGCGAGACAGGCCGCGAGGAGGAGAACGTTGAGAGGACAAGGCCTCAGCTGAAACGTTGATAAATCTGGAACTACGATTTCCATTTCACCAAGTGAAGTACCTTCCCATATTTAATTATTTATAGATATTGTAGCTTTATAGATATTTATGTTAGAAGCAAGCTATTACAAAGACATGGAATTCTTAGATAGGAATTCTCAATTATTATTTAAATGTAAAAACGTTACATGTATTCAGTACCCTTGAAATTGACTGGTATGTAGGGCTAGACTAAGCCTACACCAACGAGTTTATAAATTAAAACATTTGGTAAATATATCAGTTGCGCAGGGTAAATATTGTATGTCAATAGTTATTTGTAAGCTTTCATTTTATACAATGATTTGTAAGCAAATACAGCCAATTATTGTTTGTGACATGACATGTGAACCTGAAATGTATGGTTCATGAAATTGTTTGTGACATAGTGGTCTAGCCACGGCCTTTCAATATTGAGTCTTCCATAATGGAAGGTGTACTTTTCTATTCAGTTTTTTATTTTATTTTATTTTTTGTTGGACCCATGCACTGATTAAATTATTCAGTGAATGAAAGGTAATTTGAGTTGCACCTTTTTCACAGGTGTAATGTTCAGTCTTTGACAATGTTTGACTTTATTGCATGCAGAATAGGATTCTTCTATTCGAGTGTGCACACTTATTCCGACTTGTAGCTATTGCTATATGACAATCTGTATTTATATATGACTCAAATTTGGTATGTAATTTCGGATTTGGCCTCCTTAAAAATTGTAATGGAAGAATTAAAAGATAAAAATGGAAAAAATGTATTTTTATTTCTTTGAATAGGAAATATATATCAGTATGTTATGACATAACAATGCACAAATGTAAGGGAAGACAAAATGTTGCAATTCACCCCATCGCCTGTGGAAAAAAGGATGGTCTAAGGCAACTAAATGTTGTCACTAAATGTTTATCTGATAAAAAAACTGTACATTTTTTTATTAACAAGTCAATTAGTGGTCCCATATTTGACCAGTTTTGATGCTTATCATGAAGTCTATTTAGATGGCTTTGTTTTACCTGTTTTGCCTCTATGTGTAAGAAAAGACCGATTGTGTAGCAGAGCAACGCTTTCCTGGTTTATTGTGTTTTTTTCATTTGGATGTTTCGCAGTGCATTATTGCATCTCAGCTACTGTTCATATCTTTAATTTTGAATTTGAGCAAGTGTACATTTATAATATGTGACCCTGACAGGCCATCATGTGAGTCTTAGTAATGCTCTAATTTCAATTTGTGAAGACAAAATATGTTGTAATTTTAATATTAGAAAAAAATTTTGTTGGCAAAATATTTTAGATTTTGAATAGTAGTTAAACACACAGAAAAAAAGAACATTTGCATGCAAACAGAGCACTAAAATGAACATTAACTGCTTTAAAGTTCTTAGCAAAATGTAGAATTTTTGCAGCTTTTATTTTTATTTACTTTCCCATGTGTACCAATAAACCATTAATTTTATCCATGATGACAGAAGCCCTCTTTTAATAGGAAATGTAAAATTATTAGATTATCAAAAAAAAAAAAAAGAAGAGCTTCTTGTTTGAGCAGTATTCCTGTGTACATGCATGTGAAGTCAGGAGTTGCATTTTTGAATGCAATTTGGATTTAGGCTTGTGTTCATGTTTGATAGATGAAAAAAAAAGTTTCGCATTTTAATTGCGTTAAGCATGCAGTTAGACATGCGTACCTAACGCAGTTACGCTCGACGGGTCTAGAAGTTTTTATTTATCCGTCTTCTCAAAAACAACAAGGATCATGGCTGCACATATCTAAACCACGCTAATGATTGAATTAGGTCACTGGCCCTCAGCTGGGACCTAGCCGCTCTCCTGCCAGCTTTTATTGAATGGCGAGTTGTTTAATTTAACACCTGCTGTTTGTTCAGTCGCATATTTACCTCACGCCTGTCATTCCCTTTTTCGTTTATGACGCTGATTGTGAGCGGCAAATCCGCACAGTCTGATTGAGACTAACATGCACTAATACCTGAAACCTGACATGCTCTAGGAAACGGGGCAGTGTTTTTTTGTCTTACGTTGTCCTGCATTCAGAAAAGCACTGTGGAGAACATACAATCTACCCCGCACTCCCACCAAGCGCTCTCGGCACTGTATGGGGGCATTAACCACAAAATTTACTTGGAAAAAATATGCACAATTTCAGATAAAAGCTGAAAAGAAGCTTTATGTTTTTTCCTCCTTTTCTGTTTTAAGAACCCAGCGCATCCCCCCCCCCCTTCCCACTTCTTTTATTCTTCATTTCTTTTCAATAGAGAGTGATAGAACAAATGAGGCGTACTTGAGTGCGGCACTTAGTGAGGCAGATGTCACAGCTTTTGTATGGCGGAGCTGGTGTAACTCTCCGGTGTCATTAAAGATGCACCGTTCCCATGACGGGAGAGGGCACAACAGGGGCTTCATTTGGCAAAGAGGTGATCCGGTGCCAAATTAGGAGCTTTAGGGATCAAATCACCGTCAGTCATTTGTAAATAGGCTTGTTAGCAGTTAAAAGGTTAACAATGACATGCACACAGGGTTGCTGTGTTTGGGAAAAGTTGGTGGGAAAATGCAAATATAAATTTTCATTGCATTTTATTAAATGAGTACAATTTTTAAATGTTTAAATGTAAATAAAGTTAAATGGAAATAAGTATGAAGATGAACCGAGAGTGGAAATGAACCTACACTTTTACGTTACACATTGCATGAGGATACTAATTAGTGATTTCTGTTTCCCGGCTGTCCTCCGCGGCCTCGAAAACGACCCAATCCGTGAGACCGAGAATCTGAATCCAGATAGGTGCGCAGAGCAGAAGTTTCAGCGTGTGAGAGGTCGTTGGACTGGCTGCACACAGGCTTACTTTCCGCTGCCGAGACGTTTGTGCCGTGCTCTTTAAACCGCGGTAATGCTGATTAAATCCCTCGCGGGGGGAGCGTTTCGCGCTGCTGCGGCTGAACTTCAGCTATTTGAGCGCGAGCGGGATGCCGGAAGAAGGGCAGCGAGACCGGAATGCGTCTGCGAGCCTCCAGGCCTGCGGGGCCGAAATGCCAGGGCCAGGTCAGCGGCGGCGTGGCGGCGATAGGTCGCCTCTGCGCCCGCGCTGCCGGAGTACACACGACCAGCTGGCGACCATTGGCACCCGCCGGCCTGCGGGAGACAGCGCCCCGGGCGACGGCAGCTTGGCGTATACTGTGGGGAGCGGTGCTAGGTACCAGCGAGTGCGGGAATCTGCTGCCACGCTCGACTCACTAATGAGCGAGGAGGTCTGTGTGCCTGTTTGTTCAGGTATTTATTATGGACAGAGCTCTGCATTTTTCTTGCAGAGAAGTAACATTTAACCAATTGATAAATAGTAATAATAATAATAATGCTATTGACGCTGTAATAGTTATTCTCTCATCAATATTATCTGATATGGTAATAACAATATTACTGCTGCAAGCACATATCTCAGTATCTGGGAGATGAATTGTGGGATGGCCTGTCTGAATCGTCTGGAGCGTGAGTGAAGCAGTAGAACGTCTATTCTCGCCATCTCTTCCCGCCAGTGTCTGTTCTTTTGCTTGTTTTTCATGGCGTGTTGTTTGGCTCTGCTGAAAGCACTAAGCCCCACACCCATTCTCCACCATGCTGAAGCCTTTAAACTGGCACCTGCTGGCGTCCCGGCTGTATGTGGGGCAGTCCCAGAGGGTGGCACTAATTGAAGGAGGCTCTGGGTACTGAGTGTGCCCGCCTTACCAGGATAGCACAGCGCCACTGAGGGGGGGTGGGGGGGTGGGGGGGTGGGGGGCGGGGGCGGGGGCGGGGGGGGGGGGGGGGGGGGAGCGTTCAGGGGCCGCAGAGCAGAAAATTCACACGCTGAGATATCCTTACTGGAGAAACGACCCATATGTCTCATTATTAAACATTTAAAACCTCCCATGCTTTTAAGTAATTAAAATTTATTTTTTTCTTTTAATCTGACCGTCTCTTTTCCTGTTTTCTGTGTTATCGCCTGTCCCCCTGCCGCATCGTGTTAAGTGGAGTGGTTAAGTTGCCGTTGTGAAAGGGAAGTTTAGTTCTCTTTAGAACACTTTCGGATTCGATTCCCCTGCAGTTTCACGACTGAGTGAGCGTGTGGAGATCCCTGCTAGTTTGTGTGTAGAATGGCCTGTTCGTGTATGAGTACAGCACGGCCTGCAGAACTTGGGTCTGTAGGCATATACAGGAGGCCCTCACCATTACAGGCTTTTTGCTAAATCCTGACTTGATGTTACTCAATTACTTATTAAAGATAAGAAACTGCATTACTGGTGTATTGCATGATGGTGTTTTTAAGATTATGACAATGAACATGGTGATGACCATTACTGTAAAAATAGCAATAATAACAAGAACGATAATAATATTAATGATGATAGTAATACCAAAATAACTATTTTTGTCTTCGTGTTTTAGTCTTCAGTGACGGTTCAATACACGACTGCTTTCTCCCAATTTGTGGAGGGTAAAAGTTGTTTCCCCAGGGTCCTGAAGAGCGATGATGTAATTTATGATTCAGTTTATGATTTGAGTTTAACCCATTGCAGTCAGGATTTTGATTCTCATTTCTTTTTCAAGCAAAGTGTGAGCGCAGGCTATGCCCATGTCTCCGGTAATTCAGCTGCCCAAGAAGGGCAGAATCTTTAGGCCTCAGTCCTTCAAACTCAACGTCAGACGACATCCTGTGATAAAAGGAGACAACAAGGAGGCTGTTTAGATACGGCGGGATTCTGTGACTTTAATTAGCTCAGAAGCATATCAGGTATCTGGGGCGCTTCATGAGAAGTGCTGAATAATTCGCTCTCGTCCGTCTCTAACAAACGCCTCTTTCATACTTGTAATCTGCCTCTCTCACAGCCCTCCCCCCCTCCCCCTCGCTCTTCAGCCTGATCTTGTGTTTCTCAAAAGATTAAAGAAAAGAGTACTCATTTTGATAATATTAATATGGCCCCACAAGTGACTGTGGGAGAAATAAACCATCTGGCTGTCTTGCTGTGTCCTTTTTGTGTACTCGACTTTATTGGGACGTTAAACTGTACTTAACAGTTTTAAATATTAGGCTAGGTCATTGTGAAAATGCCTTGCTGAAAACATTTTTTTTTTTGCTGATTTTTGAGAAACCCCAGGAAACATGTCTTCCTGAAACTTCTTTTTAACTTCAGTGCATTTGCTATTCAATATGGTATGTTTGGTGCAGACAAGTGTACAACAAGCTGTAGTTTGTAAGGTTTGGTCCCAATGATGCTGATGGGAAATGTAGTCCAGAGCTGTGGGTCATTGGGTACATTCAATCTGGCTGTAGACTTCAACTCCCAGTAGCCCCCCCCCCCCCCCCCTCCAGGGCATACAGGAAACCTGCAGGCCTCCACTAGGCCATTCTGTGGCAGATTAAGACCTGAGAGAGTCAGGCGATGGTACCTAGCGATGCTAATGAGTCATTAAGACCAGGCGAGGGAGGGGAACTCAGAGACAGTGATGCAGACCGGTGAGGTTGGAGATCATGACCCAGCCAGCTTTAGCCCCTGTGCGCATGTACAGGGTGCTGTGTGCTGCCTCTCCCTGTCTCTGGTCTCTTTGAGTGGGGCATTTTGTTATCGCATTGCGCCCCACGAACTCCGACCACCCTCGTTGCCGCCGCCTCAACAAAACAACAAACCAAAAACAACACAACTTGCAGAGGGCCCACTTCAGATGCACTTCAGTGAGCGTTTCTGCGGAACGGGAGGTGGGGGGGTGGGGGGGGTTGGGGGGGGGAAGGAGCCATTTGCCAGGTCCTAATGGAGGCGGGTTTTTGTGTTCTCTTCTCGCTGAGACTCAGCTGGTGGCGGGACACAGTCGTAGGGGTACGACGCCGCCTGCGCCTCCGGGTCGGGAACAAGGGAGAGAGGGAGGGAGGGAGGGAGGGAGGGAGGGAGGAGGGTCGGTGATAAAAGCCCTCTTTAAGAATTCATCCATCTGGGCTGTGAGAGGCGCGAGCGCTTTAGTTCTGCTCGGTTTGCACAGGCACACGAGCGCGCTCGACGCGGAGCGGGGCTGGCCTGTGCCGCCTCTCCCCCCCCCCCCCCCGCTCCCCAGCCGCCGGTCCTCTCGCCGAGCGGCGGTAACCGGCCCTGCTGCTCGGCGGCGGCGGCGGCGGTGGCGGCGGCCGAACGCGCGGAGGCGAACGCGCGTAGGTACGCGCAGCTGTCGCGCTCGCGGTGCTCGCAGCAAGAGCTTATCCAGGCTGACTCATCCAATCTGGCCCGCCGGTCCCGGGATCGCACGCGCGCTACGCTAACTTTTCGCTGACGTCCCGCTGGCCCCCCTCGTCTCGTTCTGTCTCCAGACCGAACGCCGCTGTCGTCTGTTTCTGTTTCGCGTGGCTCTGCGACTCGTTCTCTTCCTGCTCGCGTTTTTAAGTGTGGCTGATACGGGTCCTTCTGTGTTAGAAGGTCTGCTGCTCTGGGCCTGCAGAGACACAGTCTGCTGCTTTTAGTTCTCCGCTTCACATCAGCTACCAGCTCAGATCCATTAGACCAGGTGAGGATAATTGAAACTTATTTAATTTATCAAGTAAATCATTATCGGTGCATTAAAAAAGCCCAGTAAACTCTCTCCAGGACCACGGTTGGGGTCCCCAGCAGACCCTGTGTCTCTCCAGGACCACGGCTGGGGTCCCCAGCAGACCCTGTGTCTCTCCAGGACCACGGTTGGGGTCCCCAGCAGACCCTGTGTCTCTCCAGGACCACGGTTGCGGTCCCCAGCAGACCCTGTGGCTCTCCAGGACCACGGTCGGGGTCCCCAGCAGACCCTGTGTCTCTCCAGGACCACGGTTGGGGTCCCCAGCAGACCCTGTGTCTCTCCAGGACCACGGTTGGGGTCCCCAGCGGACCCTGTGGCTCTCCAGGACCAGGCCCGGAGCCCTCTCTTCTGGGCTTTAGCGCCAGTGTTGTTCCCTGTAGAGTGCTCTGTTTCCTCATGGTTGGGCTGGATCTGATATAACAGCCTGCAGTCAGAACCTGAGCTGAAGGCTAAAGAGCACCAAAGACGTCATTGTGGAGGATCAGCAATGTTTGGCCTCACTATTATAAACAAATTCTCTGTTAGAAGGCTGGTTCAGGTGATTTTTATATGAATTTCTGTTTTTTTTTTTGTCACCCTTAAGAGTGACCCTTGAGGTCCTTTAATGGCAGTTATTTACACTAATATTGAAAATGGTGTGATACTGTTGGAAGTGTTGGGCAGTTATGAGTACACACCTCTGGCACATTGGGCTGCTGTTCTCTGGGTCTGGAGGGAGGATGGAGTTCACTCATCCCTGCCTTCGTTCATCACACACACATGATCCTTCATTACTGTGGCACGGCTCTGACAGACACTAAATCTCACATGGCAGTTCGCTTCTGCAATACAGGGATGCCATTATGGCACACACTGTGTGTGTGTACGTGTGTTAGTGAGTGTGTGTGTATGTATGTGTGTGTGTGTGTGTGTGTGTGTGTGTGTGAGAGTGCATGTGTGTGTGTATGTGTGTGTGTACGTGTGTGAGTGTGTGTGTGTGTGTGTGTGTGTGTGTGTGTGTGTGTGCACATGCATGTTTGGGTGCGTTTGTGTGTGTGTGTGAGTGAGTGTATGTGTGTGTGTATGTGTGTAAGTGTGTGTGTACGTGTTTATGTGTGTGTATGTATGTGCGCATGTACATGTTTGTGTGTATGTGTGTGTGCATACGTGTGAGTTGGGGGGGGGGGGGGACCATAATTGAACTTGTATTTTGGTTTGGTGTGTACTGGTCTGGTCACGTAACGCTTTGAGAGTTATCATCCTGTTGCGCTTCTGATTGGCCTTGGCTGGGACTGTGGCTCCAATGGCCTGTCACTGTTTTTATGAAGATTAATGGGATAATTAGTGTGTTTCTGTCAGAGATCACGTTTCTGTGTCCTGCATTGGATTTGTTAGCTAAGTCCTGTGAACTGCTTAGCATGCAGGCCCCTCTTATTTCTTTTGACACATTTTATGCAATGAGTATTTGAAATTTGTCAACACAATTTAATTCAATACAATCAAATAGCTTGCTGTGCCTTTATAATTCATCCTTTGCCTAATTGAAAACTATAAATGATCATACTGATATGGGGAAAAGAATATTGACATCTGGATGATTTCTCCATTTATTAAAAATCCAAGAAGAAGGTTCAGCTCACAAATACATAGTGCGCATGAGCTTATAGCTAACTCTTGAACAACTAAGAAGCTCTGTTTTGTCCTAGTCAAATTAACAAACATAGAACACTGTTTTTCCTCACAGTGGAAGAAATGTCTGTATTTAATGGTTTTGCTGAACAGCTTGTCCTTTGAACCAATGGCTTACTAATTTACTCTAATTTTTAAATGGGATACTTGAAGCATCAAGTCCTGTAAAAAGTGTAAAGTTTGCTGAAAATGTTCTAATCATTACAGCAATTTAAAATGTTAATGCTGAGGGAAAAGGAGGATCCGTTTGAGTGCCCTTCACTGATAGGATTGCGCAGAATTTTTGGCTTTTGGTTCTGGGTATTTAAATACGATGAGCACAGTACTCTGCATTGTACATGAAATTACAATAGTTTTCTTATGTTAATTGTTAAGTGCTGTAATTTGTGATTTGATATGCTGCAGCCTTTTAAAAAATCATAGTTAATTTAAATATATACAATAATATATTTAATATGTGCCAACATAGCAATATATATGACGTATTCTATATAGATTTTCACTCACAGAAAAATAAATGTTATGTATATGCAAACAGTAGGACATGTTTCAAATGATTTCATCATATGAAGTATAAAATAATTCACAATAAGATTATGCTAAATGATGAATGTGAATATCCAGCCCATTTTGAATATTCAGATGAGGAAAGGCATGTCTTAAATCAGTTATAGTATTATCTTTATGTTATTATACCCCATAACTCAAATTGGCACAGTTGCTCACATGTATGAGCTCTTGGGGTATTTAATTGATTGAGTGTTCATTTGTTGTTCTTAGCTGAACTGGCTGCAGCTGAGTAATCTATTTCAGGTGGCTGGACTTTTATCAGGAATAAGGGCCACTCCTTCAACCCAGCAGCTGGTAACTCACCCCCCCCCCCCCACCCCCATCCCCCCCCCAGTGATAAAGACCCTCAGACACAAAGACCCAGTGAGTCTGCTCTTTCTGCTGGGGTCCTCTGGCTTTACATCTTATGAGTCTGACATTGTTGTCATGCAACAATAAAATATGTATTTTGTGCTTGTGCTTAGATTGCTTTCTAATAGCCAGCCGTCTTATGTTAATGTTTTCGCGTTCACATTTGACGTTCAAATGTTCATTCAAAACACTCTGAAATGTACTGGGTTTTTTTTTTTTTAATGCGGGATGAACAAAACAGAAAAAAAAATGAAAATCTATGTGTGATTTTACAAAATGAAACGTTTTTTTGAGCTGTGCCCTGATATACTGCTGTAATGGGTGAGTGTAGTGGGCGGCGTGCCGTGCTGCTGATGCACGGTTCTCCTGAGGTGGCACATGGGTACCGCTGCAGATCCCCGGTCTCTGGCACGCTGCTGGCCGATCTCTGCACCCTGTGTACCCTGTGAACTCCGCACACACAACACACACACTGGGAGGGTGAGGGGGAGAAGAGGAGGGTGTAGAGAGGGAGTTTAGGGGGGTGCAGGTGGCACAAAGCTGGCACAGCCCCGTCCACCGTCCCCTGGCTGTGCCAGCACCATCTGTCATCGGCACGAACATCTGCAGCCCAAGGTGCCCTTGTCACCCAGCGTTAGAGTAACGAGTTTGGCGTTTCCATTAGTGGAACACTGGCAAAGCCAAAACCAGAGAGAGTGAGCGAGAGAGACAGAGAGAGAGATGGAGAGAGAGAGGCAGAGAGAGAGAGAGAGAGAAAGGGAGAGAGAGAGAGAGCAAGAGAGACAGAGAGAAAGGGAGAGATAAACAGAGAGAGATGGAGAGAGAGAGAGAGAAGGGGAGCCCATTTAAATAACAGCACCACTCTGTAAGAAGGATGGCTCAGCTGTACTGAAGATAAACGCAGTGCAATTTTCATTCATGATGGCTGAGTGCTCGACATGGACGCTCCCCTGCCAACATGCTTATCCTCATCTACTGGGCCCGGGTGCCTACCGCCCGCTCTCCTCCTCTCCCCCACGCACTCTCTCTCTCTCTCTCCCTCTCCCCCCCCCCCCCCCCCCCCCCACACTCACTCTCTCTTTCTCTCTCTCCCGCAGGCTCACTATTCTGACCCTTTTTGTTGCTTTTTCTCCCCCCCCCAAATCTGTCATCTTTTCCAGCTTTTTTGTACTCCTCCTCGTCTCTCCAAAAAAACAGATGGCATCTCTTTTCCTGCGTGTTTATTTATTTATTTCATCCTCTCTCAATCTCACACATTTTCTCCCTTCATTATTCCTTCTTTTTTTCCCCCCATCAAGCAGGTGTGTGACTGAGCTTAACTCCACTGTCCACCTGTTTATTTTTTCTGCCGCTCTTTAGATTTTGGAAAGCGCTTGGCTCTTGAAAACACGGCGCGCTTTCATAGGGCTTGTTCCGTCCAAACGTGAGCATGTGCGCATTTGTCTGTTCAAAGTTCCCAGAGACCCGCGCTCTGCGCCTCTCACGCCACGGCCCGTTCCCTTGCCATTTATTTTATAGCGCGCGTGCGGGCTCCTGCCGATTTTCAGGCATGGTTTTTGGGTGTTTTGAAAGTGTGATGTGGTAATTCATTTGGATTTTGTTTTCTTCTCCCTTATTAAAAGAAGAATCAATTTCCTGCGACTACAGCGTCGTGCCAACGTCTTTCTGAGATTTTCTGCCAACCTCATCCTACTCCCCCTCCTCCCCTCCCTCCCTCCCTCCCTCCCTCTCTCTCTCTTTAGCCGTCTCCCCTGCTTTGGAGAGCGGATCGTTTCTCTGTGCTCTCTCAGTCCTGTGCTTTCATTGTTTTTCGGGGGGAACTGTGACTCGCTGGGTGAAAAAGCGGGAGACCAGCGCCTTCCCCGTGGCCTAGTTTCCTGCCGGCCGTCGTCAGGCCGAGGCGGGGCTCTGTCAGCAGCCCAGGCTCATTATGCAAGAGCCGTTCCACGCGGAAATAAGACGCCCTGCGAGCCGCCATCGATTTTTCGGGATATTTCTGGTGAAACTGTGTCCATGATGGTAACGTCCGCGTGTGCCCCAGCACATCACACCGTTAAGCGCAATCTGGGGCGCTTCCAGAATGGCGCATAAATAGCATCATCATCATCATCCGCGGGGACAGGGGCCGGGGCTTATGCAGATTCTCAGATCACAGAGACAGAAGGTTACATGAATCTTTAATGAAGGCTGAATTAATGATCGCATGAATACCATGGGAAAGGAATGGTCACGGCAGGTCCCGTGCACAAACTATTTTCGAGCTGTTCCTTTTACACGTGGAAAGTTCTGTTTCAGAATTTAAAAAGGACACGTTTGAGATATTCAAATGTTACGCTTGTTTAAAAAAAAAAAATGTATTATTGGGATATTTGAACACTTTAGGACCTCAAAAGCTGCTGCAGTTTCTGTAAGTGACCACAGGAGGGTGAAAGACAGCAGTTCTTTCTGGTTTGGGGCATCCCACAATCCTCCACTCCTTCTTCTGCCTTGCATCTCCTCAGCCCCTGTCCAGGGGAACTCTGTGACTTTTTGTTTCCAGCATGACCCTTTTCGTGACCTCAGTAAAAAAACAAAAAAAACAAATGGCACCTGTGAAACATCTTTTAAATGACCTTTTGTTGGTTGTGTTGTTTAACCGTGACTGAGGTAGAAGCCTAGGAGTGACATTGTGTTCTGCTCATAAAATGTACACACACACATCCGCAAACACGCACACCTGTACACACGCACAAACGCACACTCGCACACATGCACACTCGCACATGCGTCCCAATACTCATCGCCACATTAAACACAAGCGCAAAAGAACATGTATTCACTTGTCTACCTGAATTCACCAATTCACATGCATCCATATGCACACAAAACACACACATACACAGACGTACACGCAAACACGCACACAGAGCTATGAGGTCCGCAAGATATCGAACACAATAAACGGCTGGCTATGGGCGGTTTTATGGGCATGAAGTTTGGCCCAGTTCTGCAGAAATAAAGAGAGAACAGATCCTGTAATTCAAAGCTGCACGCGGGCACTGGAACACATCTTGCAAAGCTGGTCAGCACTAAAACACTCACAGTACCGCCGCGGAATATTTATTCCGGAGGGGAAGTTTTAGAATTGGACTTTTTAATGTAACTAATTTGAACACAATCCTCCATTATGGCAATCAGGGAGAGGTCTGCTGCCTTTTCTGCTTCTCTTTCTGGCCCGTCTTTAAAAGGTTTTCCACCGTCGCCCGGCCGCTTGAAAGAAGACGGGGACGGGGTTTCAGCAGAAGAAGCTACACATAATCAATAAAGCGCTCGCTCTAACTCTCCCAGGGCCCTGACACTGGAGACGAAGCCAGAAAGAGCCTGGCATTGCCGAGCTTGCCTTAACAAGAAAACACCTGCCA